>NW_024080673.1:0-250564 GCF_003009895.1 Hyaena hyaena
CTATACCATGGAATACTACATGGCAATGAGAAACAATGAAATCTGGCCATGTGTAGCAACATGGATGGACCTTGAGGGTGTTATGCTGAGCGAAATAAGTCAGGCAGAGAAGGACAAATACCATATGTTTGCACGTCAAGGAGGAACTTGACGGAGGACCAAGGGGGAGAAGAAGGGCGGAAATGGTGGGGGAAAGGGAGAGAGGCAAACCATGAGAGATTCTTGAATGCTGACAAAAACTGAGGACTGATGGATGGGGGGAGGGGGGGATGGGCATGGAGGAGGACACTTGTGGGGATGAGCACTGAGTGTTATGTGGAAACTAATTTGACAATAAACTATTTGTAAAAAAAAAAGAAAATCAGGGGGCATTTTCTTCTAAATACATAGCATATAAGCATTTAAAAATGACACAGAAATCACTGAAAAGAACTGCACATATTTTCTGGGCTTATTAGTAAAATCACAGTTTACAAAGTATTTTATTTTATTTTATTTTATTTTATTTTTCTTTATTTTATTTTATTTTACTTTATTTTATTTTTAAGTTTATTTATTTTGAGAGACAGAGCATAAGCAGGAGAAAGGCAGAGAGAGAGAATCCCAAACAGGCTTTGCACTACCAGTGCAGAACCCGATGCAGGGCTCAAAACCACAAACTGTGAGGTCTTGACCTGAGCCGGAATCAAGAACCAGATGCCCAACTGACTGAGCCACCCAGGCACCCCTACAAAAATTTTAAGACCTTTCTTAACTAGGGAAACTGCTTCAAACTCAGCATCAAACGTTATTTACATACTCTTAAAATCCTTTATTTTTTAGTTCAGTAGCAAACACCCAGTTCAAAGATCATCATCAGGTCCAGAAACTCTCTGGAGTCAGATAAATATCTACTGAAAATTGCTCTGATTTGTTTTTAGCCTCAAGGGAGTATATTTAAGGACAGAGGTAAAACAAAATTAGGAAAGGGAAAAACCTGAAAGCAGAGTATACCCTACACGTATAGTTAATCATGAATATGTTTTGTTAACCACAGCAATAGAAGGTAGTCACCTTCTATGTTTTGTTTTGTTAAAGTTAGCCTGACATCAAGTTAGAGCCAGTATTCATCAATGGCTGGGGGAAAAAGCAATTTTGTACAGGATTGTCACAGGAAAGGAGTGCCCAGATTTGGTAGGCTTCACTATAATTCAAGGGAAGGGAAAAGTCCTACCTCCAAGAAAATACAAGAAAATCAATGTTAATCCGTACATCAAAAGGTAAAAGATGCTGTGAGGTGGAAGGAAAATGAGCTTTATAAATACATGGAATGATTAAATAAATTCTGTTTTATGAATTAATTGAGATAATCTTCTATGTAGAGAAATGAAGAAGGAAAATAACCTCCTAAGATTATTTTCTCTTTGCTAACTCCATGATTTTATGAGGCCTGAAGACTTCTGATTAGGTTGAATTTAAGCAAAGATAGCCCTAATTGGTGCAGGAAAGCACCAACCCCTTAGAACCATATTTCTAGCAAACTCTAAAGACAAAACTCTTACACTACAGCTGTTACTCCAGAACGAAGTGGGACGGAGGAGAGAGGAAAACACTCTAATTTAGAGTGTATAACTTGCTCTTTCTAAAAGAGGGCTTAAAGTAAACCAAATAGTAGACAGTAAACTTAAGGAATGTCACCCCATCATCTCCATGTCTCTATTTCTGCCAACATGTCTCGCAAAGCTCTGCACATGGTAAAAGAGTAGTAATATGAATCTAATGGATGCGGATGGATGAATTTTCAGCAAAATGGATAAAGCTAAGAGTCAATCTTTGACTTCTTCTATTAAAATAACTGAGCTCCTTGTAGCCAAATCTACCTAAGAGAATCTCAGGGCCTCACATAATGCTTGCCTCACAGTAGATGCTCTAAAACACTGATGTTTCAATAAATGAATGAATGCTATGGATTCCAATCACTATATTGAGTCTTTCACACTGATTCATATACGCCTCAAATCATCACTGCAGCATTAAATGCAGACAGACCACTAGCCCAAGCAGAATGGCATGACGGCCAGCTTCTCCCTGCCCTGGTCTCACAGTTTTGACAATGTTAGATGAATTTTGGATGCAGCAGTCAGAAACTCATCCTTCTCCAAGGAAAAATCCCCCAATTATCAAGATAGTTTCTTCAGGACCCCCAATGAGTTCACAGAGACAGAGATGGTGACCTTGAGGAAAGGATATTTGTTCTCTACTTGCTTTTATTCAAATGCTATGCCAGAGTCTGTGACTCTGTGGTTTATTTGCAGAAAGGCTTCTATGTGCAGGCATGCTGCCTGTTTAGAGAGCACATCGGGTGCCCAGCTCTGGAAGACTGCACACTGTTTAGCCAAAGGATCTAAACCTATGGTTACATTTTGTCTCTCTTCATTTCTTTACTCTTTACAGAAAAGGCAAGATACAGAAAATTTCCCAAGCAACTGATCACTGTTTTTCTCCATGTGGCCCTTTAACTGTGGAGCGTGCTGGGTGTGATTAGGCAACTACCTTCTCAGGGTCAGGGGAAGCATACGTAACAAGTGGGATAAAATTTAATCCAATTGATGTAGTTTATTTGAAATTTTTCTTCAAAGCAGGTTGTGAAGCTAAGTGACACTTTGAAGTTTCCTATCAGTCTCAAAAGAATGTGAAATCCCATGTAAATGACTTGTTTAAGCCACCCTGATCCTGATATCCCACTTGTTTACTAGAAGAGTATCAGAATCACACCCTCCACTGCCCATATGGAAGAAATATCAGCCTGGACCCCCATTCCAGGAAGGCTTCCTCCTCAAACTGCCTATAAAGCAAGAACAGAAAAAATGTCTTACTTTAGTTGCAAATGTGGTGACAAAAGTTTCCAAAACAAAGAAGTTTGAAACTGAATGGGAGTAGCCTCAAGTCAGAGGAAGGTTTGAATATGAAGCATTTCTTCACAGATGCACAGAATCCCTGGACCACTCTGGTTTGAGAATATGAAGAAATCAGATACATGTAAATAAGTTACATTATACACACATACATACACAATACACATATACATATTTCAGGTGGTCCAAAAGGTCACATGAAGTCCATTCATGGAATTTTAGGGGATACTTACTCGAGGAACACCTGGATGGCTCAGCTGGTTAAGCATGCAACTCTTGGTTTCAGCTCAGGTCATAATCTCACAGTCTCATGGGTTCGAGCTTCATGTCAGACTGTGCTGTCAGCACAGAACCTGCTTGGGATTCTCTCTCCTCCTCCTCTCTCTCTGCCCCTCCCCCATTCACACTGTCTCTGTCTCTCTCAAAACAAATAAAAACTTTTAAAAAACATTGTTTAAAGAAAATCTCTTTTTTAATGCTTATTGTTTATTTTTGAGAGACAGAGAGAGAGAGAGAGGAGACAGAATGCAAGTGGGAGAGGGTTTGAGAGAGAACACACAGAATCCGAAGCAGGCTCTAGGCTCTGAGCTGTCACTACAGAGCTCAGCATGGGGCTTGAAGGCATGAACCACAAGATCATGACCTGAGCAGAAGTCATATGCTTAACCAACTGAGCTACCAGGTGTCCCCCCAAAAATATTCTTACTCCAAACTTTGTGGTTTTTTCCTATACTTCTATGCATTGTCCAAACTAGGAGAAATAAGAAAAATCAGGAATCTCTGGCCACCTCCAAAGCGTTAGAAAGGAATCACTGTACCTGCCAAATACCCAAGCCAAATTCTTGATTCCTAATCTAGGCTGCAGGGTTTTCACAGACAATAAGAGTATGGCAAATCCTTTCATTTAACAAGTGCTTATTGAGTGTGTCCTAGGTGCCAGGTGGGTGCAGTAGTCATTAAGGTTAAAGATGAAAGGTACTCTGTTGGTCTATAAGGAACTCATAAAAAATGCAACAAGTAATGCATCCTAATATAGTATGACAGATGCTTCTATGGTTGTGAGGGTGACTGGACAGGATGTTGGGAATGTCTAGAGAGCAGCAGGAAGTCTTCTTATCAAGATAATGTCTGTGCTGTCATGAATGATAGGAGCGGGGTGCCTGGGTGGCTCAGTCGGTTGGGCGCCCGACTTTGGCTGAGGTCATGATCTCACTGTTCATGGGTTTGAGCCCCACGTAGGGCTCTGTGCTGGCAGCTAGCTCAGAGCCTGGAGCCTGTTTCAGATTCTGTCTCCCTCTCTCTCTGACCCTCCCCTTCTCACACTGTCTTTCTCTCAGAAATCAACAAAATGTTAAAAAAACAAAAAACAACGAATGATAGGAGCAAGCCATGGAGAGAAAGGGTTCCATAAGCATATGCAAAGCATGGAGGTAAGAAAGAATATGAAGTGCAAACAATGGTATGGCTGGAACAGAAGTGGTAAAAACGGCTGTAGGAATAGACAGGGGCTATCTTTTGAAGAGCCTGTAAAGCATGATAAAAAGCTTGGATTTTATTGAAGGAAAAGCAGAACAACAAAAGGATTTAAGATGAGGAATGTTAACATTTTAGAAAGGTCACTTGTACATGCAAAAAAAAAAAAATATATTGGCGGGATTGCCAAAGAGTTCCAAGAAGTGTCAGTCACTCCCACTCTGATGATTCCAAAATAAACAGCAATCAGAGCATTTAGACCTACACACACACACACACACACACACACACACACACACACACTCTGAGTTCCTTTGCTTTACATGGATAGTCTGTATTTGACTTTGCTGCAAGTCTTTCTAGATACAAAACTTGATGACTATATTCCCAGTAAATATGAAAAATGTATTTTCATAAATATATTTACTTTCACTGTATCCTGTAAAATACAGTGTATTCATTTTCTGTTGTTGCTATAACAAACTACCACACAGTCAGTGGCTTACAGTATATCAGAAGTACAAACATGGTTCTCACTGGACTATGCCCAAGGTGTCGACAAGGCTGCATTCCTTCCTGGAAGTTCTAAGGGAAAATATGTTTCCTTGCCTTTTCTAACTTCTAGAGGCCATCCAAATTCCTTGACCTGTGGTCCCCTTTCTCCATATTCAAAGTCAGCATGCTGAATCTGACCCTCATTGCACAGGAATACTGCCCTCTGACCACAGCTGGGAGAGGTTCTCTAGGTTGAGCCCATCTAGATAATCTGAGATAATCTCCCCATCTAAAGGTCTACACTTTTAATTCCATCTTTAATGTAAATTAACAGAGTCAAAGGTTTAGAGGGTTAGCACATGGGCTTTTTAGGGGGAGGAGAGCATTGTTCTACCTCCCACAAAGGGACCTGACAATGTCTCCAGTCTTCAGTTGTTACTGCTTGACCAGTGAAAGAAAACAACAACACATGTGGTTTTTCTACTTTTTTCTTTCATTTTTAGCTCACTTAAAGCATTTAATAAGATGCATATTTATGTCTAAGGGTGTGTTAAGGCCTTGACTGTGTTCTCAATACCATCAACCACTGCACGGACAAAGAAATCAATAAAGGGATCAGTACTGATAGATCAGGCCAACAGAGCACCTTAAAATCAGGATCTGGTACAATGTGGAAGCTGGAGAGCGTTGCTGATACAAGGCTTTTGAAGAACCATCTGAATCATAGGATTCCCTTAACACTGAGACAAGATATGAAGATGAAAACAATATCAAAGCCATGAAAATAGTAAAGCAGGAATATCCATGTGCTTAAAATAATCTAATCAACTTTGTCAACAGGCATTCCCCATCTACCATGTAGGTCCCAAAGGCAAAGCTAAAGCATGTTTGTTTTACACAGCAACAAGCCTATTGTGAATACCGCACCAATAAATTGCAATAGCTTAGTCTTATTAAGTCTTCCAGTGCCTAGAAAGGGTAGCTACATTTCAAAGGACCAGAGTTCTCTGCCCTCTGGCCTTTAACCATTGTAGAATGCTAACATTTTCCAAGACAAGCCCCTCTGTTTCAAAGGACAGAGAAATTATCCACAAAAAAAATATTAAACAAATTTAAACCTCTATATTCTGGTTCTAGTCAATGTATGTTTCCGGAGCACCCAAAGAATCTGATCACATTATAAATTCATCACAAGCTCAACCTTACTTTATTTATTTATTTTTTTACTCTTTGCCGTGTTGTCTTGAAATTCAGACTGTGTTCTATGACATCAAATCTAAAATCAAAGACAGATATTCTGCTCTGGGGAATGAGATGGCTAGAGAGGCTATGAGGTCACCACCATATGAGGCATTCTAACATATGGACATATGCATTGGGATGCTCAAAGTGGACTCACATATTGGGTGGAAGTAAGAGGTAGACTTTTTCAAACCTGAGATGCAATGGTTTTATGATGTATGAGACATGATTGTGTTTAGAATGGATCTGGATATTGAGGATCTGTGCTAGAAAGAAAGACTCCTTTAAAATATCTCCTGAAAAACTCTGTAGCAAGCCAAGTAGCCCTGCATGAAGACCTTTGATGAAGGTCAACAGACAAGATAGACAACCAGTTCTGGGGCATGATTTGAGATGCACCATAGGGTGCCTCTTTCTCTGGTCTATGAGTCTTCAAGTAAGGAAAAATTTGAGAGGTCTGAGGAAGCCTGATTGGACATTCCCATTTATTTCAATCATTTAGTGTTTTCTTTGTTTATTCCTTTCCATGTTCTTCTCAGTAATGCTGCATTTGAAAAAAAAATTCAGTCTCACTTAGCTGTACTGAGTGGAAAAGGGAAGAACTGTATCGGTACACACATCTGTCCATGTGGCCTGGATATGCCTGATTCAGAGCAGCACTGATACCCATGAACAGAGGCCCTGGGGTGGACGGCAGAGAAAACATAGGGAGCAGGGAAGCAGGAACACTCCTCAGAAGTTCATTATTACAAACTAGCACATTTCCAAACACGTTTTCAGGCAATATCTTGATGTGACAGACATGAGGACCAGCAAAATAAGGTATGAAAGAAAGCAGCAAAAAGTGACAATTGGGTCAGTATGTTTAATGTACAGAAGAGATGCAGAGAGAAGATTGTCAAAAGGTGATATGTTTTTGCTTTTCTACCCAGGGCCTCACCAACCAACAGCATAGACCCTGCCCCCAGGCCAAGTGAAGGGTGATGTCAGTTACTATTTATACTCATAGAGGCCTGGGAAACTTTTAGAAGAACCAGTATCTGCTGGAAAGTGAACTAAAAATGTTTTACTCATTCATCCTTATCAGCCACAATGTTTGAGCATGCACCACAAATGTCAGTATATTTATTGACATTTAATATATACATACACATATATAACATAAAATAGAAATCTATAAATGAGGATATAAAATGGGATAAACTATATGTTTAAACTAATATTTTTACTGCTTGCACTATATGCCAGACATTCACCTAAGCATGTTACATGTATTAACTCATTCAATCTTCATAATAACCCTCCAAGGTAGGTATTATTAACCCCTCATTTTACAAATGGCAAAACTGAGCCATACATGCCCACACAGCTGGTAAGCACCAGAGCATGAATTCAAACCAGTAGTCTGGCTCCTACCCTTTGCACCCTACTCTCCTAATTCTTCCGATGCTTCTGTAATTGTGATTCTGCCCTGCTGATCAGGATGGCATAAGTTAATCTCTCAAGATGTGATGGGCACGTTGGGAGAGATGTATCATTAATGAGACTGGCTCTAAATCCATATTTCAAATAGTCTTCTTGGTAGTCATATCTGATTAGATTGTCACTGTTTTGTTTTTGTTTTTGTTTTTGTTTTATTCTTTGCCCCTTTATGTAACTGACCAGGAGTGGTAAAAGAGCAAGACAATTGCTAGCATGGCCATTTGCTTTCGCTCCCTTATGGATGTTCCTTTAGCATTATCATCAATTCACAGGTTCTTTGTAGAAATCTGTTTTAAGGCACTCGCCCCTACTGGGAGGGGTAGGTTAATTAAAAAAGATCACTGACCCTTAAATCCATTTACCAAGGCAATATAAATCTTAACTATATCACAATAAGCAAAACTCAACTTTACTCCCACTCAGCTCATTCTGCAAATTCTACCCAGGACATGACCAGGTGATTGTTAGACAGTTTCAGTGAGGACACCAGTGCCAATCAGCAGAAAAGTTTAAGAACAGTTTTTTTATAAACACAAGTAAAAGTTCTAAAATTGTATTCTCATACCATAAAGGACTGTGTGAATCCTACTTTGCAGACCACTATGCCAATGGAGTGTTTTTCAAAGTGGAATCCTTAGACCATCTATATCTGAATCAACAGGATTTTTAAGAAAATCTTTATTCCTGAGCTTATGTCCATACTTCCAGAATGGGAATCTTATGGTAGGATCCAGGAAATTTGCATTTTAAATCTTTTTAAAAATCCTCACTGCCATCACCAACCCCAATGCAGAGCTCAACATGAACTGTGAGATCATGAACTGAGCCCAAGTCCAATGCCTAACCCATTGAACCACTCAGGTGCTCCAGGAAATATGCATTTTAAATGATTTATTCACATGATTCTTTCATATATCAATATCGATAGCCAGTGCAGTGGGTGTGGCTACATCCATTATATGTAGCTCCCAAGGTTTCAAAAGCCCTGCAATGACATCTACTCCAACCCCCTTAAAAAGCCCTGCAATGGCATCTACCCCAACCCTCTTTGACTATTAAAGAATCAAATCTAGTGACTCTGGTTCTCCTTCCCCTGCAGATTACACAGTTGAATATAACGTTTCAATTTCTCAGAAAGATCTTGTTTCTTCAGTTTAATTATAACAATCCAGGAAATAAGTGTGCTGGTTTTTTTCATAATATCTGTAATTCCTGATTCGGCACTGGATACAGCAGGCCACAACCAGCAAAGAGCTTTCATTAATTCCCAGTGGGTACCAGGGGTTCTGTGTGGACAAGGATTGTGAGACTGAATTGGAACACAGTAACCAATGCATGATGCATTACCAATCTCTGCCATGGAAACAATGTGGAGAAGTGGCAACTCAGGAGAGGCATGTGACAACACAAATGAGCCAGTTTGCCAGTATATTCTCAAAATGAATGAATATAGGAAGATATCCCAAACATTGCCTACATGAGCAAAGCTTCTCTCACTGAGGAAACTACATGTGTTTTTCATGTTACCCCTGCCTTGGCATTTCAAAAATAGGCAGAATCTATCTGGACTGGGGAAATAGCCACTTAAAAGGGATACTTCTGCCATGTCTCTTTCTTGCCCACCACATACGTGAGCACTTAAGTCAGGTGAAGGGTGGAAGCTGTTAAAAGTCAGATCTAGGACAGCTTCACCATGCTAGTGACAGGGAACCATAAAACAACAATTTAAAACAAGAAAGCAAGCTTATGGACACCTGAGTGGTGCAGTTGGTTAAACATCCAACTCTGAATCTCAGCTCAGGTCTCAATCTTGGGGCTATGATTTCAAGCCCCACATTGGGCTCCATGCTAGGGTTGAAGGATATGGAAGGAAGGAAGGAAGGAAGGAAGGAAGGAAGGAAGGAAGGAAGGAAGGAAGGGAGGAAGGAAGGAAGGAAGGAAGGAAGGAAGGAAGGGAGGGAGGGAGGGAGGGAGGAAGGAAGGGAGGGGGGAAGGGAAGGGAGGGGAAGGGAAGGGAAGGAAAGGAAGGAAAGGAGGAAGAAGGAAAGAAAGCTTAACTATTTAAAAATAACAGTAGCATGGAATAGTCTGAGGTAGAATTCAATCTTCTTACATGCCACAATAATACTGTGTGTACAATAGAAATAACCCTGCATCATTAGAGCTCAGTGTGAATAATCTTCATGCATTCATAAAATAATGAATGCATTATTACTAAAGGTTACTCAGAACCTTTAAGTATGGTGTACTTTTTTTTTTTTTAATATTTTTATTTATTTCTAGGAGAGAGAGAGACAGCGTGAGCAGGGGAGGGTCAGAGAAAGAGGGAGACACAGACTCTGAAACAGGCTCCAGGCTCTGAGCTGGCAGTCAGCACAGAGCCCGACGCGGGGCTCGAACCCACGAACCGCGAGATCATGACCTAAGCGAAAGTCGGACGCTTAACCGACTAAGCCACCCAGGCGCCCCAAGTATGGTGTACTTTTCATCTGGATACGGGAATTGCTATACCACCTGCTTAGAGCATAGCAAACACTAGTGTGGTGGGGAACTGTGCAAAGGCACAGCTCACACACCAGCTACAGCTACAGCCTTGTCGGGAACCTGGTCTTTGAGGCAAGCCACAGAGAGTGAAGCAGACAAAGCAACAGTTAGCACATCTGCATGCTGTCTCTCACGGTTTCTCTCTTATTAACATCTTTGATAAAGATAAGCTGGTATCCTGAAAAGGGGATGTTGAAACTTTGAATACTAAAATGGGTTAAATCCACTGGATATGTTCTAGGTTTCATCTTAAACCTCTCTGGAGTTCTCTCATTATTTGTAATCTGCTCTTAGCTTCTATGACAATGCACTTACCTTGTTCTCTTAATACTTCTTTGACTTTTCCTGTTCTGTCTTCTTCATTCATTCTTTTTCTTCTATCCTACCTTTAAAAGAAGGTCTTTGTCATGGTTCTGTATTCAATACACTGTTCTCACTCTTGTGTTCTTACTCATGTTCTCTCTCTTGCATAATACAATCTCTTTACACTCATGGTTTTAATCATCACTTAGATGTTAATGATATCCAATATTTTCTTTTCAGGTCAGACCTTCTATCTTAAGCCTCAAACTCAATTCAGCTCTCTGTGGGACGTGCTGCCCATGACAACTTCAACTCCAGCCAACCTCAAACTGCATATATTGTCATCTTACCACCTACACACAAACCAACATCCAGCTAGAGAGACAGGCTGGAAGTCTGGGGGGCATTCCAGACTTTTCTCATTCCTCATCTCCTGCTAAATTCTGCTTAGTTTATCTCCTGAGTAGTAAATTCATATTTTTTCTTGTCAATCTAACACTCCCTAGCTCAAGTTTTATCAATTTTAGCACACTGTAGTTAATGGCTTCCCCATGGTAGCCTGGCCTCTAGTCTAGCTTACAAGGTCTGTCAGGACCCTTAGCCTCACCTTTCTCCTACACCTGCCTCCCCAGCACTACTAACCTGTTTACAATTCCTCCTTGCCTTTAATCCAGTTGTTCTCTCTACCTGGAATGCCTGACATCATTCTACATCTAAAGGCTAAGTTATAGTCTTTAAAATTTAGCTCAGGAGTCATTTACACAAAAGTTCTTCTCTGAGACCAATCTAACTACCACTCTAGTCTAAGCCTCTGCTCTCCATAATACCATGTCACTCAGGGACTACTTCTACTATTGTTTGAATGACTATATGCTGTGATGATCTGTTATCCTTAAGGGCAAGGACTTTGCCTTACCCATGCTGGGTCCTCCATGTCTCACAGAGTAAGAAGATGCTGAATCAATGTCAGGTAGCTGGATAGGTATATGATTGGATAAGAGAAATCAGAGCATATTGTTTTGGTTTTAATATATTGAATGTTTATTGGGTTTTCATATCATCTGAGCCACAAACTGAAAGAGAAAATTAATGTCTTCAAAAAGTTAAACTTGAGGTTATTTATTATGAATTCAAGAAAGAATGTTCTACCTAAAACTTAGAGAAAGAGAAGGGCTCATCATTGTCATTATTATTGGAAAAGCTCAGAGGATGCGAGGGCCTAACACAACTCTCTTTTTTCTTCAAAGAGATCATTCAAAAGGAAAACCATCTTCTCCTGCTAGACATGTGTTTCAATTCTTCTCACAAGTATTTGTTTTTGAGTTCTAAAACTAAGGAAACCAAAATATGGAAGTTCTGACCCAGCTTTTTTTTTTTTTTTTTTTTTTTTTGGTCTTATCTGAGGTCTATAACTACCATACAATAAATGCTCAAATGAGGTTGAGAAAGAATCCATCTCCCTCTATCAGGCTTTGCTTCAAAAGAGACAGTGAAGCCTCAATGGCCCTGCACATCACCAGGTTACCAGCACCCACATACTGTTAAAACTGCTCCCAAGTCCTGCCCCTGAAGAGTCAGCACAAAGTTTTTCATGATACTGTGCTTTTCACCCTCCAGAACTGATGAGGTCATTGAAGTGAAAAAGCTTGTCCATAGGACAAGCTATTATTCTTCACCAAGTCCTGACTGGTCATCATCTTGAGCACTTGGAAGACAAACTACCAAAAGGAGGAAGCATGAGCTGACTTGCTTCTTTACTCCTGGATGGATATGTGGTCAGTTGCTGCTGTCAAAACATACTGTAAAAGCTCTCCCACCCATTATCTACTTAAGTGGGACTATCAACTGCCATCTCTGCCGACTAGGAACAATTATTGGTTAAGATATTAAATAAATGACAGGAATGTTTCATTTTGATCTTACGGAGACTTGCAGATTAGAATTAAAGAACTTAGACTCCTGTTCATATCACTTCCCCCCCCCCCCACTGTCCACCTCTCACCCCCCCACACACACTTATTGTCCCCACTAATACTTGTTTCCTTCAACTTCTCAGTGCAGTTACTCAGTGTGTAATGGCCCTCCCTGGTCCCTGAGGGTAGGATGTGGCCATTGATTCTTACGTCCACTGGGGATTGGCCTCTGGGCAGAGTGTTCTCAGCTGTTTCTTTAAAGCACAGAAGATACTCTAAATTCTCTGAAAATGAAGTACATTTCCTTGAATTAGGTATCTTCCTGGAACAAGGGCACTGCTTGCAGGCCTCTCTCTTAAGGAGAGCTACGCAACTCACCAATGCATAGAAGTTCAAGGAGAAGTTCTCTAAGTTTATTCATTTACTTGTGTGTGTGCATGTGTATGTTAAGAGTGTGTGTGCGCGTGTGTGTGTGTGCATGCATGTGCATGTACATGCACATATACTATACACACATTTTTGCCTGGGAATCCAGAAGGCAAGCTACCACTTAAGGGCCAAAGCAAAATAGAAGAGTGAGAAGGAAGATAGGAAATTTTGTTCAACATTTATAATATTCTACCAAAGACAACCTAGCCAGCCTTTGCGCAGCTGGAAAAAAAAGAGGAGCTTGTAACCACCCAGCATTTTGAGCTCAATAGAAAAAGCCTGCATAGTTCTTAAGCCCAAGGAAGGGGTAATTTCATGCCTGCTTTCCATATGCGGTTGCTGTGTTGAGAGCTCCTTTGTCACACTTAGCAGGCAGCTTCCCAGTGCGGCCCATGTGTTTGTACTGTGCTCTCTGACAGAGCTTGTCAGCTCTGCATGTCAGCACAGAAATTGTCAGAAGCCTTGAGGGCTGAATGTGGAATCCAGCCAGGAGGGCAAGGGAACCCAGGATGCCGGGCAATGGGGCAGTCTATGACCCTCTCCCCTCCAGTTTCTGACTGTGATCACCTGGAGACATGAGCTCTCGCAAAAACAAACACTGTGCAGGCCTGGCCTCAGATTTTGAAGCAATACTCTAAAACATGGAGCTAGTTGTGACAGTCAAAGTCTAGTTTTTTCTGCTGACAGTGTTAGCTGAGGTGATCGAAATTTGAAAGGACTATTTTGTTCACAAAGAGGTGAACTGTTGTTGCAACAAGAACAGTCAATAAACAAGTAATCACCATTAAATTCATATGGATTTCTATTATTATGAAAAAATAATAATTTTGCCACTGCACTAGCCTGTCCACATCCTTTGGAAATGAGAGAAATCTCCCATTTTCCCAACTCCAGGATGGTTACATGAGTTGTATCATCAGCCCTGTCTCCCATCTAAAGAAAGAAGGCTGCCTATAGATCTTCAGTTGGTAGACAGAGCCTCACAGGCAAATGTTCATCGCTACAGGGGCATCCATTATGCCACCTTAACAGTGAGGAAGTTAATTTCCAAAGATGAATTGCATTCTAAGCAGAAAAGAACTTCATTTTCTCCCTTCCTTGGGTTGGGGCTGACAGAAAAGGCTTGGCATGAAACACCATCATGACAATCTCAGGCACAGCTTTTCTACTCTTAATGGGATTTGAAGAGAGACAGGTTCAACTCCATGTGCTATCTGAAGGCTAGAAAGGAATCTTTAATAATTAGAATACTCATTACTTGCCCCCTCTAGAAGTTTCCATTTTAAATTTCACTTGCCTTTTGTGTTGAAGGGGAAAAAAGACAAAGTGGCAGGCAGATTAGAATATATGTCCCTCATAAGAAAGCTGCATCTGTAGCCATTATGGCACGTCTTTAAATATATGTTGCCTTGGCTCTCAATCATATAGTATCATTAAGTCTGTTCTTGTACATATTCAAAACACTTGTCTCCATAAATTAGACTGTTTCTTTGAACTTGCCTCTCTATTCACTCTTTCTTATAGACAGGCACAGACAGCGAATTCCATCACTCCTGATATGGGTCAGACAGGTTTACAAAGCTGAACCATCATTGTGCTCCTGATGTCTAATTCAGTGCCTTCAAGACAGAGGGTTGAGGGGAGGGGTGGCTGGGCGGCTCAGTCGGTTAAGTGTCTGACTTTGGCTCAGGTCACGATCTCGCGGTTCGTGAGTTCGAGCCCCACATTGGGTTCTGTGCTGGCAGCTCAGGGCCTGGAGCCTGTTTCGGATTCTGTGTCTCCCTCTCTCTCTCTCTGCCCCTCCCCTGCTCATGCTCTGTCTCAAAACTAAAAATAAACCATAATTTTTTTAAAAAGACAGAGGGTTGAAATTGCCAAATGAATATTTTCACAACCACCATATGAGGTATACAATATTGTCCACATTTTGTTTTAAGTAAACTAAAGTTCTGTACCATTGCAAGTTTTAATTTCATCACTATCCATTAAGGTTCTACCTGTGTTATGCATTTTACCAACTTAGTAAAGTAGAAGTGATCTCTATTGTCTCAAATATGGGGTTATTTGTGAAGAGAGTGAGAGGGCTATTGGAACAGAGCCTGGAGAGTCACGTGCAACGATGAATTTATATTACCAGGGATGCCAAGGACAAATACCTCACTCTCTCACAATTTGTCTTAACTCACTAACTGAGCCTGATATTCCCAATGGTGCGTAACATGGATTTTCCAGTTCCTGTAGATAAGCCTCTTCACCATCGTCCACACATCTTGCTCATTCTTATCTTCATGTCATTGATCATTTGTTTCCATTTCTCTGTGGCCAGAGACCCTTCCAGTGCAGAGTCACTGGTATGGGCAATTGCATTTCCTTTGCCCCTCCACCCACCTCATTTCTTTTTCATTTTTAATAAACTGTTTAAGTTGGAAGTTTCACATACATTCAGAAAAGTAAACATATCATGAATGTACAGTTTGTGAATCACAAAAGAGCAAGTTTGTTTAACCCCCCCACCGTGAGATCAAGAAACAGAACATCATCAACAACCCAGAAAACCCCTCTCTTACCCTCCATCCATCTAAAATTCCCTTTATCCCTAAAGCTATCCATTAATCTAATACTAGAGCTTAGTTTTGCAGATCTTTGAAATTCCATTTATAAATGGAGTCTTCAGTATACATTCTGCAACATCTGGCTCCTTTTCTCACTATTATGTAAGACACAGTCATGTTCTTGTTTATAGCTGTAGTTTGCTTTCATTGCTGTATAATATGGCATTGTATGAATATATTAACATTTATTCCTTCTACTGTTGGGAAATTTGGGTTGTTGCTAGCTTGGGACCATTACAATAATGGTACTATTTACATTCTCCCATGTGTCTTTGGTACATACATGTACACCCTTTTCTGAGCATTTGATTTCTATCCTGTGTGAAGCCAAGAACCCTCTTTCTGGCCCTGAGAGCCCCTCTATGGGTCCTCAGACCTGGGCTGACTACATCACCTCCTCTAAGGGTCTTCTCCATTTACTATGATCCCTGTGGTTCTCTCCTATGTGTGAACTTTAAGGGCGTGTTTAGTTATGATTCATGTACTTTAGAACATGATTTCATTCTCTTATTTTTCTCCACAAGTTTATAGAGTTATAGAATTAAAGTTCTATAATAATATACAATATAATTAATATATATATACATAAAATAAGCAGTAAATAATTTATACATTAAAATGATAATTATATAACATATAGAGTTAAGGAAATACAAAGAGTACCTGTGTGGCTCAGTTGGTTAAGCGCCCGACTTCAGCTCAGATCATAATCTCATAGTTCACGAGTTCAGGCCCCGTGTCAGGCTCTGTGCTGACAGCTCAGCCTGGAGCCTGCTTTGGAGTCTGTGTCTTCCTCTCTCTCTGCCCCTCCCCCACTCATGCTCAAAAATAAACAAACATGAAAATTGTTTGTAAAAAAGAACTACAAATTGATACCTCAACATACCTCTAAATTCCATGGATCTGTATTTATATTATTTATGTTTATTGGTGAACTTAGAGATCCCAAAAAATATAGAAGTGGACTCACTTATTATACCAAATAATTATCACCTCTTATTATTACCTCTTCACCAAAAAGAAGTAATTCAATATATACAGTGTCCAGATTAGTGCCTGCCCATGGTTTCCATTCAATAAATAATAGTTCCCCATCTCTCTCCTTCCTTGAGAGAGGACACAATTCTCCCACTTCCTCCCCTCCTCTTGGATGTAGCAAGAAAAAGCACAGGATCTGTATTTTCACCTTAAAACATATAGCTGTTAAGTGTAATGTGCTAAGATCACTAAATATTCAGCAGAAACCCTGTCTGGAGAATGTGTGACTAGCCCTTCCTTTCTAATCCATTTTAGGGAATTACACAATTTTAGGTAATTCACATGGGAGGCAAATGGCCTGGTGGTTAAAAGCATAGTCTCTGGAACCAGAAAGAGTTGTCTTTATCTCCAAGATGCACAAATTATTCATTATGATGTTTTGGGTGAGTGACTCAACATCACTGAAACTGTTTTCTCATCTGCAGACTAAGGATAGTAGTGCTACTTCATTGGGTTGTTGGATCTAATGAGATAATTTATATGAAATGCTTACAATAGGGTGGTACATATGCACATTCAATTCATGTTAGATATCAGAGTCAGAGTAGAGCTTTCACATTTATTTCCTGTTTCCTTTCAGTAAACATGCTCTCTGTAAAGCATAATATCCCATCAATGTTTAATTTCATGTCCTTATTCAGTAGTGGCTAGATATGGAACAACAACCTGAGGAATTTGTTTTTGGCTGGGATGTCTGGGTGGCTCAGTTAGGTGTTCGACTTTGGCTGAGGTCACGATCTCACGATCATGAGTTTGAGCCCCATTGGGCTCTGTGCTGACAGCTCAGAGCCTGAAGCCTGTTTTGGATTCTGGGTCTCCCTCTCTCTCTGCCCCTTTCCTGTTTGTGCTCTGTCTCCCTCTGTCTCTCAAAGGTAAATAAGCATTAAAAAATTAAAAAATAATAATTTGTGTTTGGAAGTTCCCATCAGAACCTGGATCAGAGGCTGAGCATGACAGTGCTCTTTCACCAAAAGTAGGTTCACTCTCAGAGACAGCTTGAGAAGAGTGTTTGGAGAAATCCTTTATGAAGTCAGAGAGCCTAACAAAAAGGGAAAAAAAGTACCTTTTATCTGATCCTCCTAATGAACCTTGTCACCAGGATTACAAAAACAAAATGTTTTATGCCGATCGTCATCTAAGAACAATCTAAGTCAGAAACACTTTCATACTCTGGGGCATCATTTTAGACCAAGGTAAAACATGAGAAACAGGAGTTTCTTTTAATTGATTGATTGATTGATTGATTAAAGCTTTCTTGGACTGGACTTCCTAAGGAAAAGTTATTTCTTCCTATTTTTCTTTATTATTTTTCCATTTTTGAAAGTTAAACCTTGCAGCAAGGCTAACACTTGCTAAAGGAGTTGACATTCTGCCACTGCTTTTCAGGGTCTTGCAAATTGGTTCCGTCACTCTTCTAATAACAAGGGCATTAGGAAAGCCAAAATTATTAACCACGGATCAGAGGCTGCCTGAGGCCACTTGAATTTCTTTGTCTGGACAACATCCCTGAGCAGTCTTGTTTGGGTTTACCCTGTGAAGGCACATTTGGAATCTGCAGTGGTCCGTTACAATCACCATGAAGCCATTCACTAATTCTATTGCATAATATTTTGTATCCAGACCAACCAAAGTAGAGATTATATGGTTAGTTTTATGGCATTGTATCAAATAATGCCATGTAATATTTTAGTAAATGTATCAAGTACTTTCACATTAGAAACAGTCTAAATGAAACATTTTTAGCATATATGATTGCATACTGCACATCCAATTCTCTGAAGGGGTAATGTTTAAATTATACACACCCAAAGCAATCTACACATTCAACACAATCCCAATCAAAATTGCACCAGCATTCTTCTCAAAACTAGAACAAACTATCCTAAAATTTGTATGGAACCACAAAAGTCCCCGAATAGTCAAAGTAATATTGAAGAAGAAAACCAAAATGGGAGGCATCACCATCTCGGACTTTAGCCTCTACTACAAAGCTGTCATCATCAAGACAGTATGGTATTGTCACAAAAACAGACACATAGACCAATGGAATAGAATAGAGAATTCAGAATTGGACCCACAAATGGATGGCCAACTAATCTTTGACAAAATGCGGAAGAGCATCCAATGGAAAAGAGACAGCCTCTTTAACAGATGGTGCTGAGTGAACTGGACAACAACATGCAGAAGAATGAAACTAGATCATTTTCTCACATCATAGACAAAAATAAACTCAAAATGGATAAAGGACCTGAACATGAGACAGGAAACCATCAAAATCTTAGAAGAGAAAGCAGGAAAAAAACTCCTTAACCTCAACTGCAGCAATTTCTTACTTGACACATCCCTAAAGGCAAGGGAATCAAGAGCAAACATGAACTACTGGGACCTCATCAAGATTAAAAGCTTCTGCACTGCAAAGGAAACAATCCATAAAAAAAATAGGCAACTGACATAATGGGAAAAGATAGCTGCAAATGACATATCACATAAAGGGCTAGTATCCACTATCTATAAGGAACTCACCAAACTCCACACCTGAAAAACAAATAATCCAGTGAAGAAATTGGCAGAAGACATGAACAGACACTTCTCCAAAGAGAACATCCCAATGGCCAACAGACACATGAAACAATGCTCAGTGTCACTCATCATCAGGGAAATACAAATCAAAACCACACTGAGATACCACCTCATGCCAGTCAGAGTGGCAAAAATGAGCAAATCAGGAGACTCTAGCCGCTGGTGAGGATGCGGAGAAACAGGCACCCTCATACACTGTTGGCGGGAATGTAAGCTGGTACAACCCCTCTGGCAAACAGTTTGGAGATTCCTCAAAAAATTAACAATAGAACTCCCCTATGACCCAGCAATAGCACTGCTAGGAATTTACCCAAGGGATATAGGAGTGCTGGTGCATAGGGGCACATGGACCCCAATGTTCATAGCAGCACTCTCCACAACAGCCAAAACATGGAAAGAGCCTAAGTGTCCATCAACGGATGGATGGATCAAGAAGATGTGGTTTATCTATACAATGGAATACTACATGGCAATGAGAAAGAATGAAATCTGGCCATGTGTAGCAACATGGATGGAGCCAGAGAGTGTTATGCTGAGTGAAATAAGTCAGGCAGAAGACAAATACCATATGTTTGCACATATAGGTGGATTAGGAGGAAGTTAATGGAGGATGAAGTGGGAGAAGAAGGAGAAAAATGGCGAGAGGGAGGGAGGCAAACCATGAGAGACTTTGGAATGCTAAAAACAAACTGAGGGCTGAGGAGGGGTGGGAGTGAGGGGAAGGGGGGTGATGGGCATGGAGGAGGGCATTTGTGGGGATGAGCACTGGTTGTTATATGTAAAACAACTTGACAATAAGCTATATAAGGAAAAATAAATAAATTATACACACACATACACACACTTTTTAAAAAATGTTTATTCTTGATTGAGAGGGAGAGATGGGAGGAAAGACAGACAGACAGACAGAGAGAATCCCAAGCAGGCTCCTCACTGTCAGAACAGAGCCCAGCCTGTGGCTCAAACTCACTAACCAGGGGGTCATGATCTGAACCAAAATCAAGAGTCTGATGCTCAACAGACTGAGCCACGTAGGTGCCCATAAACATGCTTATAGATGTATATACAGTTTATGACACATCAGAAACATGAGGATATACGAGAAACAGAAGGCAGACTAGCTTGATAACCATACAACCTTTGGAAACTTTGGTGTCTTTTGCTATGCATGTGATTAACCCTGGGGCACCTGGGTGGGTCAGTTGATTAAGCATTTGACTTGGTTTTGGCTCAGGTCATGATCTCACAGCTTGTGGGTTTGAGCTCTCCACTGGGCTTCACACTGACCGTGCAGAGCCTGCTTGGGATTCTCTCTCTCTCCCTCTCTCTTCCCCTCCCTGTTTGTACTCTCTTTCCCTTCCTCTCAAAATAAATAAACATTAACAAAATAAATCAATATTATTAACATAAAATTCTTTTAAAAAATCAAATGATGCTAGCTGGCTTAAAGGTATAGTGGTCTACAATTCTCTAACTATGAAGATGAGGAGCAAGCTGGTCCTGGGGTTGCTGGGTCCTCAATTGAGGGAGGATCCAGGGTTGATGAGCAGTGGAGGAAGTGCCACTGAATGAGAAGGTAGATGATTCATTCCTCCAACAGAAGGCTGACTCTGCACCAAGCAGTTTACTCACAAGGGGTGGTTGAGGCATGATGAATGTCCTAGAAAAGTTCCCAGACTAGTGGAAGATTCAGACTCCATACAGAAAGTAAAATACAACATGAAAGGTGATACAGTGGCAGGAATGTCACATGATATGCTCTTAAATAACTACTTAAACCCACCAATATGTTTATTTGCTGCAAAACAAATTCATTTCTCTATGCTGTAAACACCAACAAAAGTATTTTTGACCTGTTATAACCATTGATGCCATTGATGCTATAAAACCCTGAAAACTCCCACAGTTCCATGAACCTCTAGGGATGGTCTTCAGAGCTTGAGGCTGAGAGCACCTAACAGAACATCATTTTTTTACTCTAAAAGGCCAAGGTTTGAATTCTGCTACTTTCTTGAGGCAATTTTGAGCAAACTGCCTAACATCTAGAAGAATCAGTATTTTTACTCTGAAAATTGAGAATGAAAGCCTCTGCATTACAGCTTTGATCTGTGTGTGTGTGTGTGTGTGTGTGTGTGTGTGTGTGTGTGTGTAGTAGGCAGGGGTGAGTATGAAGCATGTCATGTTTTAATGATGGCATGTATAAGAAACTCAATGAATGGTGGTTGTTAGGATCCTACTTATTATTAATAATAATAGTGATGGAGAATAGGGGACCCTGATAAATATTTGAGAGTGATCTTTAACTTATCACAAAAGGAAAAAACAGCTCATAAAGAATAAATGTAAACCAGAACAAATAGCTAAATATCTGTTATACTTTTGAGCATAAATGTGCCTCCTCTTGGTTTATGGGGACCATGATTATCTCTGTCAGCTGGGATATTCAGATAAATGCACTATATTAAAGAACAGCCCTATTCTATGGAAATCAATCAATAAAATAAAGAATTTAGAAGTGACAGCAGCCTGATGATTATTTGATTTGATTTGTTTATCTATTTGTCTCTCTGCCATCTGTCATAGCCACACCTGCAGGTAGACTCCAGGGGTTTTACCTGACTATAAGGAGTCATGGTTTGGGAGGTGGGGAGGACAAGCTAGATGGGGCTATGGCAGTGAGAGTACAGCATGTGCAGTTGGTTAAAGGTCAGTCTGGATGGTGTAGGAATGAAGAAACGCTTCCTCCTCCCTGTCTACAGGAGGTAGTTGTGAGCAAAGGACAAAGCTCAGAACAGGACCAGAGCTTCCACTGTAAATCTGGATCTTCATATGTGGATCTTGAGAATATTAACAGAAGACCATGGAAGAAGGGAAGGGGGAAAAATAGTTACAAACAGAGAGGGAGGAAGGCAAACCGTAAGAGACTCTTAAATACAGAGAACAAACTGAAGGTTGATGAAGGGGTGGGAGAGGGAAAATGGTGATGGGCATTGAGGAGGGCACTTGTTGGGACAAGCACTGAGTGTTGTATGTAAGCCAATTTGACAACAAATTATATTTAAAAAAAAAAAAAACAAAATAAAATAAACACTTAAAAAAAAGAAATGGATCAAAACAAAACAATGAAGACTGAAGAGCCAGGCTGTGTTTTTCTTTAGTTGACAGGAGTAAGACCATGGCCAGGGACCCCTACATTGGAAGCCAAATGTGTCTTCAGGGATAGAACTGGCTAGTGCTTGCTAATCGGGCCACAGGTAGGGACATGAAGGCTAATGGTGCAGCAGGCTGCCAGCTAAGTTAGGATAATGGAGGTTTGCTACCAATGGCTGCCTGTAATGAGATTTATCAGGGTTTTACTTGGCAGACCTTCCCTAAAGAAGCCTGCTCATTGTGGAATGGAAGAGAGAAAGAGCAAAGTCAGGCCCTGCTGGGACAGGGGCCACCTCACTGCATAGGAGCCTATGCCATGCTTTCTGAGCAGCCATGTGAATTCATTCACAGGAAGGGAAGATTAGATGATATCTGGGTTAAAGCCAAGTAAAATCCAAACTTCTAACCACAGTCTACAAGATCACTCACATCATGGCCTCCACCCACCTCTCTTACCTGGTTTCATGCCAATTTCTACTTTGCTCACTCCCATCAGGTACCCTTTCTGATTCCTTTTTGAGCAAAGCGCAGTCCCACCTAGATGACTTGCCTTTGCTTGTTGGTATCTGGCTTAGTCTTCCTCTGATTGTGACTGGCTCTCTAATCTTGAAGGCTTTGGCTCAGGATCCCCCATCTACTGGAGCCCCATTGTCCTCTATCATGCTATCAGCCATTTTCTCTCACACTTATGACACCAAATGTGTGGGTCTTTCTTCCCCTACATCAACCAGTTTTTCAACTCTCCAAACATCAACTAGGTGCCCTACGGTACAATTCAGTTCTAACTACCCAGAGTTAGTGCATATCTTCCACGTTAAGAGCCTCATCTAAAGGAACTAGACACTTCCCCTGACCCAGTCAACTCCAGATGCCACTTACAAGCTTGGGACTTGAGGGCTCCCAAGACTCTTGTACTTCTGGTTGACTAGCTACAAATCAAGGGTTCCCACAACCACCCCTCAGGTTCCATAATTTGCTAGAATGGCTCACAGAAATTAAGACAGTACCTTATTTACAATTATTTACTTATTTTCAAGGAATAGCCAAATGGAGGAGATACATAAAGTATTGGGGAAGGAGTGCACAGATTTTCACACCTTCTTTGGGAAGGTCAACCTGTAGAAATTCTATGTGTCCATCAGCCGAGAAGCTCTCTGAATCCTTTTGTTCATAACTTATACAAATACTATTACAGAGGCATGATTAACTCATTCTCTAGTCCCTCTCTCCTCCCTAGAAGTTGCAGGGTAGGGCTGGAAATTCCAACTTTGTAAGCATGCCTTGGTCTTTCTGGTGATCAGCCCCCATTCTGAAGCTATCTAGAGTCCCCAGTCACCAGAAATGTCATTAGCATACAAAAGACACTTATCACTGCAGTGATTACTAAGGTTTTACAGGCACTGTGACAGGAATAAATAACAAATATATATTTATTATTATATCACAGTACCATATGTGCCTTGTAATTTTTGGTTGAAAGACAGACATGATTACTAAGGAGAAGGAACTGTGGTAAGAAGGCCTTTATTGTGAGGTTTTATTCTTATCTGGCTAGCAGTGGGGCTGTGCTTACAGTTTGGTGTAACTGTAGGAAGAAGAGGCTAAAATTTTCTATAGTGTCCTTGTCTTTGTCTCTTCTGTAATCTTTGGGTTTCGCTAGAGAAACCTTCCTAAATAGAGTCTGAGCTTTGCAGTTCTTTCTATTGCAATCCCCTATTATAATACCCTGTGTTAGGTCCTGGTGATGTGGGGCCAAGGTGGAAGAAGAAGAGGGAACATTCAATAATCCCATGATTAGGTCTCAGTCTTTTAGGGGGCCTGTGCCCCTAGACTGTGCCTCTCACAAGTGCCTCTCAGCTCTTTTCCCCAGACATAACATAGGAAGGCTGTAGGAAACTGGTGCTACATATTTCGTTTACCCCCACATTGGTTAGGCTCTCATAAAACCATTTCCATTTGACTATGATAAAGTAGTTTTCTTGGACAGCAGACTTTTTCTAAGGAGAAGAGAACAATCTGGATATATTTCAAAATGGCTGCTTTTCCCCTTTCTTTACCAGAAACAAGAAAGATTTTCTTCATTCTTTACCCTGAGAACCTGAGGATCATCTACTCTTTATCATATTTCCCTATTTCATTTCCTTCATGTCACTTATCACTCTCCAGAATCACCTTATATATGTGTTTGTTGGTGTACAATACAAAACCTGTTTTCCCCTTGAATATAAGCTTCATGAGGACAGAACCTTGTCTTTTTTGTTGACTGCCATATCCTTAGCACTTATAATAGTACTTGGCACATAATAAATACTCAAAATACTTCTTGAATGTGTTCTTGAAAATCTGACAACCTGAGGTTGATGCTAGTGACTAAAGACACTACCTTAATCTTTATCAGAACTAAGGAAGGACCTTTTACTTTCTATCAATAGCAATGATAACTCTTTGGCTTCCTTCTGATCCAAATTTGACCCCTCCTCTTTTCCCATGGTTGGCTATGTGTCTGTCTCTCTGTCTCCATCTCTGTCTCTCTCTGTCTCTGTCTGTCTGTCTGTCTCTCTCTCTCTCTCTCTCTCTCTCACACACACACACACACACACATACACACACACATACACAGCCTCTCCTTACCCTGCAGAGCAAGCTTTGCTTGCCCCAAGCTTCTGAAATCTCATTCCTCATGTCTCAACTTCTACCAGTCACAGAGGAATCAGTGCTCTTATTCAATCTTAAAAACACATTCAGGAAAATAGAAGAGTCTGCCTGTCTTGAAATGAGGTGATCATTAATTTAGCACTTTCTTGTCCTATTTATTCCCAGCCTCATGTGTAAGACGAGTAATGCTTTAAACAAATTGGATCATGCAGCTGGGAGAATGAGAGTTAGTATCAGCAATAACGAATATTCCTGCATTTTTATAGAACAATTATTGATCGTCTAGAAGAGTTTAGAGCTCAAGGTAAGTCTACCATTAAATAGCTAGTTAAAAATTCCAAGAGATTCATTATTGCTCTTTAAAAATATATTATGAAAGAAATGGGGTTGCATTTTCTACACTATAAAATGAAAAGGTCTGAAGCTGGTATATTCTCAATAAGCCTGTACTACGATTAAAAAGAAAATGAATATCACAGAAGAAAATACGGGCTAAGATGAAATGAGAAAAGGGCAAGTAGTTTAAAAATTCAGTAATGTTTTAGCAATTCAAACTTCTAGTACCATATTAATAATAGTCATCAGATAAACCTGAATTTTTAAATCTTTGCAATTTGAACAGTGATTGCATATGAAAAGACGCCCCTCTGTCACCGGGCCCCTATCTGGCTCCACAGCTTCTGGATCCTGTCTAGCTCTGAGCTTTTCTTCCTCTAACTAACCCTCACTGAGTCTCACACTCCCAGGCAAATTCCCTCAAAGTGCACCTCGAACTACAGTTCGCTATGAGACACGCCTTCACAGCAGCAAAATCCAGGCTTCCTCTGCTGTTTTTCCTCCTCCCCAAGCAAAGAGAACTGCTCGCCTATTTTGCTTTACTGAAAAACATCTGAGACTTTTCTTCTTGGAACTTTAGCTGTCTTTCTCTACTCTTCCCGGCTTAACCAAAAAACTCAAAGGTATAGCACAAATCCCACTTTCTCTTACCCTAAGGTGCATAATACCTGTTGGCTTGACATAGACACTTGATTTCTGATGCTCCCAGCATGGCCTAGGCTCCCATTCTTTGGATCTTGTCCCTTGTACATATTACTGATAATAAGCTGGCCCAACCTATCTATCTATCTATCTATCTATCTATGATAAATTGGAACAGTGGTACAGCTATAATCCCCTTTTCTCTGGCTCATGTCTCAAGTCGGCCTGTGTTCATATCAATCTTATTTACTACGCCATAATATATCTTCTAGCTTAGCAATATGACCATACTTATCATTGACGTTTATTCATTGAGAACTTGCTATGTATAAATCATTGTATACATGTTAACTTTCCTCAAAATGCCTTGTTGAGATTTGTTAAGCACTATTTTTTTAATCATCATCTACCAATAAGAAAATGGGATCACAGGGATTAAGTTGTTCAAAGTAACACAACTATTACATGGAAGAAAAATAATTCAAAACCAGGTTTGTTGGAAATCCTCATACCAACTTTTCTCAAATGTCCCATAACTTCCTGCTTTTGCATAGTTCACAAATAGGCTTCCATTTACTGGGAAAAAAATCCTATAAATAGGAATCCAAGGGTGGAATGAGAAAGCAATTTTCTTCATACTGTGAAAGGGTCACCATTCAGGTTCAAGGTATGTTGTTCAGAGAGGTTGAGACTGAGAGTGAAACCTAGGAAAACAGGTCAAGATACCAGGGTCATATTCTACAATGTTCTGCATTAAACAAGGGCTGAAGTCTATGTGATTTGTTTCTCCATGTTGTCCGAGAGCACCAGTTCTCACTTTGGGACACCTTACGCCCCTCAAGGGACATTTGGAAATATCTAGAGACTGTCACAAATGAGAGGGAGGGTATTGTTTAGTGGCATCTTGTAGGTAGAGGCCAGGAATGCTACCAAACATCCTACAATGCACAAGACAACATCCTCCCTCAAAAAGATTTATCTCGCCCAAAATGTCAATAGTGCCAGGTTGAGAAAATCTGGCCAGCCAGGAAAGTTTGCACATGGCTGCCTACAGCTGGAACTCTGGATAATGGAGGGGCCATTGGTTTCTTCCTGCTTCAGGTGATGTCAACTTTTGTTTTGGGGTCTGAGCTTTAGAGGTAAAAGAGGCTTTAATGTCATGCCTGATATCTATGTAGACTTTCAATAGGGTCAGGCACTGTCTCTTCTAGGACCACTCCTGGGATCTCAAGATCTTCTCTGACATCTGGTACCTCCCAGAGGTGTTCCACATGAACATGTGGCCTTATAATTTAAAGCCCTCCTACATCATTTCTGTCACCACCAATTCCTTCCTTTCCCCCAAGTCCCACCTCTCTCCATTCTGTGCTTACTAGCCTGTTTAAAACTCTCTGGTCCATCCTCTGCTTTCTTGCTCCATCACACATCCTTCTAGCATGTGCAAGCCCACACTCTTGGCTCCTTTCAGGGCCAGTTCATGACTCACCTCATTTAGGGAGACAGGGAGAAAGGACTTTCATTAGTTCAGTCACAGAACTTCCCAAATACCTGAAGAACCCTGCATATGCCACCATTCCTATAGCAGTCACCTAACCCATGCAATGGTGAGGTTTGGGTTAGAGCCTGAGGCCAAAGCCCATGATCATTCAGTGCTAGACCCAGGTTTATTGGGAGAATTCCCTGAAAATGCTTCCCCAATGTAAGGCCCAAGATATGTTTTTAAATCTCTCATTCTATTTGTGGCTCCTACTCCAGAGTCCAAACTACAGCAGAGAAAGTCATCACTGTTAATGAAATTGGTAAAAAGTAGTACTGTATAAGCCAAATATCATTAAAAGCATATTTTGTATAAGATATATTCATTAAATACATTCTGAGTAAATAGAACACTTTAACCTTCAAGATGCAAGAAAAAAAATGCCTTTGGCTTGATGATTGTTAGGGGAGTGTTTATGCTGTGAATGATATGACTTTATATCAAAAAATAAAGCAGGTCTTCAAGATCCTAGAGAACAGAGCCTTAAATAATGTGTTGAGATGGTAACTTCAAAGATATCTAGAGTCTATGCAAACCCAGAGTCAGAAATTATATATCTCTTTCTTTTCCTCATAAAACATACTCCACAATAGAATATTTCACCTTTCATCTGAAAACATCTTTTTCTCCTAGCCTCTGCCTCATAAATAGCAGTACCGAAAAAGAAAAATTAAGTTTGTATCCACATTGTCTGAGATGTGTTTCTGAGGACAATTACTTTCTATAGGAGGTTTCAGATCAAAATGGTATCATGTTCTCTCATGAATTAGGTCAAGGAGTTCTGTGTCACAACTTAAGTAATGTTGTAAGACAAAATGTTGTTCCTTGCTACATGCAGCTCTGTAAGCTCATCATCCCAGAACCTCTGAAATACCAGGAGCAAATAAAAACTTGACACATCAAGGGTAGTCAACTACTCAGGTAACAGGGGGTATGTGGGGAGTGGGGAACATCTTTATGTGCTACATTACTCTTAGAATCACACAGTGCCTCATTCATTTCCCAACCCTCCATGAGCTGGCTGGAGGCAGCCAGTTAATCCATATTTCTATGACAGAGGGCAAATGGATTGAAAAAGACTTCACCACCTGTGAAGATGACATGTGCTTTAAGAAGAGTTTAGTGATATTAAATTCAACTAACACTGAGCAAATACATTCTACATGGCAGACAAAAAATATACTTAAGGATCTTACTGTAACAGAGGAAGCAGACAATCAGGCTGCTGTTCTCCAATCAGGCTAATAAGCTAAAAACTGTGTTATCAAAGAGGAAGGAGTGAGATTTTCTGGTAAGGTGTAGAGATGGTTAGGATAGGTTACCAACAAGGTAATCCTTTGACTAGGGTTTTGAAGACTGACAGTAGTTCTCTGGCTAAACAAAGTAAGTACAATCTACAAAGAGAGAACAGTTATCCATTTACACAGCACAGTGTATTTGTAGGAGGGATCACAGGAAAGTTTAGTCTTAGATTTTAAAATGAATAAGGATGTGAGCCCACAGATCCTCAAGGATAAACTGAACAAGTTGATTTATCCAGGAAAAAAGGATCAGGAAGGAGAAAGTTTTGTGACATTCCTGGGGATAGAGATAAGAAAGCCAGTATGTGTAAGAGATGCCATTTGGGCAAAAGATAGGCTTGATGGCATGGTCTGAGCTCTATGAAAAGAAAGTGTCACATAAATAGGATATAGGAGCAAAAGTATATAAGGAAAATTTGAAATATAGTACATGGACATTATGAATGAGAACAAAGAATAATCAAGTATAGAAGACAAATCAGTACAAAATACAGCACTTCTCTGGCACTTAGAAACTTACTTCTAATGGAAGGGCAAATTAGAAGAACACTAGCAGAAACTGAGATGTTCAGCAGGAGATGGCACATGTCTAGTGAACATGGAAATGCCCAGCAGGTACCTAGCAGGAAATAACAGAGGCTGGACCAACATACAGTACTCAGAGAATATTTGCAGAAGAGAGCAATGCAAGCCAACCTGTCTGTAAATGTTTGAGTAAGATATTTTAGGGTCTTTATGTAAGATTGTGAATATAATCCAGTGACATTAGAGAGAATACCATTAATGGGATGTCATTGGCACGTATAGGCTGGTGAGGTCTAGGGCAATTGGAGTGGTGTATTTACTGAAGAGTGACAAAGAGCAATGTGACATTGGCTTGGCTCTCAGGTGGCAAGAAAACTGATACCAGAGGTTAGAAAGATGGCAGTTCATGTTATAGAAAGCAAAACACCTGTCCAAATTTTTCATATGGTGAGTATGGAGGCAGAAAGTTTCATTCAGTTTACAGCTCTAAGAAAAGAGGCTAAAAAAGCAGTGTTAGTAATACATGCTGGTTTGGAAAGAACAGGCTGACTTGCAAGCAGAAATGAGAGAGGAGAGAGAGTAAATATGCAAGGCTTTGCATGGTTGAAAAGCTGAGGCCCCAAGACACCAAATACTAAGAAATGGAAATTTAAAAAATAAAAACAATCCAGAATCACAAACATTTAAAACATCTTTTGATTAAAGTGGTTCAGTATAAAGATCATATTAAGCTTTTACCTGCCCCATGCATAGTTTCCAATATCTTTAAGGTGGTAATTTTTAATCCTTAAGGCTGAAAAAGACAGAGGCATGGAGGAGAGGAAGCAATGAGATAAATCTGTACCAAATGTTATATCTAATGTAATGTAATCAATGTAATGTAATCAATGTAATCCTTGAGCATGGTTATAGGCACCTGGAGTTGACTAGAAGCAAAGGGATCAGAAGATGACCAAGTTCTGAAGGAAAAAACATCACTACTAAACAAGTCTTTGGCTCTTATAGTGGTACAGTAAATTTGAGCTCCTCTAATTTGCATGAATGGGAAGAAGGGTATAAAATCCATCCAATTCCCAAGGAGAGCATGCCCCCCAAAACCTCCTTGAGACATGGCCAAGGAAAACATGCAAAAGAAAGAAGAAAAACACAGCCCTTAAGACAGAGTGTGGAGCAAAGGAGAACAATGGATAAGACAGCTGTCCCCAGAGAATGATACTTGGACCTAAGCAAGAAGATTTCCCACCATCAGGGTAGGAGGCCTTCAAAATGCTTGTGGTTCCATAAGTGCTAAGGGCCAGTAGCTGCGCTATGTCTCATATGCATCCTTTCCCTAAATTCGACAGCCTGGCCTGAGGTTAGCCTGTGCCTGCTGCGTATCAGATGCATAGGGTGGGAGCACGAAAGACAACTTGTCCTTTTAGTTCACAGGTTGCTGAGCCAAGAGAGGCCTTATCAAAACCTCATGGGAAGGACTGCACACCACTCAGAAATCATGGGCTGTGAGCTGGATACAGTGACTAGATAGGACTTCTGGTCAGCACTTTTAGGGAGGAAAGGCAATGTGTGCTGTGTGTGGGAATACAGAGATATGGATATTTAGTAACCAGAGGAGCAGAGGGTAGCAGAGGCATTTTACTGATGAACAAAGGAGAGCTTTGGCTAGGATTGTAGAACTACGTTTCCTAGTCTGCTCTCACATCTAAGTGGGCCATTGGGACTATTTCTGGCCAATGGAATATGAACAGAAATTACATGCATCCTTTCCAGTCTGTGGAGGTTAAGTATTCACTGTGTCTTCTTTCTCCATATTATTTTCTCTTTATATGGGTGCTTTGGAGGCCACTTATTGGCAGCATCTCAGGACAGAGGGAATCTGAATACACTTGAAAGAGCACATAAGTAACTACTTAAAAGAGGGCCACCTAAGAAAAGGTATCTATTCAGTAATATCTACACTGAACTTTGAGTAAAAGAGAAGTACATTATAGTCTATTAGGTCAGCATGATTTTGTTGTTGTCACAGCAGCTGGTGTTAATTAACCTCAATAATACAATCAGCATAGCCAAGTGAAAGGAAGTAAGAAATATCACATTGTACTTAAGGAAATAAAATGGTTTATACTGTTAAGATGAACAGGGAGAAATGACAGAAAGTGAGGCTGGAGGGGCAGGCAAAGAATAGACTAGTGTTCCTTAAAGCATAGGACATGAACTTCCTGTATTCAAATCACTTTGGGAGCCTAATTAAATATGTAGTATTAGGGGGCGGTGCCTAGGTGGCTCAGTCTGGTAAGCATCAGACTCTTGATTTCCTGTCAGGTCATGATCTCAAGGTTCCTGAGTTCAAGACCTGGGTCAGGCTGTGTGCTGACAGTGTGGAATCTACTTGGGATTCTCTCTCTTCCTGTCTCTCTACCCCTCCCATGCTCAAAACAAATAAATGAATTCTTAAAAATGCAGTTTTGGGTACTCTACCTCAGACCTACAGAATCAGAATCTCTTAAGAGATTGGTGGGAATGCAAACTGGTAGAGCCTCTGTGGAAAACAGTATGGAGGTGCTTCGAAAAATTAAAAATTGAATTACCATATGATCCAGTAGTTCCACTACTGGGTATCTACAAAAAGAATATGAAAACACTTGGGTGCCTGGGTGGCTCAGTAGGTTGAGCCTCTGACTTCAGCTCAGGTCAGGGTCTCAGGGTTCATGGGTTTGAGCCCCGCGCCGGGCTCTGTGCTGATAGTTGGCCTGGAGCCTGCTTCAGATTCTGTGTCTCCCTCTCTCTCTGACCCTCCCCTGCTCACCCTGTCTCTCTCTCTCAGAAATAAAAATAAAAAAACATTAAATTTTTTTAAAAAATAAAAAAGAATATGAAAACACTAATTCAAAAGGATATATGCACCCCTATGTTTATTATAGCATTGTTTATAATAATAGCCAAGATATGGAGGCAATGAAAGTGTCCCTGGATAGATAAATGGATAAAGAGGATATAACACACACACACACACACACACATACACACACACACACACACACACACACACACTGGCATATCATTCAGTCATAAAAATGATGAAATCTTGCCATATGTAACAACACAAATGGATCTAGAGAGTACAATGCTAAGAGAAATAAGTCAGAGAAAGATAAATACCATTTGATTTCACTCATATATGGAATTTAAGAAATAAAAAAGTGAAAAAAAGGAGACAAAAAGCAGACTCTTAAAGACAAAGAACAAATCAGTGGTTACCAGAAGAGAGGTGGGGGGATGGGTAAAATAGGTAAAAAGGATAAAGAGTACATTTATCATGATGAGTACTAATTAATATATAGAGTTGCTAAATCACTCTATATCACTGAAATATAATGACATGACTTAATTATACTTGAATTGAAATACCATTTTTTTTTAAATGCAGTTTGGGGGACTCCATTCCAGACATACAGAACCAGAATATTTTAAGGCCCACGAAGAAACATTTTTATCAAGAATTTAGGTAATTCAAATGCACACAACAGGGTGAATGCTAGCAAGCTGGATGGCAAAGCGACTTTGTGTTTCCTTTAAATGTTTTTTTTATTTTACACAAAAACTACTGGGAATTAGTGAAAGGTCAAAATTAGGAAAGCAATATAATCATATCTCAGTAGTGTTTTAACTCCATGATGGTAAAGAGTTTGTCTGTTTTCTCACTACTGCATTCTTAGTGCCTTAAACAGTATCTGGAATTTAGTAGGTAGCCAATAAATATTTATTGAATAAATGAATCAGATTTGAGTTCTAAAATAAGCATTGCCGAGGAAGTGCAGAAAATGAATTGGAAGGGAAGATAATGGCTGCTGAGCGACCCGTTAAGAGGTTATTAAAATTGTTGAGGTGTGAGATGATGTATTTTTAAGCTAACGCAATAGAACTAAGCATAGAAGAGAGGGTATGATTTTGAAATATATATATAGAAGGATAAATTGATGTGTCTTAGTACCTGTTTCAAGTAAGTGGATGGGGAGAAATAAGTCTATGAAGACTCTGATTTTTTTTTTCCTTTCTAATGATATTGATGATGATGTTATTCACAAAGATTCAGAATTTAAGTCAGTTTTCAGGAAAAGATAAATTTAGTATTGAATATATTGATTTTAAAAGTCAGATAAAACATCTAGATATTTGGTACATGGTTGGCTATATATTTCAGGAACACATGGAAAATAACTAGCCTATAGGTATAGATTTGGGAATTTGTACTCATTCATTGATTAATTCATTCATTAAGCAAACATTTACTGAGTGTCTACCTAATTAGCTGCTAGAGTAGGACTTAGACATACAAAGATGCCTTCAAGAGTCTTATAGTCCCATGAAAGGACTGAAGAATAGTAAGCTTCCTGAGAGCAGTATGCCCAGGGAGGTCACAGAGGAGCACCCAACCAAGCCAGGAGGTTGAGAGAAAGCTTCACAGTGGAGGCTCTTGGGGAAAGCGCACCAAAGGCAGAGGCGCCAGCATGGACAGAAGTCAGTTATAGCTGATTCAAGAAGAAGCCAGTTTGTGCAGTGAGTTGAGAAATGAATGGGAGATTAGGAAGAACAGAGAGCTGAAGACAACTCTTTCAAGAAATTTGGATGAAAACGAGAACAGAGAAGTGGGTCAATAGCTAAAGGAGGTATTAAAGAGGCCCCAAAATTCCATTAGGAAAGAAGAGAGTTGAGCATGTTTCCCTGCAGAAGGTCAGGAACGGGTGAAGTTATGAGGGGGGGAGGTGGTAGCAAAAAAGTGACTGAGAAGAGGGAACAGATCAGAATAAATCACTTGACAAAATGAGCTATGGAAAGGAGGTGGAAGACTTCTTTCACTGCTTATGGTGGGAAGAAGGTGCACAGATGCGTATCATACCTGGAGTCAAGAGAGAGGGGCTAGGAAGAGGAAGATGTCTGATCCAAGTATGGAAAGCCCTGGTAGGGAGTTTGAATATGGAGCCAGCATGGAGTACTTTCGGGGAGATTAAATGAAAGTTACACTGCTATAACTTTTAATTAGGTTAAAACCAATCAACCCAACATGCCAGAAAAATGCATTATGACCAGGGATTAGTTTTTATAAATATATGTTTGTTCCCAAATGATTAGAACTCTATAGCATGTCAAGAACCTGTTAGCTGTTTATCTTTGCAACCCTGAGCCTAGCAGAGTGCCTGGCCATGATGGGCACTCAACATATGTTTGCTGTGCGAGTCCTGGGCCCAGTGAGTGCCACTCCAACAACCTTTATCTATTCCTAACAGCTATAACTTTTGAGTTATAATGAAACTAATATTCTAATTAAAAAAAAAAACTACGAAGAATAAAAGTAATAGCCATCTATTTAAGTAAAATAGCTTCTCATCAGAGCCCTGGAACAATGACGATGTCCAAAGTTACATTCAGAAAACCTCCACATAGTTCAATGCAATTGGGAAAAAATAGACTAGAATTTATGACACCATCTCTGTTGCTCAGAGTGCTTTGTCAGCCTCTTTATATTCAGACAAGATTCCTTTGGATTTAGAGTAAGATTTAAATAATCTCCTAAAACAACATATGCTCAACTCATAACTGTTACCAAACTTATGTTCAGAATGCATAAGCCAGTAGTTATGATTTATGCAAGAGGAGAAGGCAGTGTAACTATTTATCCCTTCCCCATGTTCAGATATCCTGAAGATCCGATATGGAAATACTCATGGAAATTTTACAATTTCATTCTTCAGGTCTGCCTGAACATGTATTAGAAATACCATTAGATAAATGATTTCATTGTTACCACCTTACCCACAACCAGCAACAACAATATCTCCATCATCCTAAGCAGCAGAATAAATACCTCTCTGATAGGGCTAGGTGCTGTACCAGTGATTCATAGACACAGTCCTTGATTGAACTTGGAAAGCTTATGAGGGACAAGTTAAGAAAGAAAGGACACGAACCTGTGGCTAAGTGAGCCTACCTCCCCAACTGTGTTGACTGAACCAATTTCTATTCAGGCCAGATGTTCTTGACCCTCACCACACACTACAATCTCATGGGAAACTAAAAAGTACAATCGGAGAGTCCCTACCCAGAATCATCTCTATCACAATCTGGAAAGGAAGGGAGATATTTCAGGGGATCCAAGAATTAGTATTTTTAAAATCTCCTCTGTTTTTTTTTTTTAATTATCAAATTCTTATTTTGAGACAACTATAGATTCACATGCATTTGTAAAAAATAATACAAAGAGATCTCATGTGTTTTACTGTTTTCCCTGATGATAACCCTTTGCCAAGCTCGACTACAATATCACAATCAGGATACTTACATTGATACAGTCAAGATAGAGAACAATCCCATCACCACAAGGATCCCTTCTGCTGCTCTTTTCTAGCCACAGGCACTGCTCTCCCATATCCACTCCATCCACAACCCCTAGAAACCACAATCTGTTCTCCACTTTTGTAGTTGTGTCATTTCAAGAATGTTGCACAAGTGAAAACATACAGTATGTGACCATTTGGGATTAGCTTTTTTCACTCAGCATAATTCCCTTGAAATTCATCCAAATTGTTATGCTTATCAATATTTTGTTCCATTTTCATTGCTGAGAAGTGTTCCATAGTATGGATGTACCCACTGTTTATTTAACCATTCACCTGTTGAAGGATATCTGGGTTGTTTCACGTTTTAGGCTATTATGAATAAAGTACCAATGAAAATTTGCTTATAGATTTTTTTAAAATATATATTTTTTTATTTCTAGGAGAGAGAGAGAGAGAGACAGCGTGAGCAGGGGAGGGTCAGAGAGAGAGGGAGACACAGACTCTGAAATAGTCTCCAGGCTCTGAGCTGGTAGTCAGCACAGAGCCCGATGCGGGTCTCGAACCCACGAACCGCGAGATCATGACCTAAGCGAAAGTCGGACGCTTAACCGACTAAGCCACCCAGGCGCCCCGCTTATAGAATTTTTGTGTGAAAATGTTTTAGATGTTTGAAATAAGTGCCCAAGAGTGCATTTGCTGGGTTATATGGTAGCTGAATGTTCGACTTTATAAGAAATTTCCAAAATGTTTTCCAGAGTGGCAGTGTATGAAATTATTAGTTTCTCTGTATCCTTGCAAGAATTTGTTGTCATTATTTTTTTATTTTAGCCATCCTGTATGTGGAAATATCTCATTGTGGTTTAAATTAGCATTTACCTGACAGCTAATGATGTCGAACATGTTTTCATGTATTTATGTGCCATTCTATATATTCTCTTCAGTCTTTTGCCCATTTTCTTTTTTTTAATTTTTTTTATTTTTGACTCTTTATTAATTTTTCCTTTTCTTTTTCTTTTTTTTTTTTTTACAAATAGTTTATTGTCAAATTAGGTTCCACATAACACCCAGTGCTCATCCCCACAAGTGCCCTCCTCCATGCCCATCCTCCCTCCCCCCTCACATCCATCAGTCCTCAGTTTTTGTCAGCATTCAAGAATCTCTCATGGTTTGCCTCTCACCCTTTGCCCCACCATTTCCCCCCTTCTTCTCCCCCTTCTTCCTCAGTTAAGTTCCTCCCAATCCTCCTATACGTGCAAACTTGTGATCTTTGTCCTTCTCTGCCTGACTTATTTCGCTCAGCATAACACCCTCAAGGTCCATCCATGTTGCTACACATGGCCAGATTTCATTGTTTCTCATTGCCATGTAGTATTCCATAGTATAGATAAACCACATAATCTTGATCCATTCGTCCGTGGATGGACACTTAGGCTCTTTCCATGTTTTAGCTATTGTGGAGAGTGCTGCTATGAACATTGGGGTCCATGTGCTCCTGTGCCTCAGCACTTCTGTATCCCTTGGGTAAATTCCTAGCAGTGCTATTGCTGGGTCATAGGGGAGTTCTATTGTTAGTTTCCTGAGGAACCTCCACACTGTTTTCCAGAGGGGCTGTACCAGTTTACATTCCCACCAACAGTGTAGGAGGGTTTTTGCCCATTTTCTAATTGGATTATTTACTTTTCAAATGTTAAGTTTGGAGAATAAATAAATATATAGTTTTTTCTAGTGACTATACCCTTTTTGGATATGTAGTTTATAAATATATTTCTTCCTGTTTGTATGTGACCTTTTCATCTTCTGAACTGTGGTTTTTGGAGTTAAGGTTTTTAATTTTGATGAAGTCTAGTTTGTTTATTTTTCCCTGTATGTACTATGTTAAGTAAGAGAGGTAAAAATGGATATATTCACCTAATTCCCAACCATAGTGAAAAATCTTTCTCAATATTAACTATGATGTTTGCAGAAGATTTTAGTAGATGCTCTTTATTTACTTGAGAAATCTTCCCTCTATTTTTTGAGAGTTTTTTTTTTTTTTTTAATCATGCATGGGTGTTTGACTTTGTACAGTGTTTCTTCTGTGCCAACTGATAGGATTATATATGACTTTTCTTCTTTAGCCTGTTAATATTGTAGATTCTATTTATTGATTTTTGAATGGTTAAACAGCCTTGCATACCTGGAATAAACTTCACTTAGTCATGATGAAAAATTATTTTTAGACATTTTTAAATTCAATTTGCTATTACTTTGTTAAGGATTTTTGTGTATAAGTTCATAACTGACACTGGCCTGTTTACTTGTTTTTCTCTGGTTCTGGTATCAAAATAATACCAGTCTTATAAAATGAATCAGGAAACATTCCTTCCTCTTACATTTTCTGGAAGAGATCATATAAATTTGATGTTAATTCTCCTTTAAACATTTGGTACAATATTCCAGTGAAGTTATATGGTCCTTACAGATTTCTTTTTCAGGAGCTTCCATATTATAAATTAAAAGGTTTATAGAGCTCTTTGTGTCCTTTATTTTATCTTGGTTGAGTTTTGATAGTTTCTGGTTTTTTGAGAAATTGATTCATTTCTTCTAAATTGTCAAGTTGATGAGTGTAAAGTTGGTTATATAGTGTTACCTCAATATCCTTCAAATGACTGTAGAATCTATAGTGATATCCTCTTTCAATTCATGATATTGGTGATTTGTGTCTTCTCTATTTTTATCTTTGTCAGTCTTGTTAGAGGTTTATCGATTTTATTGAATTTTTTAAATAATTTTTTTGTTTCATTGATTTTCTGTGTTCGTCTTTTGATTTCTTTAATTTGTGCTTGTCATTATTATTTCCTTTCTTCTACTCACTGTTTTTATAGTTTTCAATATAAAACCTTATTATTGTTATTTTTAATTGAAGTATAGTTGACATATATTAGTTTCAAGTATACAACATTTGATCCAATAATTATGTACATTATGAAATGCTCACCACAGTAAGTGCAGTTACAATCTGTCATCACACAGTTATTACAACATTATTGACTATGTTCCATATTCTGGAATCCCCCTCACCTATTGTGCTTATCCTCCTGCCCCCCTCCCCTCTGGCAACCACTAGTTTGTTCTCCATGACTTTTTCTTTTTTGTTGCTATTTGTTTAGGTTCCACACATAAATGAAATCATATGGTATTTGTTTTTCTACCTGACATTTCATTCAGCATAACAAACTCTAGGTCCATCCATATTGTCACAAATGGCAAGATTTCATTCTTTTTTTCATGATGCAGCATTACTGTGATTGCTTTTCCAAGTATGTAGTGTTGTATTAGTTTCAGGTACAATATAACATTTAATGACTCTTTAGCACATCACTCATTGCTCATCAATGTAAGTGTACTTTTAATTTCCTTAACCTCTTTCACCCACCACACCACCCATCTTCCTCTGATAACCACCAGTTTGTTCTCTGTAGTTAACAGTTTGGTTTTTTTTATTTGTCTCTTTTCTTCTTTGTTCATTTGTTTTGTTTCTTAGATTCCACATGAGTGAAATCATACAGTATTTCTCTTTCTCAGACTTATTTCACTTAGCATTATATTCTCTAGATCCATCCATGTTGTTGCAAATTGCAAGATTTCATCAGTTTTGTGGCTGAGTAATATTCCATTGCATGTGTGTGTGTATAATATATGCCTGTGTGTGTGTGTGAATGTGTGTGTGTGTGTGTGTGTGTATACACACTCTTTAGCCACTCATCTATCAAAGGACACTGACATCGCTTCCATATCTTGGTTATTGTAAATAATACTGCACTAAACATAGGAGTGCATGTATCTTTTTGAATTAGAGTTTTTGTACTCTCTGTGTAAATATTCAGTAGTTGATTTACCGGATCATGTGGTAATTCTATTCTTAATTTTTTGAGGAATCTCCATACTGTTTTCCACAATGGCTGCACCAGTTTGTATTCCCACCAAAAGTGCAAGAGGGTTCCTTTTTCTCCACATCTTTGCTAACATTTGTTTTTCTTATGTTTTTTATTTTAACTATTCTGACAGGTATGAGGTGATGTCTCATTGTGGTTTTGATTTTCACTTCCCTGATGATTAGTAATGTTGAGCATTTTTTCATGTGTCTGTAGGCCATGTGGGTGTCTTCTTTGGAGAAATGTCCATTCATGTCTTCTGCCCATTTTTTAATTGGATAATTTGTTGTTGTTGTTCTGGTGTTGTGTCTTATAAGCTCTTTATATAATTTGGATATCAACTCTTTCTTGGATATGTCATTTGCATATATCTTCTCCCATTCAGTAGACTGTTTTAGTTTTGTTGATTGATTCCCTTGCTGTGCAGAAGCTTTTATCTTAGCGTAATCTCAATAGTTTATTTTTGCTTTTATTTTCCTTGCCTTAGGAGACATCTCCACAGAAAAGTGTTTCTATGACTAAGGTCAGAGAAATTATTCCAGTGCTCTGTTTTAGGATTTTTATAGCTTCAGATTTCATATTTACGTCTTTAGTTCATTCTGAGTTTGTTTTTGTGTATGGTGTAAGAGAGTGATCCAGTTTCATTTCTTGAATATTCTTGCCTCCTTTGTCATACATTAATTGATCATACAATCATGGGTTTATTTCTGAGCTCTCTGTTCTGTTCCACTGATCTTCTCCCTATTCTGTTCCATTGATGTATGTGTTTATTTTCATGTTAGTACCATAGTATTTTGAGTACTACACCTTTGTAGTATGTCTTGAAATCTGGAATTGTGATACCTCCAGTTTTTCTTTTCTTTTTCAAGATTGATATGGCTATTCAGGGTCTTTTGTGGCCCCATACAAATTTTAGGATTAGTCATTCTAGTTCTGTGAAAAATGCTGTTGGTATTTTGATATGGACTGCATCAAAACTGTAGATTGCTTTGGGTAGTATGGATATTAAAAACAATATTTGCTCTTCCAGTCCATGAGCATGGATTATCTTCCCATGTGTGTTGTTTTCAATTTCTTTTATTAATGTTTTATTGTTTTCAGAGTATTCCTAGGTATTTTATTGGTTTTGGTACAATTATAAATGAGATTTTCTTATTTTTCTGCTACTTCATTATTAATATATAGGAATGCAATCTGTATGTTGATCTTGTATCCTGTCACCTTATTGAGTTCATTTATCCATTCTAATAGGTTTTTGGTGGAGTCTTTACAAATGTCTATATATAGCATCATGTCATCTGAAAATAATGCAAGTCTTACTTCTTCCTTACCAATTTGGAAACAAAATTTCTTTTTCTTGTTTAATTGCTGTAGCTAGGAGTTATGGTACCATGATGAATAAAAGTAGTGAGAGTGGACATCCTTGTCTTGTTTCTGACCTTCAGGATAAAGCTCTCGGTTTTTCCCCACTGAAAATGATATTAGCTGTGGATTTTCCACATAGGCCTTTATTATGTTGAGGTATGTTCCCTCTAAACTTATTTTGTTAAGGGTTTTCATCATGAATGGATGTTGTACATTGTAAATGTTTTTTTTTTCCCTGCATCTGTCTAAATGATCATATGGTTTTAATCCTTCCTCTTGTTGATATAAGGTATCACACTGATTGAATTTCAATTTTGTTATCTTTTTATCTTTTTTGTTTCTTTTAGTCTCTATTTCCATTATTTGAACTCCAATACTTATTATTCCTTTCTTATATTAATTTTGTGCTTTGTTCTTCTTTTTTATATTTCCTTTGTGTGTAAGGTTAGATTGTTTGGGACTTTTCTCATTTCTGGAAGTAGTCCTCTATCACTATTAATTTTCCTCTAAGAATTGCATTTGCTGTATCCCAAAGATTTTGAATGTAGTGTTTTCATTTTCCTTTGCTCTATATATTTTTTGATTTCCTCTTAATTTATTCATTGACCCACTGGTTACTTATTAGCATATTACTTAACCTCCACATGTTTGCATTTCTTCCAATTATTTTTCTTGCAATTAATTTTTTAGTTTTATACCAGTGTGGTCAAAAAATATGCTTAATATGATTTCAATCTTCTTAAACTTACTGAGGCTTGATCTGTGGCCTATCATATGACCAATCCTAGAGAATGTCCCATGTGCTTTCTCCTTTTTGGGGGTATAATGTTCTGTATATATCTGGTAAAATCCCTCTAATCTAAAATATCTTGATTCTCTTGTCTTTGGGGATGTGTCAAATAAGAAATCGCTGCAGTTGAGGTCAAGGAGGTTGTTTCTGGCTTTCTCCTCTAGGGTTTTGATGGTTTCCTGTCTCACATTCAGGTCCTTTATCCATTTTGAGTTTATTTTTGTGTATGGTATGAGAAAATGATCTAGTTTCATTCTTCTGCATGTTGCTGTCCAGTTCACTCAGCACCATCTGTTAAAGAGGCTGTCTTTTTTCCATTGGATATTCTTTCCTGCTTTGTCTGTTGGTGGGAATGTAAACTGGTGCAGCCCCTCTGGAAAACAGTGTGCAGGTGCCTCAAAAAATTAACAATAGAACTCCCCTATGACCCAGCAATAGCACTGGTAGGAACTTACCCAAGGGATACAGAAGTGCTGAGGCATAGGGGCACATGGACCCCAATGTTCATAGCAGCACTCTCAACAATAGCCAAAACATGGAAAGAGCCTAAGTGTCTATCAACTGATGAATGGATCAAGAAGATGTGTTTTATCTATACAATGGAATACTACATGGCAATGAGAACGAATAAACTCTGGCCATGTGTAGCAATGTGGATGGAACTAGAGGGTGTCATGCTGAGCGAAATAAGTCAGGCAGAGAAGGACAGATACCATATGTTTGCACATATAGGAGGATTAGGAGGAACTTAACGGAGGATCATGGGGGAGAAGAAGGAGAAAAATAGTTGGGGACAGGGAGGGAGGCAAACCATGAGAGACTCCTGAATGCTGAGAACAAACTGAAGGCTGATCAGGGTGTGGGAGAGGGGAAGGGGGGTGATGGGCATGGAGGAGGGCACTTGTTGGGATGAGCACTGGGTGTTATATGGAAACCAACTTCACAATAAACTATTTACGAAGGAAAAAAAAAACAATTAGTATACTGCCTTTACTAAATGTTTACTTTTACAAATGAAATTTTATTCCTTTCCTAATTTACTGCTAGTTATGGCCTTTTCTTTCCGCTTAAAGAATTCCCTTTAACATTTCTTCTAAGGCTGGTTTGGTGGTAATGAATTCTTTTAACTTTTGTTTCAGACACACTCTCTCTCTCCAATTCTAAATAAGCACCTCTAGGTAAAGTATTTTTGGTTGCATGCTTTTCCCCTTCGGCACTCTGAATATATTATACTACTTTGTAGCCTGCAAATTTCTACTGAAAAATCAGCTGATAGATTTACATTGTTTCCCTCTTATGTAACTGTTTTTCTTTCCTCTTTCTGCTTTTAAGATTCTTTCCTTATCCTTAATTTTTGCTATTTTAATTATTATGTTTTTTGGTATGGGCATCCTTAGGTTCATTTTATTTGGTCCTTTCTATGCACATAAACCTGGATGTCTCTTTTCTTTCTCATGTTGGGAAACTTTTCAGTTATTATTTCAAATAAATTTTCTGCTTCCTCTCTCCTCTGTGACTTCTGCACTGTTGAATATTGTTATACTTGATGATGTTGCAGAGGTCCCTTAACTTATCCTCACATTTTGTTATTTTTTTTTTCTATTTGTTATTCAGCTTGGTTGCTTTCCATTACCTATCTTCCAGATCACTGATCTCTGCTTCTGAATTTTTAAATCTGATATTGATTCCTTCTAGTTTTTCATTTCAGTTATTGTATTCTTCAGCTCAGACTGGTTACGTTTTATACTTTCTATCTCTTAGCTGAAGTTCTCACTGGGCTGACCCACTCTTCTCTCAAGTCCAGTGAGTATCTTTGTAACTATTACTTTGAACTATTTATCGGGCATATTGCTTATCTCCATTTCATTCAGCTCTTTTCATGTGGTTTTGTCTTGTCTTTTGATTTGGGACATATTACTCTGTGTCTTCATTTTTCTCTAGCTCTCTGTATTTCTTTCTATGTATTAGGTAGTGTGTTTCTTTCTATGTATTAGGTAGATTAACTACATCTCCTGGTCTTGAAAGTAGTGGCCTTGTGTAGATGGGGTCCTGTGGATCCCTGTAGTGCAATGCCTCCTGATCACCAAAACCAGGTGCTGCAGAGGTATCTCCTCTGTAGTTTTCAGGTACCCTCTTGTTGTGGCTGAGCTAGGATTGCTGCGGACATCCAGCTGCAGTGACGCTTCACCTGCTATGGAGATACTAGTAGAAAGGATTTCCTCTCTGCACTGCTGCCTGTGAGGCTTGCTGCAGCCACTGCTGGCTTCCCTCACCCTGGCTGTCTGCAATGAGCCCCCATGACTACTACAGGTGCACTGATAGGTAGGACTTGCTCTCTAGAAGCCAACTGTGAAGCCTGACTTCAGGAAAAGTGGTAGGACTAATGTGTGGAATTAAGTCCCCTTCCCCAGATCAGTAATTACTTTGGAAGGGTGCTGGTTCCAGCCAGGGCTCCCTGCTGGATGCAAGCACCTTCATTATTTGAGATCTTTTTTTTCTTTTCAACCAGAATAACCAGACTAGAGAAGGGAATAAACAAGAGGAAGAAAATTATATATATTTTATATGTATATATAAAATGCATATATGCATATAATTATATAATATTTAATATTACACACACACACACACACACACACACACAATAAGAATTGCCCAAGAATCAAATCAGAAAACGCAAAATCGCTGGACCAAAATCTGACGGTGCCTTGAAGCTGTGGCTGCGCTGCACTGATCTGGAGGAGGGGCTGTCTGGTTTGGTGTCAGTCTTGCTCTGTTAGATACACAGTTAACAGGCAGGGAGGGGCATGATATGGTGTATGCAGGTCCTGCCTCCACTGTGGGCCCCTTGTCCGGTTCCTGAAGCCTCACTTTATTGGTGATGGGGAGAAAAATGGTGACACTTCAGTCTCTCCTTCCCTGAGCAGGTGTCCCAAACCACTCTGTTCAGGTCGTTTTCACAGTGCTGCACAGGCACAAGCAGGCTGGTTTGTTCTGCTCCAGTTTCCAGCGATTCCCAGAAGATCGGCTGGAATTCAAACCCTGACTTCTTAAAGGGTTCCACTCTATGTGCTCTGGTTCCTGGGTAGTGCCACTCCACCCAGCCAGCAGACAAAAGGCTTCTGGGTCCTCACACTGCCACGCTGGTGTGAACAGGCTGGTTTGTCCCATCCACAGTCTCCTGCACCTCCCAGGTGCTCAGCTGGGATTCAAACCAAGATGTCTTAAACGATCCAGGTCTGTGTGCCCCCATCTTGGGGTAGAGCCACTTCCCCCAGGCAGCCAAAGGGTCTCTGGTTGGCAGGCACCTGCAGGGTTTTTATTTTCCCCCCTTTGAATGGCTCTTTGCCTTCCCACGGCTCTCAAGGGAAGAGACTGCTCTCTATGACTGTGCCTCTGAGCTCACTACTGAGTCCAAGGCTGGCTCCCCTCCTCTCCAGGTGTGCAAACAGGGCAGCTTCCCCAGTCTAGAGAAAGCCCCGCAGTTAGACATCGGTTCTTTCTGTTTTGTCCATTTCCCAGTCCATGGTTTCTCTCTTGTCCAAATACAATCCTACACTTCCACAGCCTCTCTTTCCCTTCCCTTTGTCTCTCCACAGAAGGAGATCCCTCCCTTCTGTTCCTATGCCACCTGTTTTATCTCTCCCAGTTCACAATCACACACCTATGACCTACCAAGTTGTCTGTGGGGCCCCCTAGAGAGGTTTCTCTCACCTAGAGCCCAGATTCCTGGAATTCCCAGTCTTTTCACCTCAATGCTGTTGTACTTGAGAGACAAGGGAATTTTGGGTCCCCCTACTTCTCTGCTATGTTGACTCTTCCCCCTTTGTCTAGTAGTTCTATTAATTATTGAATTTGGGTTTTCTCTTTTCATCTCTAACAGATTTTCTTTCATGCATTTGAGGATTTGTTGTTTGGTGCAAAGACATTTAGGAATGTTATGTCTCGTTATACTTCTCTACCTTGTGGGATGTTGCCTCATCATTATGCAGCATCCTTTTTGGTCTCTAGTAATTTTCTTTGTCATGAAGTCTACTTTATTTGATATTAACACGACCACTCCTACTTTTTTATTAGTGTTTTCATGGTGTATATTTTCCCTCCTTTTATTTCCAACCTAATATGCTGCTGTAGATGAAGCAACTACCTTATGGACAGCATATGATTGTAATATCTTTTAATACACTCTATACCAATTTCTGACTTAGTTTATTTAGACCATTTATATTTAAAGTAATACTGATATGTTAGTACTAAATCTGCCATTTTATCATTTGTTTTCTGTTTCCTCTGGTATAGTGCCCATTTATCTTTCCATATCTTCCTTTGGATTTTTTGAACATTTAAAAAACTTTAATCTTGAATTATAGTATTTTTTAGTATTTAGCTTTATATAATTTTAATAGTTGGTATGGGTATTATAATATGCATATATAAATTATCCCATTCTAGTATCAACATGTTATCACTTTGTAGAAATCTTACCTTCTCTACTTTTTCAACGCAATAGTAAAAATATTTCCTTTACATATAGTGAGCACAACATCTGATGGTGTTATAATTTTGATTTTTATCATATAAATTAAGAAACTCATATAAATTGACTTTTATATTTACCTTTTTTGAAAGTACTCTTATATTCTTCTTTCTACTAGGTTTGTGTTTTCAAGTCTTTTTTTTTTTTTTTTTTTTGTCATAATTTCTTTTCTGTTTAGAGAACTTCCTTGAGCCAGAGGTAGGTGTGTTAGCTAGAGGTTCTTTTAGTTTTCCTTCTCCAGAGAATTTCTTTATTTTTCCTTCATTCCAGAAGGATATTTTTGTTGGATATAGCATTCACAGCTGACAGTTCTTTTCTTTCAGTACTTAAAAATTGTTGTGCTACTTCCTTTTGGTCTCCAGGCTTTCGATTATAAATATACAAACATTCAAACTGGCACTATAAATAGCATATAGCTTCTCTCTTGTTGCTTTCAAAATTTTTTCGATTTAATTTTCAAAAGTTTAATTATGATGTATCTGAACAGGGATTTCTTTGGGTTTATCCTACTTGGGCTTTGCTTGAGTTTGTGAATATGTAGGTTTACCGTATTTGAAGAGTTTTCAGCCCTTATTTCTTCAAACACTTTTTGACTCTCACCATCCTTCACCTCTCTTCCTGGGACCCTGATGATTGAAATATTAGTTCTTTTGCTATTGTCCTACAGGTCCCTATGACTGTTCTTTTCTCCTTTAGTCTATTTTCTATCTTTTGTTCATATTTGGTAGAGTCTCCTGATGTTTCCTCAAATTCATGGATTCTATCCTCTGGCATCTCCACTGTACTACTGAGCCCATCATGCAAAGTTTTTCTTTCAGTTATTATATTTTTTAATTCTATAACTTCTGTTTAATTATTTTTTATAATTTCTATTTCTTTTCTGAAATTTCTAATTTTTTTTATTTTCTTTCAAGAGAATTCATAATTGCTTGTTGAAATATTTTTATGATGGCTGCTTCAAAATCCTTATCAGAGAATTCCAACACCTGATTCATCTCTGTACTGGCACCTGTTGTCTTTTCCCATTCCTGTTGTACTTTCCCTGGTTCTTTCCATAGTATGTGATTTTCAGTTGTATTCTAAAAATTTTAGATGTTATGAGAGGATACTATTCAATCTTTTTTAGCAGGCAGTCCTTGTTGAGGCATAGCTTGAGGGTCAGGTGTGTGAGTATGTTCAGCTTCTGACCATGCCAGCAAAAGTGAGGCATTGGCTCAAATCACCTTGTGATCTCCCCATTTGGTCCTGGGAAAGCAGGAAGCAGAGAGCTGACTCACATGTCTTTATTGCTACAGGGAAGAGTTAGAGGCTTAGCTCCTTACTGGTTCCCCTTGACACAAAGGACAAGGGTAAAGCAGACTGTCAATTATCTCACTTCTTACCACCCCTTTTTACCTTCCTGTTGCTGGGTAGAGGTGGAGGCTCAACTTACCACTATACCCTGGCAGGGACATCAGAGCACTGCCTATTTTTGCCAGGTAGAGAAAGAAAATTAGTTCTCTGTTCCCCAGGGTCACCACTCAGTGTGGGAGGTGAGCACATCTATGCTTCCACCGCTACGAGTTGAGGATCAGCATTTTGCTGGATCAGGTAAGTCATGGAGAGAAGGTGGTGAGATGCAGTTTTGATGTTGGTATTTGGTTGGAGTAGGTTATATTGCCAAAAAAATTTTTTTTCTGTTAACAAGTCATCCTTTCATGTGTTCTTTGACCATGGGAATTGGCTTTTCCTGGAGGTTTTTTCTGTTTTGTTGTTTTTGCCTGTGCCTGTTGGCAGTTTAGGTCACGGGGGAGTCAAGAGAGAAACCCAGGGAATTTGCTGCTTTGTCATCCCTTTATCTTTCAAAATTTTATGCTTTTTAGCTCTAATGGTAGTGCATCTAGGAGAGATGGGCTAATCCACATCTTGGGGGAAACTTTTGAGTGTTTCCAATCAGAAGCTAGGATTCAAAACCTCTGATTTAGGCCAAATGATTTTTCTGGATGATACGTTTCCCTATAGAATTAGTTGGTCGGTTGAATGATATGATGAAATTCTACCAATTTTGGTTGAGTTTTCACTGATTGCTTGCTATATGCCAGGCAATTGTGTGGATGCCATAAACTGAAAAGAGAGAAAAATCAAGTCCCTGCCTTCATGGAGGTAATATGCTAGTGACTAGAATGGGACAAGAATGCTTGCAAGACAAAGCCACCACCATCACTGCCACTCCAACCATAAGTTCTTTGGCATCTCCTAGTGAGGCCACTGGACCACTTAACTGGTCTTTCCTTGTCTATAACCTCCCTCTCTCAAGAAGATGCAGAAGCTTCTCTTCCTTATTAGGATCAATGAATGACCACATCTGTCTAAAGTCTTAACACCCTCTGCTGATGAACTATCACTAAGTAAAGTGCACTTAACAAGTTTATAAAGCACCTCCACAGTTCCAAGAATTATCTCCTGCCACAATTTCAAAACCTTGTGACTCTAGCACCATGTTGCATCCCACCTCTTGCCTTTTTCCCATGCTGCTTTCACTGGACTACCCCATTCTCCTCAACTGCTGGGTGAAATTCGGTGTTATTTTTCAGTGATGTCTTTTCTGTGATCCTGGCCCTTTTGGATCCTGTGTCCTTAGAGAAAAAAATAATTTTGTCTACAGGAACATGGTCAAATGGGCCAAATGTTCTACAGAAAGAGAAAGTATCTGTCTATCAGAGGTAGGCTAACACGTAATCAAAGGTCCATATTTTTAAGTATCTTACATAGGCACAAGAAATCCCTTTTCAGGGTCCTATGATCACACATTATTTTTCCCCAGTTTCAACTGCCATTAAACACAGAAGCTTAAGCATCTACAATACTGTGATAGAGACACATAAAGCAATATCAGGAAGGAATAAATCTCCTCACCATCACAATCTTCTCTCTCTCTCTCTCTCTCTCATGCCATCACGCACAAACACAGATGGATCTGAGTTTTCAAGGATCATTGCCATTGGTTCCCTTCCCAGGAGCTGGCACATAGATAGATCTCAGATCTAAATCTAAGATATCAACTAGAGTAGGGCTTCCCCATTGGTGGATTTTAAGATCCACTGACTTATCTATTAAACAGAGCCACCTAGGGTCACTCCCACTGTCTTAGAATACTTTCCACCTTTCCTTGGGCCAGAACCCTAGGCCTGCATCAAAACGTCATAGAGAACTTGTCATAAATGAAGACTCCCATGTCCTCATTCTCACATATTGGATATATTAGTTCTGCATTTACTAAAAGAACAGAGTAGAACTGAGTAAAATAGAGAACATAAAAATGCATCCCAAGTAGTAATATTTATATTTATGTGAGTCAGTGTGTGTGTGTGTACACACATGTGTGCTCACACACATGCATGTGTGCATGAGCATAGTCACCTTTTCTGTAAGGTCGTCCATGATTTCTACCTCCAGAGTTCATCCTTACCTCTTCTGAACTTCCCATTCACTATTCTTGTGGCACCTGCCACTCTGACAGTAACATATTTGTTAACATGTCTGTTTTGTCTAATAGACTGAGGTAATAGACTGAGTTAGATTTATCTCTGTATCCAGTCCAATACTTGAAACATAGTAGATACTCACTAAATCAGTCAATCATTAATAAATAAATCAATAATCACCAATGAATGCTAAAACTAATGGGTAACAGTCTGATGACAGAATATGTATGTGGTATACTGTGGTTATGTTACATACTGCCCTTATTTTTTAAGAAATACACATTGAAGTATTTGAAGTGAGGAGAAAGAGACAAAATGTAACTCCTCAGTAAGTCTAAAATTATTTCAAAATCAAAGTATAAAATGGATGAATGAATGAATGAAGAACAAGAATTATTTTGTTATGTCTTGACATTTGTACATTTTATTTGAAGAAAGGTTTATTCAAATCCTTTGTCTATTTTTTGGGGGGTTCTTAGATTTTTCTTTTCTTTTTTTTTTTTTACAAATAGTTCATTGTCAAGTTGGTTTCCACATAACACCCAGTGCTCAAGAACAAGAATTATTAATAAGAGAGAGTAATGATCTTATGGTTACATGGTCATAGAGACAACTTGACAACATTTATATAATTCCACTCAGTTTAGGTGTGCTAGGTTCCAAAACCACAAGCCAAGAATGAAGTCCAGACCTGCTCTATCAATAAAACATAAATATTAGGTAGGCTTGGCTATGCCTATGTGTACCACAAGTCCATCTTATTTAGCTGAACTGATGAATCACTAAGTAGTTTTGAGTTGGTAACCAGACCATGTGATCTAAAGGTCTAAATGGTGTGAATCACCATTGGCCATGTGAACACACCACCTGCCTCAGCCCGTCACCAGGCACAAAGGTAGCATCATGCTGGCCCAACCCCACCACAGGGGGTTCTAAGTTCTAAGGTTCTAAGGGTCTTATAAGTTCCTGGAGAAACCTCACATCAGCAAGCTCATCTAGAAATAACTCCCTTGCAAAATTTCTACACAAGTTTGCATATACATACTTTACTATTTCATCAAAACTGTATGAGGCCAAGGCCTGGTTCAGTGCTCTGCAGATATTATGTTAGCACAATACTGCCAGACTGAGGGTTCTGATTCAAATGGCCAGATGTTTCAAACACTAACAGTTTCAGCTGATTTGAGTTTTATTCAGTGATTTTACTATGTGTCTGACCAAACTGCATAAATCAAGTGTTCTATTAACATCGGGCAAACCTAACTACCTAATGCCCAAATCTTTTTTGGCCTGGGGTGACTGCAGACTGCAGACAGCTTTAGGAACAGATGACCCTTTGGCAATTGTACCCCCTTTGTGAAGCGAAGTAACATGTGTCTGCACAACTACTGGCTGGCTCCAATATGCAGGAAGGGATAAGGAAAGGAAAAGGTGATGGGATGTCCTTCCTTCACGACAGCTTGGGAGGAGATGCCCATAATATGTAGCCCCAAACCCTGTATTCTGATTACGATATTGAAACTTGTTTGCACATATAGATGGATTAGGAGAAAGTTAACGGAGGACAATGTAGGAGAAGAAGGGGAAAATTAGGTGGGGAGAGGGAGGGAGGCAAACCATGAGAGACTCTTGAATGCTGAGAACAAACTGAGGGCTGATGCGGGTGGGGGAGAGGGAAAGGAGGGTAATGGGCATGGAGGAGGGCACTTGTTGGAATAAGCACTGGGTGTTATATGTAAACCAACTTGACAATAAACTATTTAAGGGAAAAAAACTAAAACAAAAACAAAAAATAAATAAAATAAAGCATATCAGAGGGAGGGTAGGTGAGGGATGGGTGAAATAGGTGATGGGGATTAAGAGTACACTTATCATGAGCACTGAGTAATATATAGAATTGCTGAATCACTATAATGTACACCTGAAACTAATGTAACACTGTATGCTAACCATACTCGAATTAACATTAAAAACTTAATTTCTAAAAAGAAAAAAAAAAAGAAAACTTTCTTTCCCTTTTCACCTTTGAGGCTCTTAATTCTCTATGTCTGTTTTCTACGTCCCTGGACACTCTTTGGTCCCATGTTTAAGGTCAAACATGGTCATTCATAGAAACATCCACAATAAAATGCTATGGTATGATGATCTTTAACCCTAATTTTATTTTTTTTATTTTTTTTAAATGTTTTATTTATTTCTAGGAGAGAGAGAGAGAGACAGCGTGAGCAGGGGAGGGTCAGAGAGAGAGGGAGTCACAGACTGAAAGAGGCTCCAGGCTCTGAGCTGGCAGTCAGCACAGAGCCCCACGCGGGGCCCGAACCCACGAACCGCGAGATCATGACCTAAGCGAAAGTCGGACGCTTAACCGACTAAGCCACCCAGGCGACCCTCTTTAACCCTAATTTTAATTCCTCTCCTAAAATATGGTATTTCCTGAAAACAAAGATACATTCAGGGAAGAGACCAAGGGATTTAGAGGAGAAATTAAAATGAGATTTTAAAAATTCCTAAATTCCGTCCCAACTGAGTCACAGTGAGTTGGGTGACATTAAGCTAATTCCATAACTTGTCTTCTTAACTACAAAATGACAGTTAGAACCTGACGGCCTTTAAGATCACTTTTAAGTCCAAAATTTAGTGCTTCTAAGTAAATTTCTCTTTTGTGTAAATAAGCCATTCAGGAGACTGAACAAACAAAACTGACCATGCTTTTCTAGACATTTCATATTCAAGGTCACCTTGGGAATGTTTTCAGACCTAGTATCTTGTCTTCTATGTAATATTCACAAATGTGAATAAATAAACACGTACATATACATGCACATCTGTACACTGTATAAGATATACATGATGCATACACATACACACACAATATATATAGAAGATGCCAATCTAAAAACATTCCAAAGGTCACATTTACACAAAAGATACAGGACATCTCTGTAAGTGTATTGACAAGAATCAGAGACAGGCCACCACAAGACCAGCAAAAAGACCCAGAATGGGAGGACAGGAAGCTTCAAGAAAGACATCCTCAAAGGCATTTACATGCAGACCACACCTGCCTGTGCATATTAAATGAGAGCTCAGACACATGAGATGATGCTAATGTAGATAAAATATGGATAAGGAGAGACCAGATATCAGCTAAATGAATAGAATTGAGACATTGGGAAAATGAAACACAGCCCTTCAAGCCAAGTGGCCAACATCAATATCCAATTCGGAAAAGTTTGGAAAGGTGACATGCAGAAACTCAGAATCGCTTTGAGAGTCTGATACTTGCTGCATACCCATATATAAACAGGACTGCAGATCCTACTAGGCGAGCCTTTGTGGTAGGGCAGACTAGTACAGGCTGCAGGTCAAATACATGGATCCCAGACTTGGCTATACCATTATCTACAAGTGTATTAATTAATTTTCTGCCCATACATCGTGCCACAAAATCAAGATACTATCAGCTCTACTTTCCTCAAAAAGCTGTTGGAAAGGCTAAATAAAAGTGGATGTGAAATCCCTTGTAGAAATGTATTATTCACAATGTATGCAAATACAAATGATTACTTTTATTCAATCACTAGGATCTGGTTAAACTGTATTATTCGGAGAGGACTTCAGAATGTAGGTAACGCTCTCATCCAAAAGTTTTGGAAGGAAGCATCTTATGTCAGTAACTAGAACCCCCAATAAGTATTTGGTATTTTCACTTACAAGTATAGAATTCATTTTGAGCCCCTTCAGCTCAATGGCCCCGATGACACAAGGGAGTGTGTTCTTATCATCAATTATGGCCCTCTCTGATCCTAACTCCTAGAGGACAGTGAGCATCCCTGCTATCCCTGCTTCTTGGATAAACTCCACTGATCAAATCCCTCAGGTTTTCCCCAACAATGACCATTTTTGCTAGGGCCCCTCTGTCTTTCTGTTCTCTCAATGTCTCTTATATCCCCTTGTCCATTTACCTTCATACTGAATGGTCTCATGAACAGTAACTTCCATCTTGTACCTGCCATCATCCTGGTGCAGGTGTCTAGAGTCACCCCTGGCTAATGACACCAACTTTCAACCTCTTCTCCTGCCTGTGGTCTCTAATATGTTCAACTCAAGTCTACTATCATATCATCTTCTTTTAAGATACTGCTTTTATCACATCACCTTTTTATGCTTTGCTTTTTGTTAACTAAAAAAAGTAACACAATTTCTTTATAAATTATAAATCTTTTTATCAATTCAAAACTGTATAAAGAGGAAAAAAGATAAGATTATTCTTGCTCTTTCCCATAGAGTTAGAAGGGGGCATAACTCAACTAAGGGTATAACTCAGAGAAGGTAGTTTTGTACATGTTAAGTTAAATGAGTCCTGGTTATAGCTTTGTACTATAGGTCTGTAAGGACAGAACTTGTGGAGGAGCAAAGATTTTGCATTTCCCTTAGGCCTGTGGCTTCAAAACTGCATTCCTTAAGGCAGTGGGGCCATATGCAAATGCTTTAGGTACCAAAGAAGGAATGAGGCGCTTCAGGGGCTTCTTGCCCTCTTCACTCAGAGCACCTTCACTCTTCTCTATTCCCCACACTGAGTTTCCAGGTAAATTATCATTGTCAGAAAAAGCCCTCTTGCAAACAAACAAGAAAAAAAAAGTTTGAAACCAGTCCTCAGAGACTATCTTCCTTAAATATCTTTTCTTTCAGATTGGAGTCTGCTGAGTGCTAGAGAGCTGACAATTTGAGATTATTTTCTCTGACAAGAGTCTATAAGGCAGATGGTCTATCTTATTGATTGAGCAAAGATTGATATGTTTTAAATATAAGGCAAAGAAGTGGTTGGTTTGATATTCTGTTATGAAGTCTTCAAAACTATAGTGTGAGATTCCTGGGGGGAAGGGATGATGTCTCACATGTCTTGTGTATTCCCCACAATCACCCAAAACAGTGTCTTGAATTTAGTAAGTGCCCAACATCACACTGTGAGCTGTACTGAATCCATTTTGGTCAACAGGCTTAACTCAGTTTCTCATCTGAGTTTATGGATGCGTGTGTTTTTAAAGCCATTAATGTCAAAGGTAGATCCAGGTGTCTTAGCATATCTTATAAATCTCCCTACAGAATTCGAGGTAAGATATGAAGTATATGAAGACTCCTCTGCTCATCTACTTTCTCCTGGCTCTGTAAGTGTCTGGCCTGAAGTGTTCCACCTAAAAGTGCTTTTCTGTAACAGCCTAGTCCATCTCTGTCAGAGGAGCAGCTAATCTGGTTCCAACTCCCATAGACTTGTCTTCCTTTATACTCACCCTACACTGAGGGTCAATATATAAAATTTCTCCTTTCTTCCTCACTTTTATCAAAACATAGACATCCTATGCCTCATGCCTACATTTTATTCCAGCTGATCCTATAATAGAATTAACAATCTATGGCCTATGGTGGATCATCATGCTTCTACTCCATAATATACATTTTCATTTTGATAGAAGGTAATGATGACTATTCCAAGTAATAAGAAGTGGATGATATTTTGAGATAATAAGAGCCTTCAAATCAGAATAAGTAGGTGATATCATAATCATCTCACCTGCCTGGGTCTTATTATACAAGTATAAGAAAATAGCTTGCACGCTTATCTTTCCATGAAAGTCAGAAGAAATAAAATATATTCTTTCCCATAACTACACTATAAACCTAGCACACTCTAGACTTGACCTCACTTATTGAGCAAAGCGAAGGCCTCCCATTGGCACAAAGATATTCTTCAATCAGTATGAACCCATTATTTCACATAAGTAACTGCTGACTATCTGCTATGGTTCAGACACCATACTAAGTACTCAGGTTATGAATAGGACAAAGTTCCTACCCTAATGGGCATACAGTCTGGTGGAAGAGACAAACGTTAAAAAGACAATTAAAATGAAGCATATTATGGGCTCTCATAGGGAAAAAAAACAGGAAGTCCAGAGCAAGAACACCCATCTTAGGCTAAGAAACTCATACCACAGGTTTAATGTACCTTTCCTCTCTCTGTCCTCAACTTCATTACCATTTTCTCGTCTATGCCCATCTCCTCCTCCATGGGACAAAGGCTGAGGTTCATTACCATAGACACTGGTAACACATGCCTTCTTCTATGTGTTGAAGACAGTCCCTACTGAAAAGATTTCTGAGTTATCTACCGCTTAATATGTTAACTTTAATGATGGTAATGGTAGAAAAGATGAGTCTAAAGCATATAAAATTCTAAAGACATCCTCAGTGAGCTATAGTTCCTACCACAAATAGGAAGCACTCTGTGAAGAGGAGTCAGTTCTCTAACCCTCCAGGGCTGTATTTTTTTCATGGTTCTCTGGATAAACCAAGTACATTTAGGTGAAAATTTATTGAGTCTCTTTTGTGTGCCAGGCAATGTGGTAAGCAACAGGAATACAAAGATTTAAAATAAAAAATCCAAAAACTAAAAACCACATGCCTCTTGGTATCCCAAAGGTTATAACATGGCAGGGGAAGTAAATACACAACCAAATAATTGCAAAGTGGCATTATAATAGCAATAAGAGAAGTGTAAACCATGTGCTTTGGGTCACAAAGTGATCACTTCTGCTTGGATAGGATGCTAGGTATCCTCTATTTGGTCTTTCAGAAACACTCATCAATCTTCATCCTGCTCTGTGCCCCCAGGAAACTGACCAGTATGATCTATATGAAAGGCTTCCTCGCTCTCTCCTGTCCTTCTCCCATTGGTTTTGGCCAGTGGTGAATCCTGGCAGGAGACTAGAGGGAGGGAAACAAGAATGTTTAGATCACTTGTTCCCTTAGCTCCTTTCCTGCAAAGGGAGGATTGTGAGCTGGCTCGATCTCTCAAAAAGCCCTCTTTGTCTGTTTCTTCTGCCCTTCTGGTAACATCTCTCTTCCCCAGGGAAGAGGCAGTTGACAGCCCCTGTTCTACTCTCAGGGGACTTACTACTCTGTCCTGTGCAATTTTCCCACATCTCTCCAACATCTCTGTAAATATTCTCTTTATTAAACCTCCTCTAGTCATCCCTTTGAATGAGCTACTTCTTGCCAGACTGACACAGATGATTCAAGAAAGAATTCATAGAGAGATGAGTTGAAGTGGGTTGACAGAGATTAGAGAAAAAAAGAAAATCTGGTTGCAGGAAGAACACCTGCAAAGGCAAGAAGAGAAATTGCAAGGCATACTTAATGAATTACTCATAGTTACATATGCCTGATACATAGGATGCATGTGAGAAAACAGAAGGAAAGAACTTGAGAAGAGGATGGGCCAGAGACAGGACTTCAGTGCCATGAGAGGAAGTTTAGGGTTGGTCATAGAGTCACACAAATATAAAACATAATCAGTTTTAATCTGAGATGGAAGTATGAGACCAAAGGCAGGAAGACCTAATGATAGGCTACTGCCTAAGTAGTACCTGCTCCCACCAATTCTTGATGTTCGCAATATGTATTCTGTGCCCATCGACGTGAAACCACCTTTTAAAGTTAAGATGGTCAACTGTGAGACTGTGGGGACAGTAATTGCAAAATAGGAGAGAAAATGTTTTCATTTTCCATCTGAAGATTCCCACTTGTAAGAGATGACACATTTAACTTTAATGAATTGGAAACCAAGGTGGTTTTTTTAATCCATTTATCACTATGATGGTATGTTGAAAGATAGGCAAGCGACAAAGGGCAGAAGAAACAGAAGGTGATTGTGAGAATTGTCACTCCCATCCTCCAGCCTCCATCCCACAAAGAAGATGGTTATTTTGAAATCCGTAAGTGGTCTCAAATTTTTGCCATCTCATTTCTCCCAAAAAAAAAAAAAAATGAAGGACAAAGCTCTGAATAGCTAAAAATTTGGAGTGGATATGCAAACAGTTTCTTGATTTGGTTTGGCCAGAAGATCATCTCAGAAGCACAATAATGGATCTAGTCTAGACTCCATCTTTGGAGAGGAGCCAGCAGTCTATAAATGGCAGTTCACATGCAGCTGGACAACAACATGCCTTTTCTTAGAATAGGAGTGAATTCTCCAATTTGATACTTCCATTAGGCATGCAACTCTTTCCAAACTTAGATGAAGTACTGGTAATACTCGAGAACTATAAATCTCATGGCCAAATCAAAGAAAGAAACAAACAGGAAGAATGAAGGACATGGTATATTCTCCTCCCTATTCTTTGCTTAAAACCTGCTTTATTTAACCCTTTTACTCTTCCTCATCACTCACAACCTGACAATCCAACTCCTAGTCACACCTCAATGAGCCAGAAGAGTAGTAGGCTATGTCAGTCTCCTAAATCAGAACCAAGCCTATCTTCACTCTGAAATTTTACATCTGCTTCTATTATCCCTTTCATTACAGAGAACTGAATCCACCATTGGCATGCCTGTCTCCTCTGCTAGACTATACTTTCTTTGAGGTAGAAAGTGTGTCTTATTTATCAGTGTCTTTTTGGTGCCTGGTCCAGGCCCTGGCACCTACTAGATATTCATGGAGTGTGTACCGAATGTCAGTGGGTTGAATTTAGGGCAGACACTATGCTAAAGGGCCAGACACAAATGGAAAAAGGAGAAAGATGGAGTATGCTGTAAATGGCAATTTCTAAGCTCCCTACATGCATTCACTCGTTAAATCCTCACAGCAGCCTTAAGAAAATATTAAGATCCCAATTTACCAATGAGAAACTGAAGCATAATTGGGAACCATGAAGTTTGAATCTACAGCCTATCCCCTTAATCTCTATGCCACACTACTTTTCAGTAAAGCTAGTACGTGCATTTGTGTAATACACTGTACTTTAGTCTTAGTTTCCTCCTGGGCTCCCTAGCACTTATTTAGACAAAGAATCACTTTCCTCTGGAGTCCATCTTATGGCCCATTCCCCCAGCATGCCTTGAGGGCGGTCTAACCCTGCTTGGCAGGCTGGGTGCAGATAAGCACACAAAGCCTTGCCTGGGACTCTGGTGAGGCTGCTGGAAAGCACTTATCTCAATGCCCGCCACTCACTTGGCTTCCTCTTGAGACTGGCAACATACACACAACTCCTTAGGCCGTGCTTGCTTGTTCAGGGGTATCAACAACATTATCCACTAAAGACAGAGGAGGCAGTAATGTGTGGCATTAAAAACCAGGAGGCTTTAACACAAATCTGAGTTGAAAAACATTACTATGCAACAAAAAAAAATTCATCTTGGAACATCTATATTAATGAATTTAATCACATTTATTCTACCCTATCAGATGTATGACTCAGTATGCAAATTAAATATTTAGATAACAGTCTGTGGAGATTACTGGTGTTTGCTCAATAAATTAGTATTTTCTAAAACAGTGTAAAGAAGGGGCAATTATAAAATAGAATGTGTATAATCAACATATAAGGCATAACCTCTCTTTAACAATTTGTCACCAGTTTCCACAAAAGGGCACTAAAAATGCTAAAGAAGGTCTGCATAGGTTTTAATTTTAACATCAAAATTAGATTCCTGAGGATTAACATATCTTTTCATTTTTAACTAATATTGGACACATAGCCACTATTTGTTTTCAGCTTCAAAAATCAAGAATGGTGCCAAAATGATAATAAAGCCAGGAGAAGGCAAAGAACAACAGAAAGGATCAAAGTTGATGTAATCTCTCCCTTTCTGAGCAATGACTTGTGCTTTTGTGAACTTTTTAATGAAAATAAATCCCTCAGGTCAGACTGACCTTCTCCAGACGGTTCCTACGGGGGGGAGATGTGTCCACCAACTCCAGCAGTGGTTCCAGGGAAACACAGAAACAATCAGCTTAGCTCCGGCCAGGCCAGCAAATGTGCTGACAGCTGGATAATCCCCCAAATGACAGTCCTAACAGAATATTCAGGTCCAGCACTAGCACCTTCCCACAGTACTCTGATCAGAACAATCAGCTTCCCTCCTTGCTAACCATCATTGTCCTTGCTCAGCCCTTGTCATTTATCAACTGTCATTTATTCAGCCCTGCAACTTGTCTTGCTGCGTCCAATTCCACACCCCTCTGGGCCACTTGCTTCACTGATCCAGACTCACTGATCCAGAACAATCTTTCTGAGATATAAATCTGGCCAGCGAGTCTTTCTTTAGAAGTCCTGTAAAAGCTCCCTCACTCCAAGGAGCACGGTCAAACTTTGAGACATGACCTCCAAAGCTCTGGAGAACCTAACCTCTCCAGAAACACTTTTGTGTTTTCCAAACACGAACTCTTAGCTCCAGGTATCTTGCTTGCATTTCCCTATGAGAGGTTTCACTTATGGCACCTGCTTTATCTTGAATGTTTTTCTCTACACTCTACTCCTTCCTTTCAAGATGGCCAAAACTTCTATTTACACTAGCAGAGTCAATTCAAACATTTCTTCGGCTGCATCTCTCAGATTGGAGTGGAGATATTCCTTTGTGTCTCACACCCGAATTTCTTATTGCCTTGTATATAACTCTAATATTTATCCTACCCTACTCATTTAGTTAGCTAACTAATTTACTGATCAAGTGATAATTATGGACCAGATTCTTTGCTCACAGTTGATGTTCTGTCAATAAACAAGAGTCCCTCTCTCAAGAAGCTTTCATTGAGAGAGAGAGGCAATTCCACAACCACTGCAATACCACATAGTAAATGCTACTCTAAAAGTTCCAGGAGGGACAATTACCTGTGACTTGGGGGTTGGAGAGGGATGGAAAGAGGTAAATAAGGAAAAATATCTTGGTGGAGGAACTTGAAGTATGGAGGACAAGTAGAAATAGCTTAGATTAAAAAAAAAAAAAAAAAAGAGAGAATGGAAGGGCAATAGGAAGAGCCAAGGGAAAAATCTGGAGGTAAGAGGAAGACCAGGGCCAGGGAGACAGACACAGGAGGAAAACTAAAGGGCTCTATTTGGACTTATTTTGGCTGGAATGGCTATGATACTTAGGTACTCAGATACTTGAATCTATACTGAAAGAATAGGGGCACCTGGGTGGCTCAGTCTGTTAAGCATCCGACTCTTGATCTCACCTCAGGTCATGATCTCACAGTCTGTGAGTTCAAGGCCCATATTGGGCTCTGTGCTGATGTTGCAGAGCCTGCTTGGGATTCTGTCTCTCCTTCTCTCTGACCCTCCCCCAACTTGTGCGTGTGTGCTCTCTCTCTCTCAAAATAAATAAGTAAACTTAAAAAAAATTTAGGTAAGGGATGAGCACTGAGTGTTATGTGGAAACTAATTTGACAATAAACTATTTGTAAAAAAAAAAAAAAAAATTTAGGTAAAAAATTAACTGCAAGAGTTCTGAACTACAGATATAAATGTGAAAATCATTGGCATGAATATATTTCAATCTCATAGGCTGTGATAAAGCGATGTAAGAGAGAAAGAAAGGAGTCATGGTGTACTATTATCTTTGTACATTGCTGGATTTATTTTCAGACTCCTTTGGTGAGGACTGTCTTGCATGTACCCATGAGAGTGAATTGCCTGCAATTTTCCTTATTTGTACCACCCGAGGTTGGTGTCAGATTCAAGATATCTATTGTTTCTACTGATTCTAGAAAATTCTCATGTATTAGAGTATTGCTCCTCCACCATTCTCAAATTCTCTCCTTCTGGAACTTCAATTAGGTAGATGCAGGTTTTATTTCACATTGCCCTGTGTCTCTTAACCTGTTTGATAGTTTGCATCCTATGTCTCTAAAACTATGTTTGGAGTAACTTCTTCAGATCTATTTTCTGAAATGTTAATATTCTCCCCATTTATATCCAACTTGCTATGTTGGCAAGTATAAAGTTTTTAAATTTCAATATGATTTTTGTTTCTAAGTATTCTGTTTACTTTTCCCCAAATCTTCTCGGTCTTATATTCTGTCATTTTTTTCACCTCTTTCTTATCCTTCTTTAAATATATGAAAAATACGTGTGTTATATTCTCTGATTATCATAATATTTGTATTCTTTGTGGGACTAACCCTATAGTTTGTTGTTTCTAGTGTCACTCATGGTGGCTTTTTTTTCCCCCTGTATATTTGGTAATTTTTTACTGTTACCTCTAGTTCCCTGAAATTTTATCAACAGAAATTTTGAGACCTGGGCTTTAAGTGTATGATTCCAGAGGGGATTTGCATTTGCCTCTGCCAGGCTCTTCCGGGCATTGTCAACTATAGGACACATATATCTAATGTGTTTCTTGTTTTGTGTTTTACTTTTCATTTTAATTACACAAGTGACATGAATTCCATCTTCCGACATGAACGATGGGTATAAGAGGTACAAGTTCCTAGTGGAGCTTTCTTTTACTTTTCATTCCACAAAGACCAAAGACAAAGGTAGAAAACTCTTCTAGAAGGAAGATTAGTTTTAGTTCACATACCGAATGTGCCAATCTTTGAGGATCAAAGCTTTATGGAGGAGTTTTTAGTTCAACCTCCTATCCTGCTCAGATCCCAAACTTCATCATCTGTACAACATGCACCCTCACGGTACCTAAAAACCCAAGTTCAAGGATATCAGAACTTGAGCTCTCATTTAATATGCACAGCTAGGTGTTGTCTGCATGAATATACATTTGACCAGGTCTTCCTAGAAGCACATGCCCTCAGGACAATCGACAGCTCTAATGCTTACTTACTCTTATAGAATAGCAAGTTTCTATCACCAGTAGTCTTTGATTGTTCTTCTTACTTTAATGCCAACTCAACTTTGCTTAAAAATACATGTTGAAGTATTTTATCCGATATTTTATCTGTTCTGTATCTAAAGGGGTTTATCTGCCAGTAACATATTGTTGAAGATAAGATCTATTCCTTTATAATCTTATTTTTACAATACATTTCTGAACCATCCATCAGTCTGGCCTTGCAGTTAACCTGAATTGAGCAGGCCATTTCTCCACTTGCAGAAAAACTGTAAAAGTGTCTGAGAGGAGCACAAGCATTTCTTAGACCACTTAAGGGGGCTGGGGAGAACTGGCTTCACACCTCTCAGCCCCTCCCCACCAGCTGGACTGGCATTCTGCCTAATGCCAATGAATTTGCATGCTGCCGCTGTTGCTCCTCACTCTGTCACCCAACACCACCCCACAGCAGAGTTCTGTTCAGCTTGGGTATACACTGAGTATTTTTAAGATAGCATTAAGGCCAAATAATTGTAGTATTTTCAAAGATTATTTATCACTCACTTTTGAAAAGTCAATTTTCTTTAAACAAGGGATGCAAATGAGAGAACAAATGAAAAATGGATTTCCAAAAGAACCACATTTCCTGCTATTCAGCAAGAATCATCCCCAAACACTGATTAAAATATTGGGATTGCTTCATAGCTTGTTAATATCCAGTGAAGAGGCAATGTCACTTAAAATTAGCAGAAACCCTGTGATTTGGGAGGAAAACCAGAGCAAAGTATTTATAAATGTTAACTTGCTAAATAGATTTGTACCAGGTCAGTTCTGGTTGGCAGTAGAGCAGCCAACCACTTATGGAAGGGAATTTGAAAGGGGCCAGAAGGGTCTCTGTTACTTCCTTCCAGTTCCATCAATGACCAGTCAATAGAGCATAAAAAATCCACCATCACTTTGGGTTAAGCCCCTCTCTGTCTCCGTCTCTCTCTCCTTTGTAAAATTTGGTTTATCCCTTTCTAACTCATTTTCTACTGAAAAGCAGATTATGCAATGTCAAGGGGAAATGGTTGGCGTGTTAGTCAGCTTTGGGTGCCATACAAAATAGTATAGAAAGAGTGACTTTAACAGCAGACATTTCTTTCTCACAGTTTTGAAGGCTGGGAAGTCCAAGGTCAAGGTGTCAGCATACTTGGTTCTTGACGAGAGCTCTCTTTCTGGCTTGAAGAAGGCTACCTTCTCATTGTGCCCTTACATGATGGAGAGATAGACAGAGAAAGCTCTCTGATGTCTTTTTCTATAAAGGTACTAATCTCATCATGAGGATCCAACCCTCAAAACCTCATCTAACCCTAATTACCTCCCAAAGACCCTATTACCTCAAGGTTTAGGACTTAAATATATGAATTTACTGGGGTGAGGGGACACAATCATTGAGTACATAACAAGTGCTAACCACAGGCATACTGGGACTTTAGTGGTAAGCAGTTCCTTTTAAAAAAAGGAATTCTAAAGTCTGTGTAATATGGAAAGGAGGAGATCAAACAACTCTGGGTCTGTGTCCTGTAAGGTAGGGAGAAGTTAGCAGTTTACACACTCCAAGAAGATGATGAACTTTACCTGAACTAGATGTGTGTACACAGCAATGGGGATCTGATCTATGGGGTGAAGCACAGCAGCATGAGTCCTCTCTTAATTGATCACATGGAGTCCAGGAAGCGGTCAGTGATTGTTCACATAGCTTGGAATACAATGATATCCAAGTGCATACAAAGCTTTCACAGAGGATAATCATCAAGCAGAATGCCAGTGCCCCCAGCCAAGTCATGGGTCTAGACCAAGACAGAATCTCTTTTGGTTGAGATGGAGTCGCAAATTCCTGGAGCTACTCTTATCTAGGTAACACACCCAATCCTGCATGAGCAAGATGAAGATGGCAGAGCCAGACTGAAGCTATGTAAGACTCAGAGATGCTGGGTAAATGGCAAAAAGTGCCAAGAGGGAAGAGGGGGCACAAGAAGGTAGTAACCAACACATTTCACCGCTTTTCCATTTTCCCTCTGACTTATGTCACCTTCATACTTTACTTTCTAACTTCTATTCACTCAAAATTGATTGGGTCTGAGTCAGAAGGGCAGTTTACTGCCCATTTATTATTGATATACCATGAACACCCAGACCCAATTCACTTTCTCATGGGGAGTAGATGTGTTGTCACAAAGCTAGGAAGTAATAAAGTCTAGTGGTTTTCTGTGACTACTATGTACAGCCCAGGGGAACAGGGTGCTATTCAGGCTGGGATTGGCTAAGACCAAGGCCAGGCCACCTTTGAACCTTGGTCTAGTGGTGCATTGCTCAAAATCTCAGGTTAAGCAACATAGGTGTTTTTCTTTGCCTGTTCAACAATTCCTCCTGAACTATTCAGTGGGGCTATGTCCCCTCTTTGTTAAAAAAATTTTTGCACTTCTTTCTTAGAAGGAATCAGAAAAGGTATGAAGATTTATACTTATTTGAAAGAAAATTACATAGCACTATTTATCTCCAGCTTGAGAATAATTCATTTATAAACTATGCATCTGTAGCAAGTCTTCCTTGTATAAAGCTCTTGCTTCACTCATTCTTACTTCAGTTACTTATTGAACATGACTATGAATCTTTTATATATAATCTCTGGCTACACTGGCATTGAAAAAGCAGTCATTGTCTTTCATGCTTCATATATCTCTTCTTGAGCACTTACTATATGCCAGACACTGGGCTACATGCATTATCTTTATTGTCTCATTTAAGCCTCAACAGCAACCCAATACAAAAAGGACAGTATTACCTCTCAATTGATATATGTGGAATCTAGGATTCAGAGAGAGTAATTTATTTGTCTAAGGTTACACATCTAGTTATGTCAGTTCCAGAATTCGCAGTGAAAGAGAAAGATCTCCACCTTCCAGGACCTAGCAATCTACTAGAGGAAAAGAGACCCACAGATAAATATGTGTAATAAAGGGTCATGGGTGTTATGACAAAACCACCTATATTGAATAGAGGGGGGGAGTACTAAGGGGTGGAAGTCTAAAGACATCACAAAGGAGCTAGCTTGAGATGAGTGATGTTCATATCACTGGGTAGCAAATGTATGTGTGTTGGTTGTGGTTATCCATATGTGGTAGAAGGTGGCTTGAGATCCATGTTAGGAGGAGAGGTAATGAAGGAGGAAAAATGTATCCAATCCTTTAATCTTGTATTCTAACATGATTCTAGACAGAAGGACAGAGCTTCATAATTTATACCATCTAGCATCATTCTCTAATGTTTTGTATATATTTTATATCCACAAGCAGATCATACACTCTATTAGGACATTTCATGTATGATAGTTTCTATCATGGTTTGCAGAAGATATTACAAAATAGTTGCTGGCTTCTTGTTGAAGTACCAAGAGACAGGAGTGCTGGTGATCATTACTTGGGAATAGTTTTTTCAGGGAAGCAACAAGGTCTCTATTCCAAAGTGCAGTCAATTTTTTACTTTCCTTTGGTTTTCCCAAACATCCAAAAAGTCTTAATCATTTTGTTCAGTGAGAGGAAAAGAGAAGAAAACAAAAACCTTATAATACCTCAACGGTGAGCAGAACTGCTCCCTTTTCCCATTGTTCCAAGATACAGAACTTCTCTATTGCTCAACAGTACAAGGAGCCATTGGTTTTTAAAGTGAAATGGTGCATCATACTCAGAACTCAGTAGACCAGCACAGAGGAATGAGAACCAAGGTCACAACAGATGATGCATGATGCTAACCAGACAAACAAGAGCATCACCAGGCTCCTATCAGCTAAGGTTTAGTGGTGGTGGCAGCTTATCTTTTTTCTTTTTCTTCTTCTTCTTTTTGTAATGAGCTTTCTTTATACTCTCTCTTGACTCTTTCCTGTCTCCCCTGTTCTATGACCCTTGTCAAAAACAAATAGAGAGTGATAGTAAAAGCAGCAGGAGGACATTCTAAAAATAAAGACAAATACCAAGGGTTATAAGGAAGTAGCCTGTGTTTGTCATGGTCCATTAATATGTGCTGCTGTTTTTTCTCTCTATTTTATTTAGACATAAAAAATCATCAGATATGACTTTCTAGGGCTATAGCAGATGCATTCTTGTCTAATTTTGAAAATGGGAAAATGAGGGAAAAGACTGGGAAGAACCTATGGGTCAAGGGAGAGCCCTTAACAGCAGTGAATAGGTGACAGGTTTAAGGACTGCCAACTCAGCAATTTTTCAACAAAAAGAAAAGAGATCAAAAAACTCAGTCAAAAAATGAGATAGACAGTTGGGAGATTTGAGTCACTACATTGGACAACAAAAGTCGTAAGTCCACATGAAAACAGACAAAAAGAGTGGAGAAGCCCAGGAGTTAGAGGGAACTCACCAAGCTGACAGATTTGGGTCTAAGGTCAAGAGCTCTACACAGCAGGTAAATTGCTCCTGTCCTGGCCAAGGGGCAGACCTTGAAAAGTTCTGGTCTATAAACCATACAGGATTTATTACTCTGCTGTTGAATCTTTGAGTTCACGTCATCTGGACACACGAGCCCAACACTCTCAGACCTTGAGAAGACCTGCTGACAAGTTAGCATTGGGTCAACCAACTCCAGCAGTTGCCACCCTCCAAAGTGGATTCTGCCTGGGCCACTAAGACTTTGGGAACCTCACCTTTTGAAATGAGTGCTTGTTCTTTTTTTTTTTTTCTTTTTTTTTAATGTTTTATTTATTTCTAGGAGAGAGAGAGACAGCGTGAACAGGGGAGGGTCAGAGAGAGAGGGAGTCACAGACTGAAACAGGCTCCAGGCTCTGAGCTGGCAGTCAGCACAGAGCCCGACGCGGGGCTCGAACCCACGAACCGCGAGATCATGACCTAAGCGAAAGTCGGATGCTTAACCGAATAAGCCACCCAGGCGCCCCATTGAGTGCTTGCTCTTAAATTAATGACCTTCCATGATGCATTCAGAGGATGAGGGAATTTGTCTCAATTGGGACGGCACTGGATGGAAAGGAGATGGTCTCTTTTGGAGAACCATACGGTCTACCCAGAAGTCCTAACCTGAACTTCCATTCAATGATACATCCTTTCAATAGCACCATCATTCTTTCTTCAAAGACTCAGATCATGACACATTTAGGGGTCACACTTCAAATATGGATAAGAAAGCCAAAATTTTAGATTAAAATACTAGACTTTTAGAACCAGAAACAATCTAATCTGGTATTTTCCAAACTGATTTCCACAAGCGTTTATGTAAGTGTGGCAAACCCTAATTCTATCCATCTGTTATGGAGAGTCACAATGCATGTTAGCACATTAACAGCTCTGAGAGGTCCTGCTGTAAGAAAATCTGTTAAAATTTGTTTAATCTAAGTGTCCTTGAAACATATTTGTCCACCAAACATTTTTATTGCTGTAACTATTTGGGAAACATGGATCTAGTAAAAAGCTTCTATTTTCCTTCTTTCCTATTTCCATCTTGTTTCCTTCCTTCCTTTAAGGGGCAGCAAAAACCAACAGAGGTAAAGGGACTTGTCTAAGATCATGTAGCTCATTAAAGACAAATCTAAGACTAAAGCCGCCTCCTGGCTGCTGATCCTGAGTTCTTTGGAACTCATCCTAATCATATCTTAACTTGTGACTTGTACAATGGGAAAAAGGTGACAAAGAGCTGATTCAGGGCCTCCTCACCATTAGGTCCATAGTCTGGGGAACCTACCTGGCTGTAAGGCTAACTATAGCAACAGAGTTCTCAAGGCAGAAGTTCTGGCAGCTTTGAGGCTCAGGAGAGTTGCCCAAAGTAGAGGGTCCAGGGAGATACCACCGTCTCAGATATCATTCCATAAACTGTTGCTAAAGACCTGAGAGGGTGGACAAAGAATGGTGGTAAAGAATCCAGGTGACATACGACACTCAGAAGACTGACTAGCAGATGATGGTCAATGGCAATGTGGTCCCTGCCACCAAGCTGGGGTGCCAAGTGAGGCACCTCCATAGAGGGATGGAATGCACAAATCAGGCAGGCTCCACTGGAAGAGAGTTTGGGTGAGGCTTGACTTAGAGAAACCGAGGGGCCCCTGGATGGCTCAGTCAGTTAAGCATCTGCTTTCAGCTCATGTCATGATCTCACAGTTCCTGAGTTCAAGCTCCACATCAGACCCTTCTGCTGCCAGCATACAGCCCACTACAGATCCTCTGTACCCTCGTCTCTCTGCCCCTGCATGCTCACTCTCTCTCAAAAATAAATAAATAAAGCTAAAAAAAAAAAGAAGAAGAAAAGCATTTGACAAAGTACAACATCTATTCATGATAAAAACATTCAACAAAGTAGGTTTTGAGGGAACATACCTCAACATAACAAAAGTTTTATATAAAAAACCCATAGCTAGCATCATATCCAATAGTGAAAAACTGAGGGCCTTTCCCCTAAGGCCAGGAACAAGACAAGGATGTCCACTCTCACCACTTTTATTCAAGATAGTATTGAAGTTCTAGCTACAGCAATTAGACAACAAAAATAAATAAAAAGCATCCAAAGTGTTAAGGAAGAAGTAAGACTTTTGCTCTCTGCATAAGACATGATACTATATATAGAAAGCCCTAAAGACTCCACCAAAAACTACTAGAACTGATAAATGAATTTAGTAGTCACAGGATACAAAACCAATATGCAGAAATCTGTTGTGTTCCCATACATTAATAATGAAGCAGCAGAAAGTTAAATTAAGAAAACAATGACATTTACAATTACACCAAAACAATATAATACCTAGGAATAAACTTAACCGAAGAGTTTAGGAAACCTGTACTCTGGGGGCATTTGGGTGGTTCAGTTGGTTGAGCATCCGACTTCAGCTTAGCTCATGATCTCACAGCTCATGAGTTTGACACCCTCATCAGTCTCTATGCTGACAGCTCAGAGCCTGGAGCCTGCTTCAGATTCTGTGTCTCCCTCTCTTTCTAACCCTCCCCTGCTCACACTCTCTCTGTTTCTCAAAAATAAATAAACATTAAAAGTTTTTAAAAACAGAAAGAAAAACCTGTGCTCTGAAAACTATAAAACATTAATGAAAGAAATTGAAGATGACACCAAAAAATGAAAAGACAATCCATGCTGATGGGTTGGAAGAATACTATTCAAATATCTATACTACCCAAAGCAATATACAGATTTAATGCAATCCCTCTCAAAATACCAACAGAATCTTTCACAGAACTACAACAAACAATTCTAAAATTTGTATGGAACCACAAAAGACCCCAAAGAACCAAAACAATCTCTAAAAATCAAAACAAAACAAAACTGGAAGTATCACAATTCTGGACTTCACATTACATAACAAAGCTGTAGTAATCAAAACAGTATGGTACTAGTGCAAAAAAAAAAAAAAAAAAAAAAAAAAAAAAAAAAAAAAGACACATAGATCAATAGAACAGAAAAGAAAACCCAGAAATAAACCCACAATTATATGCTCAACTAATCTTCAACAAAGGAAGAACAAATATACAATGGGGAAAAGTCTCTTCTACAAATGGTATTGGGAAAACTAAACAGCTACATGCAAAAGAATGAAACTGGACCACTTTCTTTCACAATACACAAAAATAAACTCAAAATGGATTAAAGACCTACGTGTGAGACCTGAAACTATAAAAGTCCTAGAAGAGAGTATGGGCAGTCATTCTCTAACATTAGCCACAGCAACATTTTTCTAGATATGTCTTCTGAGACAAGGGAAATAAAAGCAAAAATAAACTATAGGGACTATATAAAAATAAAAAGCTCTGCGCAATTCAGGAAACAATCAACAAAAGTAAAAGACAATCTATGGAATGGGAGAAGATATTTGGAAATAATAGAACTGATAAAGAGTTAGTCTCCAAAATACATTAAGAACTTATACAACTCAACATCCCCAGACCAAATAATCCAATTAAAGATGGGCAGAAGACATGAATAGACATTTCTTCAAAGAAGACATCCAGATGGCCAACAAACACATGAAAAGATGCTCAACATCATTTATCATTAGGGAAATGCAAATCAAAAGTACCATGAGATGTCACCTTATGCCTACTAGAATGGCTCAAATAAAAACAAAAGAAACAAGTGTTGGTGAGAATGTGGAAAAACAGAAATCTTCATGCAGTGTTGGTGGGAATGCAAACTGGTGAAGCCGCTGTGAAAAACATTATGGAGTTTCCTCAAAGAGTCAAAAATAAAACCACTCTAAAAATAAAACCACCCTATGATCCAGCAATTGTACCACCAGTCCAGAAATACAAAAACAAACAAACAAAATAACACTAATTCATAGGGATACATGTACTTCTATGTTTATTTCAGATTTATTTACAATAGCCAAACTATAGAACCAGCCCAAGTGTCCAATTGACAGATGAATGGATAAAGAATATATTTATTAGAATATCACTCAGCCATAAAAAAGAATGAAATCTTGCCATTTGCAACAACTGCTATAGAAAGTATAATGCTAAGTGAAATAAGTCAGTCAGACAAAGATAAATACCACATAATTTCACTCATATGTGTAATTTAAGAAACAAAATAAACAAGCAAAGGAAAAAAGAGAAAGGGGGTAGGCAAGAGAGACAGACTTTCAGGCTTCTGAGCAACCTGCAGAGGCCGTGACCCATCCTCTATGCCTCCTTAGTCACCCAGAGCTTATGGCAGGAAGAGCAAAATTAAACACAACTGGCATTGGGATGATGTGCATTACTTCCCCCTTCATTAAATGGATAGAGAATTAGCTAAATTATTTATCTAAAAAAAATTTTGCCAGGAATATTTTTAATTTTTCATCAGTATCAGTCTGTAGGTTGCATTAATAGTATTTATCAGCTTTCTCCACTGGGCTCAGGCCTGTAAGACTGACTCTTGTCATTCTAGTCAGAGATGTGCATGAAGACACAAATGAATCTGGAAGGATGGGATTTACTCTTCAGCAAAGAGTTCATAGGTGCCATCATTCACTGTGGCAACAGCAGTGACAGAGCAAAGCAAGTTGGGCTCACTGAGCTCCAGATAAGGGGAAAAAAAAATTAAATAGCTTATTGAGAAGCCATAGTCAGAATACCTTCTGGGGTAGAATACAGGCAAAAATAAATGGAAAATAGAGAAATCTTGGACTACTGGAGGAAGCTGACCTCTATTCAACATTCCTTTTGGTTTTATGGTATTATGTACCCAGAGGTTAGAAAACACTCAATCTCTGTCTCTGTGCCCAGATAAAGGGTAGGAGTAGGTAGGTATGCCAGCTCCAAAGTGGTGGGAAGCTAAGGATTGTTTCTACTTAGCTTTGGAAAGCATTTAAACCCATGGATTTTCATGGCATCCAAAACTCTAGTATTTCACAAATAATTATGGAGCCTGATTAAGAAGCTGGTACACTAGCAACTTCCTCCCCTGCCTGCATGTGCAGTTTCTCTGCACTGCATGCTGAGGACAGGGCCTCCTTTGCTTAGTGATCCTTCCTGCCACGTGGCCATCTGCTTAGCTCATACTTTTCCTTCCCTGGAATAGGATACGTTTAAAGTTAAACATTTAAAAGTTTTAATTTTTTTTTAATTTTTAATATCAGAGGTAGAATCTGGTAGCAACTAAACAAATAAAGCAAGACCCCTCATTCAAATCTGTATTTTAGAGTGAAGTGCATTCCACTGTGTTTCCTCCATTACACTCATCACCATGTGGTCTATAATGGGATGCTTGCTTGACTAACTCTAAGTGAAGGTAAGTTCCTGGAGAGAGACAGAGAGACCATGTACACTGATCTCCAAACTCCTATATCTCAATGGAGTCCCTGGCTGATAGCTGGGGCTCAGTAAACACTGTTGAATAAATGAGGTAGACAAAATCTTCAGTTCAATGGCTTTATCTTTCACTGAATTTGGGAAATTCTCATAAATTAGATCTATAAATTAGATCCAAGAAAGTTGCCTAGCTCTATCCTCTTGATTTGCTGTCAAGAAAGCTGAAGCCTACAGAGATTAATTCTGTGTGACCTGAATTACGCAGCTTCTTCCTGTGTTGATGGCAGCAGCTTCAAGTACATCACACCAAAGATGTTTGTGTCATTTTTTCTCATTTGTCACCAGAGTTCCTGCCAGGCAACGTCCCAGAGAACAATGAAATGAAGACAGTATCTGCAGATCTGCCAGGAAAGACCCTGGGAACTCTGAGGCTTTTCTAGTGGAGATACTTAAAGGTCTCCACAGAGCACAGAGGGTTAAGGGATTCATCAGCACCACTAGGTAATAGCAGAGACAGCTCTTAGTTAGTGACAGAATTGGGCCCAGACCTGTTAGACTCCTCTTTTCATAGCACCTTCCTCCCAAACCTGAGGAATTTATATTCTGATTTTATGCCTTCCCATCTTCAAAGCTTCCCAAGAGATCTGGAAGGACACTTGTATTGACTCATTCACCTATGTGAATGTGCCACCAAATTTCTCTTTTGGTCCTGTAATAAAAATTTCTGCTTGAGGCAGCTGCCATTTTTAGCACAACGGCCTGTGTGCACTTCAAACCCCATCACCTCATGTTCCCCCAGGACGTCTAGATTGAGATTTTCTGATTTTCTCTCTGGCTGATGTGCTTGAATCCTCCAACTTCCTTTCTGTTGTCTTCCACTTTTTGCCAAGTGCTATAATTATGTTATTTCAGGCAGAGCTAGTCTGCTCCCCAGCACAGCAAGGGGGTCACCTTAGTGACACACTGATGCCCAGCAACTAAGAATTTTCAGGCTCTGGTCTCAAATGCTAGTAATTATTTCCCTTGCAAGTCCTCCCACAGAGTAGGTTATTTCCAGGAGTCCTCATCCAATAAATGGGAAATCCACAGGCATTTGCTCTGGCTTCTAACTGAAATCTTGAGGTTTGAAGCCACCAGACGAAGGTTTTGGGTTTAAATGGGATAATCATGAGACAGGGTTAACCAGTAGTCTCTGCCCAGGAACCCTCTTCTACTAAGCCATGTTTCCTTCACCATCATGTTGAGTTGCTCCCGTCCTAACAGACAACTTATTCTATGCAGGCATCTTCCTCTCCTTGGAGCTGTCTGAAAGTGTCACATTGAGTAAAGATTTGAGGGCTTAGGAATTCAGCTATGATCTATCTGACGGTGATTCTTGTACTACAGTTGTATGAATCACTGCTCCAAAGATAGCCAAGTCCAAAAGTAAACTCAGGATAAAGAGTGTCTATAAATTCAAAATACCCAAGGGACTGGCAGAACTGTACATACTGACTCTACTAACATTGCAGTGTGGTACAGTGAGTTTGGCTTTTAATTATTCCCATAAAAGATTGATTCTTTGTTTGCAGTACATTCTCCTACTGTGTAAAAATAGCTCTTTAGTCAAAGAATCCCAAAGCAGTTAATGCAGCTGGACTTGATTTCAGTGAGCCCTTGGCTAGTTAGTGACAATGGCTGTAGTAGTAGATTAATGAAGCCAAGGTCAGGCAACCAATTCTCTTGTCCTATTCCCATGTCCAAAGATGGTGCCTTTTAACTTTCCTAAGGCAACAAGGAAGGATGGATACAGGAAGGAAATGGAAGGAACTCTAGAGTAGCAAACTGATCAGTGATAACAGGATAAACAACTCCAAACATAAGCATAGCTTCTTCCAATGTTGCTGCGAAAGGACATTACTTCGAGGATATGACTTCTCTGCTCCTTGTCTAACTTCTTCTCCGTATATTCAATAAACTCATTTCCACAGTCTTCCAGAACCTTATATGTAACACTTGAAAAATAAGAGCACATTCATTCATTCATTCATTCATTCAACAAGTAATTACTGATCAGCTACTATGTTCTAAGCACCACCCTAGAGGCTAGGAATACAGGACAATCACTTGCCCTCATAGATCTTTCACTCCACTGGGAGGAGGCAGAAATAAACGTGTGAACACATATATAAATAACCTCAGACAGTGATAAATGCAATGAATGCAATAAAATAAGACTACGGTACAGGCAGTAACCGGTGTCAGTTGGGCAAACTGTCTCTACTTTAGCATAGGTGAGTGCAGAGCTCCCTGGGAGGGGGACTTTAAGCTAGACCTGAATGAGAAGAAGGAAATAGCCATTCAAAGATCAGGGGGAGATAATTCAAGGTAGAGACAAAGGTATGAAACAGAGTCAAGCTTGGTATGTTTGAAAAATGTAAAGCTAGTGTGGCTAGGGCACAGTGGAAGGAGAGGAGCACGGTGGGAGTTAAAGTGGGAGAAGGAGGCTGAAGCCAAATCAGGCAGAACCTGAAGACCATGGTATGGAGCACACCTTCTATTCTAACTGCAAGGCTGAGTCACTGGAGAGTGGTGCTAGCCTATGATAGCCCCAACAATCCCTACCTTCTGGTGGTCATGCCCTTGTATCATTCCTTTCCACATTATATCAGCATTTGTCTGTGTGAACAACAGCATATGACAGAAGTAATGATATGAGACTTCCGAGCTTAGACCAGGATTTTTCTCCTTTTTTTTTAAGTTTATTTATTTTGAGAGAGAGAGACAGAGAGAGACAGAGAGAAAGAGAGAGAGAGAGAGAGAGAGAGAGAGAGAGAGTGCATGCATGCAAGTGGGAGAGGGACAGAGAGAGGGAGAGAAAGAATCCCAACCGGGCTCTGCATTGTTAGTGCAGAATGAACCATGAGATCATAACCTTTCTGTATTTGGGTGCTCCCATATTCGGTGAGTAGACATTTTTAATTGTTAGCTCTTCCTGATGGATAGACCCTGTAATTATTATAGAATGCCCTTCTTCATCCCTTGTTAATGCCTTTACTTTAAAGTCCAGTTTTTCCAAATAAGTATGGCTGCTCCGGCTTTCTTTTGACTTCCAGTAGTGTGATAGATATCTCTTCATCCCCTTACTTTCAACCTGAAGGTGTCCTCAGGTCTAAAATGAGTCTCCTGTAGACAGCAAATAGATGAATTTTCTTTTTTTTATCCATTCTGCTACCCAATGTCTTTTGATTGGAACGTTTAGTCCATTTACATTCAGTGTTATTATTGAAAAATATGGGTTTAGAGTCATTGTGTTCTTTCCAGGATTCCTGCTTGTAGTGGTGTCTCTGGTACCCTGTGTTTCTTGCAACATTTCCCTCATAGAACTCCCCTTAGGATTTCTTGTAGGGCTGGTTTAGTGGTGATGAATTCTTTCAGTTTTTTTTTTTTTTTTTCGGGGGGGGGAAGACTTTTATCTCTTCTTCTATTCTGAATGACAGGCTTGTGGGATAAAGGATTCTTGGCTGCATATTTTTTTCTGTTCATAACATTGAAGATTTCCTGCCATTCCTTTCTGGCCTGCCAAGTTTCAGTACATAGGTCTGTTACCACTCTGATAGGTCTCCCTTTTTATTTTAGGGCCCTTTTAGAATTCTCTAGCTGCTTTCAGAATTCTCTCTTTGTCTATATATTTTGCCAGTTTCACTATGATATGTCGTGCAGAAGATCGATTCAAGTTACGTCTGAGAGGAGTTCTCTGTGCCTCTTGGATTTCAATGTCTATTTCCTTCCCCAGATTGGGGAAGTTCTCAGCTATAATTTGTTCAAGGACTCCTTCAAGTGCCTTTCCCTCTCTTCCTCTTCTAGAATTCCTATGATATGGCTATTGTTCCATTTGATTGTACCACTCAGTTCTCGAACTCTCCTTTTCCTGCTCCTGGATCAGTTTATCTTTCTTTTTCTTGGCTTCCTCTTTTTCTATAATTGTGTCTGCTAATTCACCTATTCTCCTCTCTGCTCTTCAATCTGTGCATTGGATGCCTCCATTTTATTATGCACCTCATTTATAGAATTTTTTAATTCATCACAACTATTTTTAAGCTCCATAGTCTTTATAGCAATAGCTTCTCTGATGTCTTCCATGTCTTTATCAAGCCCAGTGATTAATTTTATGACTATTGTTCTAAATTCTTGTTCAGTTATGTTCCTTATATCTGTTTTGAGCAGTTCTTTAGCTGTCATTTCTTCCTGGAATTTCTTTAGAGGAGAGTTCTTCGGTTTCATCATTTTGACTAGCTTTCTGTCTCTTGTTAGTTTTAAAAGCTTGTTATGTGCTCTGTACCGGTGAGTACTGCTATATTAAAGAAGGCTCATTGATTGTCCAGGGTCTGTCTGTTCAGGAAGTGACAGTATCTCTTTTTTCAACAGTATCTCTTGGTCTCTCTTGTTGAGACTTTGGTTATTTTATTTCCCTACTTGTAGTGGTATTTGGGACTCTCCACAATGTGTACTTTGGCATGTTTCTTGAGGTAGCCCTATGAGGCTGTCTTCTTAGTGGGCTCTGTCTCTTTTCCTCCCAGACTCCTGTGGTTCAGCGTCCTACGGCTTCAGGCCTTCTCTGTTTGAGAGATGGGGGCAAGCAAAATCTACGGAGCTTCCTACTTCTCCGCCATCTTGCCTCTAGTCTGATCATAACCTTTCCGAGACTGAGTCAGATGCTTAACCGACTGAGCCACCCAGGAGCCTCTAGACCAGAATTTTTCAACAACTGAACTATTGATATTGTACATCATATAATTCTTTGGGGGATGGTATGGTCCCGTACATTATAGGATGTTTAGCAGCATTCCTTACCTCTAGCTACTAGAGGCCAATAGCACCCCCCTCCCCCGCGCCATGAACTGTGAAGACCAAAAATATCCCCAAACATTGCCAATTGTTCCAGAGTTAAGGAAAAGGGGTGGAGTCACTCCTGGTTGAGAACCATTAAGCTAGTTCATAAAAGACAGTATACCTTCTACCTTGTTCTTACTCTCAGATCACTCACTCCGAGGTCAAGTCAGCTGACATGTTTCAATAACACTGAGGCAGCTCTACAGGCAGGCTCCATGACAAAGAACTAAGGCCTCCTGTTATTGTCATGTGAGTGAGCCAGCTTGTAAGTGGATCTCCCAGATTAAGCCTTCAGATGACTGTAGCTGTGGTCAACAGCTTAATGGCAACCCCATCACAGACCCTGAGCTGGAACCTCCCAGCTAAACTTCACCTGAACTTGTGACCCATAATAATTGTGAGATGATAGACTGCTGTTGTTTTAAGCCAATTTTATAGTTAATTTATAATGGGATAATAGACAACATAGTGAGGTTTAAGAACAAGAGTGATACCATCTGATTTATACCCTTGGCTTTCTCTGACTGCCTTATGGAAAGTGGAGGCAAAGGAGGAAGCGAGTTACAAGGTACTGATTATCGAGCTGTTGTCATAGTCTGAGCAAGAGAGAATAGTGGCCTAAACTAGAATTGTAGCAAGGACTGGGGTCACTGCTAGCTTTTATAGTACTATTCTGAGAATTAAAAAGAGGTACCTAGTCTACAGCTATACCACTCTGAACGTATCCTATCTCCTCTAAAAAGAGGCACTTAGTCCTCAAGGTATTCTAATTCTACTTGTTAAACTAATATTCTAGTTTTTTGAGAAGAGGGAACATTTAGACCACCTGATAGAAAATTTTTGTTTTATAAAACACAAATCTACGATGTCTGTCATCTTAGTGGGAATTCCCTAGGACAGTACACAGTCTGCACAATCATATAGGATGATCCTAGAAGTGGTTATATTGAGACAGGAGACAATTTTGAGTATAGCGTTGGTCTGGGGGTGGAATAGGAGGACAAGATGATTGCTGGGTTGAGGTCTGAGTTAATTTACCAAAACAAGGAAGACAGAGAGACTATCCAGTGGTGTGATAGGGGTGGGAGTAAAAGGAAATCAATAGTTCTCTTTCAGTCATGTTAAGTTTGAGGAGCCTAGCAAATCCCAAAATGGAAATACCAAGTTGGGAGTTAAAATGATGAGCCTGGAGCTCAGGGGAGAAGTCAAAGCTAGAAAGAAATTATTTGGAAGTCATCAGCATATAGACATATTTAAAATCACAAGACTAGACAAGATTACCTCAGGAGCAAGGTGATTAAGAGAAGACAGCTGAAGATTGAGTGAGCCCTAAAATGCTCCAACATTTAAAGATTGGAGAGGGAGGAGGAACCAGCAAAGGAAAACAAAGCTTTGATCATTAAAATAAAAGGAAAAAGAAGGGAGGGTGGTGGTCTGAGAGTTTCAAGCATAATAAATTTCAAAAAGCTGGAATGAGCAATATACTGTCAGACCCAGACTTACATACTGATCAAGGAGAGCAGTGCCTTGTATGTATAAGAATATACATGTACATTCTTCTGCATGTACATTAACTCAGTAAATCTCCACCATAACTCTATAAAATAGGTACTATAATCCCTATTTCCAGTTGAACAAACTGAGGCTTCAGAGGGTATAAGTAATTTGCTCAATGCCTCAAAGCTAGGATGTAGATACAGCAAGGATTGGAACTCAGCAATCTGGCTTCAGAGTCAGTGCTCTTAACATTTATGTCATGCTTTCCTTAAATGAGTGAATGACATTATAACAATGTAAATCTGGAATATATTGAATTATTGGTTTCTCCAAGCTCATTCCATCTGGGTGGCATAAAGTCAGCTGGAAAGAGATAGGGCAATGGAGGATTCAAACTTTACTTTAAAACAGTGTCATGCATGTTCATAGCAGCACTCTCAACAATAGCTAAAACATGGAAAGAGCCTAAGTGTCCATCAACGGACGAATGGATCAAGAAGATGTGGTTTATCTACACCATGGAATACTACATGGCAATGAGAAAGAATGAAATCTGGCCATGTGTAGCAACATGGATGGGCCTTGAGGGTGTAATGCTGAGTGAAATAAGTCAGGCAGAGAAGGACAAATACCATATGTTTGCACATATAGGAGGATTAGGAGGAACTTAACTGAGGAACAAGGGGGAGAAGAAGGGGGGAAATGGTGGGGGAAAGGGAGAGAGGCAAACCATGAGAGACTCTTGAATGCTGACAAAAACTGAGGACTGATGGATGTGGGGGGGAGGGGGGAGGGGCATGGAGGAGGACACTTGTGGGGATGAGCACTGGGTGTTATGTGGAAACTAATTTGACAATAAACTATTTGTAAAAAAATAAAATAAAATAAAAAATAAAACAGTGTCATGCATGATGCACAAAAGCAATAGCATTGTGCTAGCAACCAAGCAGACTATAGCTCATTGACATCAAAAGTTATGCCCATCTGTTCTAAATTTCTTACTGAAGAAATCATTCTCAGAGCTTCATAGACTTGCTTAATTCCCACTTCTGACCTTCTCCCAGGTGCTCTACTTAGTTCCCTCCCCTTGGACCATGGACATCTTTTATGCCCCATCTTAGATACCCTAAGCTGCTTTTTTAGATCCAACTCTTGCTGTAGCAGCAAGAGACACAGGTATAACCTAACAGCTCCTCACCTCAGTTAAACCAGGTGACTCTTACACTCTGCCCAGTGTTGCTCTGCACCACCACACAGGAGCCGGTGGATACCCACTCAACTATGCTGGCAAATGAAATGTAAGCAGTTAACATTCTATAAGAGGGTCTTTGACAGGAGCTGGGGGATAAATACTCCCCTCCTCACTGTGTCTGATGGACAACTTCAAGGAGCATTCTGCATGATTCCTTAGATGGTCCCTGCAGAACTGAGCCCTAATTGCTTGCCTGCTTTCAATAATATACCCTTGGGTTGGCTTTCTCTCTTCCGATTTCACTTCCCAGACCTTCAATTATGTTTCTTTAGGATCATTTCCCAAAATAAATTGAGGACCAAGCCATTGTCCTAGACTCTACTTTTCAGGTGAACCACCTTAGGGCTGTCCCAGTCATGCAGTCAGTAGACTGACAAGAGAGCTAGGAGGCTGAGGCTTTCTTGAGAGATTCATGATCACCATCTACAGCCCTTAGGATTGAGAAATAGGACTGATATGAGTCCTGGTTCCCTGCTTGCTTACTAAATAACCTTAGATAAAACACAAACTGCTCTGTGACTTAGTTTTCTCATCTATAAAATGTGAAAAGAAGAACATCACCTTCATAGGCTGTTATGAGATAATGGATGTGATAATAAAGCAATGGATTTGCATAGACTTAGAGTGTTGTATTAAGAGTGTTGTGCGTGCATGTGTGTATACATGTGCATGTGTTCTTTTTTTGCCAAGCCATCTCCAAGTCAAAATAAAATGATTCCAAAGTACATTTATACAACCCAGTAGCCACTAGCTACATGTGGCTATTTAAATTTACAGAAAATAAAATTAAATGGAATTTAATGGACAGCATAGTTATTCAATATTCTTATATTACCAAGAAAGACGAGGTGGGATGGGGGAGTGGGGAACAGAGGAGTAGCATTAAGTTCTCTAAGGCTGTGTCCATTAGCCAACTATCTAGAACTTTTTCTTTCTTGAAGCTTTCCATCCTACTGGGAGTCCAGGCCCACAGTGATGGTGGCACCAGACCTGGGGCCAGGCTCTCTGCTAGGTCTGCCATTCCCAGTTCAAAGCACATACTCTTTGGTAGAGCAGGAATGACAACTCTGAACCACAGAATGCTGCCTTCCCACCCACCTGTGGACATCGTGCAAACTGGGCACCACCAGCCACATTACAGAGCTATGACACCCTCCTTCTAGAACTCCTGACTTCTGTGTAGCTGCAACAGCCTAAAAGACATAATGCAGAAGACATACCACTGGTAGCACAGGGGATTTTAGAGTGGAAGGTCCAAGAGGCTGTGGTGTTTTTCCTTAGTGATGTTTAACAGGTTGAGATGATTTTCCACTGGGGGTGCTGCAAGTGCCCCATACTTCTCTTGACCCACCCATAAACCTGACAGGTAAACACAGTGTTGCTCCTGGTAGAGATGGGCTGTGGACAACTATGAAGTAGAAAGTTTAGGTTCTGTGCCTCATTTAGCTACCACCCACTAAGCGCCCACTGCTGTCATGCATACTTGGCTCCCACCTCTGTGGGTCCAACCTGGCCTACACTCACTCACAAAGTTAACAGACTTGATGTTTTCCTGCTCTGCCCTTCCCCACATCAAAATTTATGAGTCTGTGTGTAGCAACATGGATGGACCTTGAGGGTGTTATGCTGAGCGAAATAAGTCAGGCAGAGAAGGACAAATACCATATGTTTGCATGTATAGGAGGATTAGGAGGAACTTGACAGAGGAACAAGGGGAAGAAGAAGGGGGGAAATGGTGGGGGAAAGGGAGAGAGGCAAACCATGAGAGACTCTTGAATGCTGAACAAACTGAAGGGGGGGGGGGGGGGGGGGGGAGATGGGCATGGAGGAGGGCACTAGTGGGGATGAGCACTGGGTGTTATATGGAAACCAATTTGACAATAAACTATTTGTAAAAAAAAAAAAAAAAAAGAAACATAAAAAAAATTTATGAGTCTTAGTAGTCCATAGTAATATAAAAATGAGTAAGGATGTTATCCCCAACATTTCTAAAGTTAACACAAATATACTTGATTTTAATTTTTTTTAAATGTTTGTTTTGAAAGAGACTGTGTGCCCACAAGCTGGGAAGGGGGCAAAGAGAGAGGGAGACAGAGAATCCTAAGCAGGCTCCATGATGTCAGAGCAGGACCTGATGTGGGGCTCAATACCTTGAACCCTGAGATCATGACCTAAACCAAGATCAAGAGTTGGACGCTTAACCAACTGAGCCATCCAGAAGCTCCAATAAAAATATACTTAAGATGCAATACCTGAGCCCAATACTTCCCCAAGAAAAAAATCTATTGTTGATTTGAAAGTAACTGATCCTCATCAGAAACACCCCACATGTTTACATCCACCTCTGCCTCCCATCATACATACACATGCACAAAGAGTAAGGACCCTGGATACTGGAGAAGTCAACAACAGCCTTCCATGAGGGCAATATAAAGTTTGTGGACCCTGAGCTTTGATTGATCTTTATAGGGCTGACTCAAGTGCCCACCACACACAACACAGGGAAGACTGGAGCTATTCTCAGCAAACATCTGGGTCTTCAGCTACCTTTTCTCCTCATCTTTCACAGTCACACTTCTGACACTTGACACCCTCTAGAATATAATACGCTCTTCTTCCCTCAACTTTTCTTAGCTCATAGCAGCCACCTTACTTCTCAATCCCTGGCTCTGAAAACTTTTCCTAGCATTAACTACCTGCCTGACATCTCACACAAGTCGCCAAGGCCAAGAAAGCAAGGCTCACAGTATAACCCAGAAAAAAGCAACATATCAAGGAGGGACATAATCCAGTAGGGGAGACATGGGTAGATCTTAGGGCACACTTTACATTAAACCAGTACCAAAGCTTGTGATATAATTTCAAGCTAAAATATTTTGGGGCTGGAGTTAGCCTGAGTTCAAATTATGGCTTACTGCATAGCGGCTGCATAACCGCAAGCAAGTTACTGACCTTCCTATGCGTCAGTCCCTTGTCTGTGAAATGGGACCATATCACCTTCATGCTAGGATTTGCAGAGGATTGGAAATGGGGCAAAGTATAAAAAGTGTTTAGCATGGTATCTTCCCCATAGCGATTAATTAATAGCAACAATTACTAGTATTATCATTTTACCAATATATTTATCACTATCATGATTATCTACTTAATAACTCTCAAGATTCCTTGAAAATTGATTAAACTTAGCAGCCTAAATGGATGGAAGCAAGAAAGCCAAAATGTGTGCCTCTGTAAGAATACAATCTGCCCTTTGTATTCTCAGGAGCCTCTCCTTGACCCACAACTTCTGCCCAGGAAAACGATTACTGTTCATGTTTCTTGCCTATTCTCCTCCTGACTGCTTCCTCAAATAGATGTTTATTTAATCAGCTAGCCAAGAGAAATTTTCCTTTCTTAGTCTCATGGAAGTGAGGAATATAAAGAACCAAGTGAGATGGCTCATTTTCCCTTAATTTTCACCACATGCTTAAGGTGATATTTTCATGAACATGGCAAAAAGAATCAACAGAAGGATGAATTACTATTTTCTCAAGCAGATTTTTGCAGTGACATTTTGCAACAAGATAGAAATTATTTTTCAAGGAAAATAAATTCTCATCTTCACACACAAAATGAAGAAAAAGCCCACGAAAGTGACATTTTTCTTCCCTGGACAATATCTTTCTTTCTACAAGACCTGCCTTTCACCTCTGCATTCAGTTCTAGGTGTTAAAAGAAAATGCTTTGGTGTTTCTAACTCCTGCAAACCATGAATCCTTTCCGATCCCTGCAGAAATGAAAATTAACATCCTGAGTTTATGGGGTTGGCATTCATCTCCGAAAACCAGGCCTCACATTTCAATATAAATATTTCTGGATGGAAAGCAAGGCTTAGAGAAAAAAAATCCCAAACTTTTCATATCCTATTTACCTCCACTCCTCCTCCTCAACCTTTAAAAACATGCATACAACAACTTAAGATCCTGTGCAGTGGTTCAAAACCACTGCCACTACAACAATCAAACACAAAACAAAGTAATTTGCTCTAACAAATCCCTTGAAATGGCTACCTAGAGCATTTCACAGGTGTATCTTTCGTCCTTCTATTTCAATAGCCACAGCAGAGGTATGTGGGCCATAAATAATTATCGGAGGGTGAGGGACAATAGAGAGGTGAAGGGGAGCGTGTCATTCCAAATAAAGATTTCACACCACTTCAACACCAGGGGCCCCAAATGAAAATTAATCTGCTTTGGCCTTTATAGCTAGTTAATCGGCACCCCATTATTCATCTGGTGCTGAGGACACCCATATTTTTCCAACTTAGGTGAATGTGGAAGAGCCAAAAGCCATGATAAAGATAAACACTCTCAAAACATATAATTACCAAGCCTGGAATCCTGCTGCAGAGGGAGATTATAGGAACAGAATGTCCAGATTTGCTTCTCAGTGTCATTTAAAATTACAAAATCTCCAGCACCTCCCACTGCCTTCTTCATTGACAGTTTAACAAGAAGGCCAGTGGCTAACTGGCTTGAGGACTCCATTTATCTTTCCCCTTAAAATAATTAGTGATATTTTAAAGGATCCTATGTCTGATCTCTGGGAGCAAGGCCAGACTTGGCAGAAGGGTAGTTACTGGAGAAATCAACACGAGCATACTTTTTACATAATCTGGTCAACTACATATTCTTATTATTAATCTAATCCTATGAAGAGCAACTAATTCATCTAAAACTATGATTTCCAGATAAAATAGAGAACATCCGTTAAATTAGAATCTTGGATACACAACAAATATGATTTAGTGTAAGTATGTCCCGAGCCATATTTGGGGTATACTTATACTCAAAGTTTTTGATGTTTATCTAAAATTCAAGTTTAACTAGATGCTCTGTATTTTTATTGCTGAATCTGATAACCCTACTTAGAATTCCCTTGTAGTAGATTACTGTTCAAAAATATTTAAACCCAACCTCTCCCTTATCTTCACTGTTGAAGCTTAAATTACCACTCCAGCAAAACTGATTCTAGCCATGTAACTTGCTCTGGCCATATGGTAGGAAGAATGTGCTTCCTCCTAGGGCACCTGGGTGGCTCAGTCAGTTGAGCATCCAACTTCAGCTCAGGTCATTCTCTCATGGTTTGTGGGTTTGAGCCCCATATCAGGCTCTGTGCTAACAGCTCAGAGACTGGAGCCTGCTTTGGATTCTGTGTCTCCCTCCTCTCTCTGCCTTTTCCCCACTCATGCTCTGTCTCTCTGTCTCTCAAAAATAAATAACTTTTTTTTAATGTACTTACTCCCTTGAACTTTGGCCACACATTGCTTTGGCCAACAGAATGTTAGCAGATGTGACACAAGCAGCGCATTGATTTCGGTTTGTGCAGTTGGGCTTAAACTCTTATACTTCTCCCATTACTATGTTAGAGGGAGCAGCTCAGAGTGCAGAGTGAACACATGGAAATAGTGCTGAGCCCAGGCTACCTCAAGAACCCAAGCCCTGTCAAATCCACTGCTTGATGGAGAACTGACCAGCCACGCCTTGCCTAGATCAGCCAACTCCTAGCCAACCTGCAGTGTTATGTTATTTCAGACACTAAATTTAGGGCTTATCATGCAGCACTAATGTAGCATGTGCTAAAGCCTTACTAAAATTCATTTATTTCTTTTTTTTTTTTTCACAAATAGTTCATCGTCAAGTTCGTTTCCATATAACACACAGTGCTCATCCCCACAAGTGCCCTCCTCCATGCCCATCTCCCCCCTCCCTCTTTTCCTTTATTTAACGCTTTTATTAGTGAGAGACACTGCATGAACATGGGAGGGGCAGACACAGAATCTGAAGGAGGCTCCAGGCTCTGAGCTGTCAGCACAGAGCCCAATGTGGGGCTTGAACTCACAAACTGCTAGATCACCTGAGCCAAAGTCGGACACTTAACCAACTGAGCCACCCAGGCACCCCTAAAATTTATTTTAAATATATGAAAAACATCTTTGTTTCCGAAAACAACTTCTAAAAATAGTCAAAGCTCCCCCCTTCAGTTTTCATCCACTGCAGGCAACCCCAAAATGTTAAAGGGGCTCCAAAAGGGCTCTTCTTGCGGGGAACTAGACTGAGCGACAGAACAAGTAAGTTGAAATCCCAACTCTGTCTCGTTGCCATGTAGTAGAGACATGAGATCTGGCCATTTGTAGCAACATGGCTGGAACTTGAGGGTGTTATGCTGAGCGAAATAAGTCAGGCAGAGAAGGACAGATACCATATGTTTGCACGTACAGGTGGATTAGAAGGAAGCTAATGCAGGACCATGGGGGAGAAGAAGGAGAAAAATAGTTGGGGAGAGGGAGGGAGGCAAACCATTAGAGACACTTAAATGCTGAGAACAAACTGAGGGCTGATGGGGGTGGGGGGGAGGGGAAAGGGGGTGATGGGCATGGAGGAGGGCACTTGTTGGGATGAGCACTGGGTGTTGTATGGAAACCAACTGGACAATAAACTATTTAAAAAAATCCCAACTCTGCTATTTGCAAACCATGTAATATTGGGTAAATAAATGAACCTCTCTGAGTATGTTCACCTAGCTGTGATATGGGGATAATTTCTATCCATCTGCTCACTAAAGTGAAAATGAGGAATCAATGAGCCAATGTGTCAAAAGTGCTTTGGTAAATTGCACTTTTCTGAATGAATATATGTAAAGCATTTAGAAACTTGCCTTGCGTAGAGTAACTATTGTATATGTGTGTTTGCTAAATAAACAAGTGTATATATACAGAAATGCACAAATAGCTCCACTGTATAATCTTATCTGTTCAACATTTTTTTAGGACATACACTGTGCTAAGCATGGTAGATAATGATAGAGTAAGGAGTGCGTTAAGGGTATTAAAAGGAAGATTTCCTAACCCAGATGGGAAGGTCAGGAAAAGCTTTCCAGATGAAGAATAAGATGTGAGGTATTATTATTACATGCCACATTAAGTTACAGCAATCTCTCTCTCTCTCTCACACGCACAGATGCCCACTGCACAAATGTCATGGAATTTCACAGTTTCTAAGACATGGTCATTTAGAGAAAGACAGCCCTTCACTCATTCCACTGTAGAGAGTTATGTTTTTCAAGCATAAATATAAATGGGTGGTATGGAGAAAGAAAAAGAGAGAGAAAGAACCACAAAATCCCCTTGCAAACTCTATAAATCAGCTTGATTAAAGATGTCATTTTCAAGAAAGCTGGATTAACTTTTTCTGTTGGGTTTAGTTTGGGGTTGCACTGAACCCATTTTTCATGCAAAAGATTTGAACTTTTCAATTTTCAATTTATATTGTCTTTGGTAAAGTTAAATGCATGCTTTTATCTCCCTAAGAAAAAAATCATTAATAATTTTTTTTCAGTCAAGATCTATATATGTAGCTATTGTCATTTGAGGCAGGGCTTCAGGCTCCATTACAGGTACAAGCACTGTATTTCTAAGTATGACCCTGGTTATATGATATTCAGACACATGGAAATCCAAGCACTAATAACATTACTAATGGCCTCAATGAAGGCATCAAAAGAAAAATGAAAAAATAAAAAATTAGATTTCATAGTAGTTGCACAGAAATTCAATCAACAAACATTTACTGAGAACCTATGTATATTAAATGCTTGCCATTGAAACCTAAATAAAATATGCTTACTGCCCCCTGAGAGTTCATAGTCCCATGTAGGAGATAAAAGCAGATTGGCAATAAAGATACAGTAAGAGCTGGGGCACTTGAGTAGCTCAGCTGGTTAAGCTGATTTCAGCTAAGGTCATGATCTCATAGTTTGAGAGTTCAAGCCGGTTGTCAGGCTAGTTCAGAGCCTGATTGGAATGATCTCTCTCCCTCTCTCTCTGCCCCTCCCCCAGTTGTGTGAGCTTGTTCTCTCTCAAAATAAATAAACTTAAAGAAAAGATACAGTTACAGGAATATAACAGAAACAGAAACTATGATACAGTGACAGTAATTTTGGAAACATAGAAGACAGAGTATTAAAGAACTTCACAGGATTGAAGGGTTTTACAGAGAACACTCAATCAGATGCAATACCAGGTTCTCATGGTAAAAACTACTAGTGACCTAACTGATATAATTACACCCTTCCTTCCTAACAATTGCCCCCACCCCATGTTCAAGTATCAAACAGATTTCTGAGAAGACAGATCTGGACCAAAGTGAGAAGTCAAGTTTGGTCTGACCAGTCATGGTCATCCTGTTCCTCTTTGCCTGTGGTTGGCTTAGGAGCAATCATGTGACCCATTTGTAGCCACTGAGACATAAGGGAAAAATCTGAACAACTCCTGAGAAATTTTCTATCCAATTAATTAAACAGAAGAGGGCTCATGTCTCGAGCCCCATAATGGGCTCTGTGCTGACAGCTCAGAGCCTAAAGCCTGCTTTTGATTCTATGTCTCTGTTTATCCCTCCTTCCCTCATACTCTGTCTCTCTCTCTCTCTCTCAAAAGTAAATAATAAAAACATTAAAAAATCTTTAAAGATGATATTTACTTTCAAAGTGTTTACTTTTGATGGGGAGTATACGCATGTAACATATTATATAACCATAAAAATTAGGGTATAGGAAAGGAATAAAATTTTAAAAAGGGGGTATAGGAAAGGAATAAAAAGGCATCTGGGCAAATGTTCAAGCCTAAAAAAGAAAAAGAAAAGGGCTCAGGGAAAAAAAAAAAAAAAAGCCTGATCCTCCACTTCTGCTTTTCTGCACTTTCACATTGTCCTGACTACCTAACATCTTACATCTTTTCCTTCCTAACAAAAGCTAACCTGGTGATTGTAGCTACTGCAACTATCACATAACTACAAAAGGAAACATTGCTAGCCCTCTGAGGTTGGCAGTGGGAAAAGATGAAGACACAAAATCATCAAGCCACAGGGCCAATCCTAATACCACCATCTCCAGACTTACCTACTGTTCGGTGAGATGATAAATGCCTGCATGGTTGAAGCTACTATTCTGGTGTCCTATTGCTTGCAGTTGAAACATACAAGCTCAAAGAGTTCAAAGATGAAGGAAACCCTCCCCTGACATCATGGCTTCAAAGTGTAGTCAAGAAACATATAGTCCAGGGACATTTGCTCTAGGTCTTGAAATATAGGTAAGAGCTTATCAGATAGGCTGATCAAGGGATGAGGCACTGCAGTCCAAAAAATGTATACCGCAGAGAAGATAATCGGCAGATCATAAAGGGCTTGACCATACTAGGGTGTCTAGGCTTTATCTTGCAGGTAAGAAGGTGCCAGGAGTGGTTTTAAGCAAAGGTTAAGTGTATATAGAGCTCATTTTGTCCACAGTGTGAAAGCTAAACAAGCAAGAAGGGAGGCCAGAGAAAAGACGTCAGGAGGCTCCCTCATGGTGAATTTAAGACCTTCCTTTCCAAGTCCCTTTTCCTTTGCTACGAAGTAAACTTAACTTTCCACATAAGTTAGCCCAACTTCCCCTGATTTGGGTCTGTTACTTTTCCTGCACTCAGTGATTCCCAACTGATAATAAGCAGTATTTGTCATTTAAATTCTTCTCTCAGAATGTAATTTACTTGGCTTCAGCATCAATAATCACTCTACGAAATGTGTTCTCCTTTGCAGGGATGAATGGCATAAAAAACATCAAATCCAACCAAACAAACCAAAAAGGAGCAATTCAAGGCTGAATTCTTTCTCCGGGGAAGCAAGGAGGCTTAGCACAAAGAAAACAGAACAGGTTTGCAAAATTCAGAGGCTAGGGTTCAAGGACAGCTTGGATACTTAGGACCTATGCAATGGAAATGAGCCAGCATCCTGTCTTATCACCAGCTGCCCTCCTCATATACCTTGAAGGTTGGATAAGACATCCTCCAGCATTTGAAATTCTCAAGTTCTGTGATTCTAAGATGCTAATACAAATATTCATTATCCTACTCTGTGTCATGCACTATGCTAAGCACTTTACATACTATATTTCATTTGATCTTACTAGCAATCCTATGTACATTATTATTCCCACTGTACAGATGAGAAAACTAAAACCCACAGATCCTGACCACTTTGCTTGTCAAGGTCACAATAAGAAGTAACAGAACCAAGACCAGAACCTAAGTCTAGCTGACCTCAAAACCACTGTCTTTATTTTTAATAACATTTTTACATGATATTCTAAATTTACATGATTAATGTAGAAATTCTGAAAATAGATAATATAAAGAATTATATTGTGTTGTCCTCTATCGGTATTGAGAATTGTGAGATTACGCTGGTTTTTATTTTCCTCTTTATGTCTAGACATAAAAACATTTTATATTTTCTTTTTTTTATTATATGCAAATATTCTTTCCTACTTGACATCTAATGCTTCATACAGCTTTGTACCATGCTCTGTTTACTAAATAACCCTCTAAGCATTTTCTCTGTTATCAAAATTCTTCATAAATATTCTATGGCTGCACCATATTTTCTTAACTACTTATCTATTATTAGGTATTTAGGGTGGATTTTCAGGAGGTTTTATTTTTTAATATAAATAACACGGTGTCAAACATCTTTTGGCTTGATTTTGGGAAGATGATTTGCAAAACTTATTAAATATTTCCATGGTCCTGTTATATATTATCAATATACTTTGCTATAAAAAAGCTTAATCAACTCACCCTCACACACGTCAAAGTGTCTACTACATGCAATCCTGCTGATATTCTTTAAACTTTAAATATTATAGTAAAAAAAATCTTTAATTTTCTATTATCTTTGATTCTTAAAGAGAGTGAATAGATTTTTAATGTTTATTAATTATTTTAATTTCCTTCTTGACAAATGACTATGGTCTCCTTATATATCAATATCTTCAACCTATTTTCTGCCATGTTTGTCGGTTGATGTCTCTTGCAAAATTGCCTAATATAAGAATTTCTTGTTCTGTTTTCCCCAATGGTTCTAGAGAGAATAAATGTAATGATGCAAACTTGACAATTAGGAGGTTGTGGCCTGAAAAACTGACACTATATATATATAGTATATATATATATATATATATACTTTTTTTAATCTGTCAAGGTCACTCAATTGGCCCGCACCATAGTGACCAGAGGCTGTGATGCAAGTGACTAAGACTGACGATTAAGGTTTCCAGAGAGAGCCTATGAGTAAGTCTCTCTTGCCCTGAAACGTAACATTGTGGGATTTTTTAAAGTTTTTTTTTTTAATGTTTATTTCTGAGAGAAAGACAGACTGTGAGCAGAGAAGGGCAGAGACGGAGACACAGAATCTGAAGCAAGCTCCAGGCTCTGAGCTGTCAGCACAGAGCCCAACACAGGGCTCAAACTCAAGAACTGCAAGATCATGACCTGAGCTGAAGCTGGAAGCTTAACCATTGAAAACACCCATGCGCCCATCTGTGGATTTTAATGACTTCAAGTGGTTTATGAGCAAGAGGTTGACCACCTCCACATCAGAGACCTGCGTACGTAGGTTACTGCCTCCCACCCCACTAGATTGTCCACAGCTAATGAGATGACAGAATTTTCTCTCCAGCCCACTTATGCAACAGAGTTCATTGACTTGTTTCTGAAGACCATAACTTTTCCATTATCAATGAGATAGGGCTTGGATTTCATTCATTCTTTTTTTATTCATTCAACACATATTTATTGAACGTGTACTATTTGCTATACACTGTGATTGGCATTTTAAGATAAAATGGTAAGCAAAAAAGAATACAATCCCTAACCTCCTGGACTCTAGTGAGAAGAAAAGATATTAACCACATAATAACATAAATAAAGATGGCTGGAGCTCAGTGTCCCGGTGAAGCATAGAAGACCTAAAGTTGGAGAAGTGAACTTGAGTGGATGATACAGAACCTTGAACAGTAAGCCATTGCTGACTTTCCTAACCATGTCTGGGCTTTGGAAAGGTCACTCTGACTTTTGAGTGGAGGAAAATTGGGCCTGAGAGACTGATAACATATGTGGGTGTAGTATAGCATCTGGAGTCTAAAGCTGTGGTCTGGGAGAAGCAAGGAGAGTAGCTGATACTGGGATAGACATAAAGATGGAGATTTTCCTCTTTGCTTCCTTCTGTTATTCTATATTATTGATCCACATCTCCAACACAACACTACCACTGAGTAGGGAAAATTCACTCATGGGGAGGATGGAGCCTCCTATAAATATCATTTTGGCTACCACCTGAAAGACAAAACTCAAGTGCCCTTTTTTCTGGAGTGAGCCTGGGGTAAGAAACCAGCTACTCAAAACATTGCGCCAATGAATTCTCACTTTGTGTGGTGTTTCTGACATGAAAAACATCACTCCAACACCAAACAATTCTCCAGTCCTCTGACTCCCACCAGGTAGCCTACAATTCCATTGAGTTCTGGCACTAATTACCCAGAGGTGCTGCCGACTCTGCAGGTCAAGGGTTCAGTTTCACAAGATTTGCTCCACTACACATGCCAGTCACAAGTCCCAGGTCCCCAGGCTACTTGCACTTCTGTCAAACTTGGCTACAAATGTAGGCATTCTCACAAACTCCTCCTTCAGTTTTCAAATTTTTCTAGAATGACACACATAGTGTAAAATGCTATACTTACTATTATAGTTGAACACAAAGAACACAAATGAAGAGGTACATAGTCCAAGGTCCAGAAATGTCCCAAGCTCAGGAACTCTGGCCCCAAGCTGTCCCCATGGAGTTGGGTTGCACCAAACTGCTAGTAAGTGAATATGTCAACTAATTTGGAAATTCCCTGAACTGCACTGTTTAGGAGACTTCACAGGGTTTCATTATGTAGACATGATTGATTAGAACATTAGTTGTTCTTGACTGAACTCAGCCTCGGGCCCCTCTCCCCTCTGTAGACATGGAAGGAAGTAGGAGCAGAAGGCTCCAATCTTCTAATCACATGGTTGGCTTTCTCAGTAAGCAGCCCCCATCCTGGAGCTATCTTACACACCCCCTACTTCAGTGGTCTCATTAGCACACAAAAGACACTCTTATTACTCAGAAAATCCCATGGGTTTTAGGAGCTCTGTACCGGGCACCATAGAAAAAGATCCAATTATTTATTTTTGTTATGCCACACACTTATTTTCCTAGTACTGTACATTTTAGTCCCTTCTTATTAGTAAGAAAAAACATTAAAAGCAAGTCTTTCCTCCAGATAGAAAGGTAAAATCATATTGGGAATTCATATTGTCATTCTAAAATCTGTTTGGGATCTTTTAAAATCATTAATTAATTTAAAAAGGTGTTTGTGAGTGCTTACTGTGGTGTCAGATATTGTTCCAGGAGCAGAGAATATAGTGATGCAAAATATAGACAGGATTTACACCCTGAAGGAATTTACACTCTGCTGGGAAGACAGACATATGAACATATGTGCAATGGACAAATAAATTCACATTCACATTTATATTTATACTTTCAGATGGTGGTTAGTGTTGTGAAGAACACAAGTAGGATTATTCATACAAAGGAACAGTTGGGGAAATGCTTCAGATAGAGGGACCAGAGAAAGCCATTCTGAGGAGAATGCAATATTTGGTTGAACCATAAACTTTGAGAAAGAAGCCATACAAAGACCTTGGTAAAGCGAATGTTAAAAAGAGGAAGAAGTGCAAGAGTTTTGTATTCATTAAATTACGCTAACAGTTGTAACTAACAGCCTCCAAATATCAAAGTTCTAACACAGTAAAAGTGTATTTCTCACCTACACTAAACTACAGTCCTATTAAGGCCTCAACGGAGAACTGAAGAAACAATCTATTCCACAAAATTCACTCAGAGACTCGGGCTTCTTCCAAAATGTGGGTTCACCAGCATTAAGGCCTCATCCTCCTCTGTATTCAAGTAGTAGATCGAGAGAGACAAAGAGAACATAAGCTTGCATGTGAACAGTTTTATGGACCAGAATAGGAAAGGATGATCTCTGCTCACATTCTACTGGCAACAACTCAGATACTAACCTGTGGGGAGGCAAGGGAATGTGTGTGTGGCCAATAAAAGAGAAATGGTTTATCCAACAAACAGCCAGTGTTTACACAAGCCTCAAGACTGAAATAATGTTGGTGTGTGCACAGGTCATGAAAAGAGAATGGATTTTATTCTAATTGGCCATAGGGTGATGATTATAGATGATTTCCACTTAATAAGGATCACTCTGGCTGCTGCATACAGAACAGATTAGAAAAGTGTAAATAATGGAAGTAAAAGAAATGCTTAAGAAATGTTTGCACTGGTTCCAGGTAAAGAGCTGCATTTAAGGCTTCAGCAGTGGAGAAGGTGTGAAATGATCAGATTCAGAATGTGTTTTGAAGGCCTCCCTGCCACACTTGCTTACAGACTGAATGGGAGGAAGGGTCGAAGGAATTAAGGAGAACTCACTTTTTAGTCTTAGCATGAAGGAAGATGGTGAATTTCCTCAGGTGGGGAAGTCTTGGAGGGATGCAGTTTTAGAACAGAGGTAGGGAAATCAAGAGTTACATGATGTCCATGGTAAATGTGAAGGATGTGGGTGCATCCGAGAAGTGACGTCCTCGAATACATTGACTGGGTGATATTTAGATATCTAGAGCCACAGAACCAAGGGGGTTTATCTATCAGGAGGGTAAACAGAGTATGTGAGGTCAAATAGCTCAAGGCTGATGAATTTAGGAAAAGATATGAGGATACTCTTACTGAAACCATTATTTTCAATGAAGAATAAAATATTTATTATCTGAGAGAGAGGCCTGTAGAAATGGAACAGGGGGTGGATGTAGAGAAGACAGTCAAATGAAACTTAGAATGATAAAGAGGTTGTGCTAGGGAAGCATAGTAAGAATACCTGGCAGAGCAGAGTGCCAATTTGGGATGTGTGCTGATGAGGTGAGATCAGTCTACCCTATTTGCAGATTTTTTCCAGCAATGCTCAGCTGCTTGGGTGCAGGCAAAGAGAAGGGGGATTTAGATTTCACTGGGTCAGGGTTTAATCAGACGAGTTCAATAGAATCTGCAGACAGAGGCCAGGTGTTATATAATAAGGAATTTGGCCTCAACAGAAGAGAGGTTTGGCCTCTACTGTGATAACTGGTTGGTAACCTCTAAATCCTTGGGATTTCCTCAGTGATAGGAGTGTCTTTTGGTTTTCATGGTGGGGCCCCTAGGTCCACACGTAATAGTTTATGCGTTGAAACAAGGTAGGACTGGCCAAATCTGCTGTATGGGGAAATGGGGGGGGGGGGGGAGAGGGGCAGTTGCCACTGCAGAAAAATCAACCATGTGTTTAGAGAGCAGGACATAGTATCAGTCACCCTTGAAGCAGAGTTTAATCACATGGGCAATTAATCTATCAATAATTTGAACATGACGAAGTTTTAATAAAAACCCTAAACACAAAAGCTTGAATGAGTTTCCTGAGTTGGCAATACCGTGCCTGCATTGTCACACATCAATCCTAGGAGAGTAACTGTCCTAAGAACATGGAGGCCTTGTATTTGGAACCTTTCCAGACTCTTCCATAGGAGTCACTTCCTCTGGCTGATTTTAATATATCCCTTCTTTATAAAGAAACATAGCTGTGAGAATAGCTTTCAGTGAGTTCTGTGAGTCTTTCTAGCAAATAATCAAACCTGAGAATGGTTTTGGAAATCCCTATTATGGACTGATTTGCACTCCTCCCAAATTCTTATGTTCAAGTGCTAACCCTCAGGCCCTCAGAAAGAACACTTATTTGGTCATTGCAGTTATAATTAGTTAAAATAAGGTAAGGCCAACTAGCATAGGATGAGCCACTAATCTAGTGTGACTGGTACCCTCATAAAAAGAGGAAATTTGGACACAGACACACACATGCAAGGGAGAAAATCACATGAAGATGAAGGCAGAAATTGGAATGAAGCTTCTGCCAACCAACCAATTGCAAAGATTGACAGTAAAACTCTAGAAGCTAAGGTAGAAGCATGGAGCAGATTCTCACTCATAGTGCTCAGAAGGATTCGACCCTCCTGACATTTCGATCTTGGATGTCTTGCCTCCATAACTATGAGGCAATAAATTTTCATTGTTTAAACCATCCAATGTGCTACTTTATTACAACATCCCTAGGAACTAATATGTCCCTGAAGTTGGTGTCAGGAGTCTTGGACAGACTTGGTGGTCTGGAGGACTATGCTTTGTCCCTCACAACTCGGCTACCTTTGGGGAGATGTCAAGGGTGGATACAGAAGGCTATGTAGGATATGGGCATGTAGGATATGGGTAGTGGAAAGGAGTAGGGACAACAAGTTGAAGGCCCTACTGGAGTTAAAGAATTATACTTGGAACAATAAGGGAGTGGAATGGAAAAGTAGGCTTGGTAATCAGAGAATGGTCTTACAATATCTACCTCACAATAGAGATTTTGGAGATGGTATAATTATTGCTTATCTATCACAAAATCTAAAATAAAACAAGGGGAGAGGGTGACTGAAATGGAACAGAGGACAACATCCCTAGAGGTGAGAAGGTAAAGGAACCAAGAAGTCAAGATGTTGCCTATGCTTGTCTATGTAGATGGTGAAGTTCCCAATAATGATGACAGGGATAGTTTAAAAAAAAAGAAAAGAAAAAGAAAAAACAAAGGCAGAGCAGGGGGAGGTCAAGCACCACAGTCTTTAATGAACAAGAAGGAACAGCTCAGCTAGCCACAGGGGAAATCTTAAAGGAAAGGTACTAGGCAATAATGTCTAATGACACAGGCATTAGTGGAACTTGAGCAACGGCTGAAAGAATAGTGAAAATGACTCAAAGGTGTCAGTGGGGAGTGATCAAGAAAGATACCTATTTCCTATTTCCAAGTTTTAGTGCAGGGAAGTCTGACTTGCACTAAATTACTTACTCATCCAGGTGCGCACATACCCTGTAAATTAAGCACTGATATTTTCCAAAAGTCCCTGTCTTAACTGTACAGGCTATGTGGCAATTCCAGATATTCAAGACATGAAATGAGGAAATTAAGCACACTTGCATAGCCAGAAAGTAGAAGAGCATGGATTTGAACTCTGTTCTCTGTAGCTCCAGACACAACACCTTTACAAAAAGAAATATCTGCTGCCCTTCCCCGAAAAAGAGTATATTCCACAGTCTCACTGACATCAGACTTTTGCCAATAAGATGTGAGCAGGAGCAATGTGCATCACTGATCGGTATTTATCCAAGGGATACAGGTGTGCTGTTTCAAAGGGGCACATGCACCCCAAAGTTTATAGCAGCACTATTGACAACAGCCAAAGTATGGAAAGGGCTGAAATGTCCATTGACAGATAAAGAAGATGTGGTGTATATATATATATATATATATATATATATATATATACGATGGAGTACTACTTGGCAATCAAAAAGAATGAAATCTTGCCCTTTGCAACTACGTGGCTGGAACTAGAGGGTATCATGCTAAGTGAAATTAGTCAGAGAAAGACAAGTATCATATGACTTCACTCGTATGAGTAATTTAAGATACAAAACAGATGAACATAAGGGAAGGGAAGCTAAAATAATATAAAAACAGGGAGGGGGACAAAACCTAAGAAACTCTTAACAAAGAACAAACTGAGGGGGTTGTTGTGTGTGGGCAGATGGACTAAATGGGTAAGGGGCATTAAGGAAGACAGTTATTGGATAAGCACTGGGTGTTATACATAGGGATGAATCACTGGAATCTACTTCTGAAATCATTATTGCACTATATGCCAACTAACTTGGATGTAAATAACATAGCATAACATAAAATAAAAGTGACCCCAAAAAAGTAATGTATATAACTTTCCGGCAGACATTTCAGGACCCAGTGCATGATCACTAGGTTCCCTTTTCCTGTTGCAATAAGATCAGCAATGTTCCAGGGTGTTCCACCTCCACCATTCTGGGTCTCAGAGAAAGACAATCTGGAACAGAGACAATCAATTGCAAAAAACATGCAACATGAATAAGAAAATAAATTTGGTTATTGAAAGACACAAAAAGACTCCAGAGTCATGACTCAGTGCTGCCTACCCTAGCCTATGTGATATGGGGTAAAATCTAGGCTTCCTGGAAGTTTCAGGTTTGGGCACCTACCTAGATGGAAGTACCATTAAAAAGCAAAATAGGCAGAAAGAGGAAACAGTTTGCCCAATAACATGGTTTCAACATCCAGCCTGGGCTTCTTTATAATAAATTTGCAAATTTCCTCCATAATTTAGTCATTCTATAAATGAGCTTTGCAGTAATAATCCTCCCCATGGTAGCAGCCCCATGACAATGGCCCCTAAACTTCTAACCCTGTGGCACTCTCCCACCAGTTTTAATGTGAGACGGGCTGGAGGCGTCTGTGAATGCCTGCAGGCCATAGGAAAATGGCTCCTTGCTCTCAGGGGTAACTCTCACCGTGTCCACACAAGAGGGAACTTTCCAGTAGCTTGATAACAACAAAAAAAATTAAAAAAAAAAGAAAACCCCAATGGCTGGGAACAAGGCATTTTAAGACATGCTTTGTTTAGACTACAAGTTCTTGACAACTTTGCCTGTTTCTATTGTACTTTACTAGTTTATTCCTGCTCAGCAGCCATAAAAATAATGTGAAAAGAACAAAGCCTCATTTCACCTAGAGTTATATTCTCCTTTTCAAGTTTTTCCCCAGCAACCATTTTCTTGTATCCCTTCAGGCAAGAGTTTACTGAGATAAGAGCCCTGAATGTAGAACCCTTACACATTTGCAACTTCGCCCCACATCCTTCTCTGAGCTCCACTGATAGTGGCTCCTTCATTAAACTTATCTCCAGAAGACAGGGAGGAGACACCTGGTAGTCACTAGCCTATTTGTTCGGTCTTTGCTCCTGTCAGCCTTCCTTTATTTTGTTTCTTTATCAAATGTCTGCCAGAGGAGTTGAACATCCAAGCCCAATGTGCAATCACTGACGCTAAGTTATTCCTTCCTCTTACAAATGGAGCTGCCAGGCAGACACTGCAGCCAAGGCCAAGGGGAGGGACCTACTCTCGCACAGCTTCCTCCTCAGGAGCAAGCCCCAACAACAGCACAGTCACACTCCCAACATCACTGTATGTTTTATGGCAAGAGTCCCCTAAGTGGCCCCCAGTCTCACTCTAGCCAATCAATCTGTCAGCCATGGTGAAGCAAGAGAGATCTAATATGCAAATCTGATCATGCCTCTGTCCTGCTTAAAATCTTTCAGCAGATCCCCATGAGGGAGAAAATCAAGTAGCCAGTCTCTAGCACTTCTATAGAGCCCCACTGTCTCTCCTTGAGTTACTTTTCTAGATTTTTCCTTCTGCATGCTGCTCTCCTCTGGCATACTTGAGGTGTTTCCTACCTGGAAAAGTTTTATATATTTCAAATCTGAACACTAGCATTACCTCTGGAGGCTACCCCTGCATGCATGCCATGCCCTGTGTCATCCCATTTTCCACCCCAGCCTCAGTGAGGGAAAGGGCATCCCTATCCTGGGAAATACTGACTACGGCTCCATCCCTACATCATGGTTATGGTCTCTCTATTTGTTTATACAGTATTGTCTGAATCCTATTTTTATATTCACAAGAAAAAGTACAGTCCCACTCTCGCATCAGTGAAGTGTCTGACATAAAAGCAGGCTTCATTCTGTTTGCCAATATTTATTGTATTAAGTGGTGGGAATCAAAGAAAAGAAAGGCCTAGCCCTTGCTGGAGAGAAGGAGCCAGAATTGCAGGGCAAACAAGCACATTCACAAATAATTCTGTTACAGATTACAGTTGACCCTGAATAACATGAGTTTGAACTGCATAAATCCACTTATATACAGATTTTTATAAGTACAGGATGATACTGTAAATGTATTTTCTCTTATGAGTTTCTTAACTTTTTTTCTCTAGCTTACTTTATTGTAAGAATACAGCATATAATACATGTAACATACAAATGTGTTAATCGACTACTTATGCTCTCAGTAAAGCATCCAGTTAACAATAGGCTGTTAGTTCAGTTTTTGAGGAATCAAGTTATACACAGATTTTTGACTGTGCAGGAGGTTTGTGCCCCTAACCCATGTTGTTCAAGAGTCAACTGTATATAACAAAGCTATGTTTAGACGTCCATACATCTTTCTTAAAGGAAAGAGATTAATGAACAAAAGAACACAGATAGGGGAATTATGACCAAATTATCTTTATTTGAAGATAAAGTGTGGTTTAAGAAGATGCATGTAGGTGTCAAGCTGACAAAGGACACACTTGTGATGGTTAATTTTATGTATCAATTTTACTAGGCCACAGGATCCACAGATAATTGGTCAAATATTATTCTGGGTGTTTCCACGAGAATGTTTTTGGGTGAGATTTACCTTAAATGGTAGACTGAGTAAAGGAGGTTTAGCTCCCTAACGTGGACCTCAGTGAATCAGTCGAAGGCCTGACAAGAACAAAAAGGCTGACCCTCCCCCAAGAAAGAAAGAATTCTTTCCTGACAACATTTGAGCAGGGACATTTTCCTGCCCTTGAGATATTTGGGTCCTGCCTGGACCCAAACTGAAAAAACGGCTCTTCCTGAGTGTCAAGGCTACCAGTCTTCAGATTGGAACTATACCCATTGGGTCTCCTGGGTCACCAGCTTGCTGACTTATTCTGCAGATCTTGGGCCTTGCCCACCTCCATAACTGCATAATCCAGTTCCCTATAATAAATTTCTTTATGTACATATATGTACATCTTTTCAGGCTCTGTGTCTCTAGACAACCCTGGCTAACAAACTCCATTACAGTGACCATAATAAAGACAGCGTTGCTTAATCAGAGCTGGGGCATTTGAGCCAGACAGCATAGGCAAATGACAGCACTACCATTGGTTGGTTTTGTGACCCCTGGCAAGATACTTAACCATTGTAACTCCCAATTTCCTCATTTGTAATGTGGGGATAATATTGGGGCCTACGTCAAGGGGCTGGTAAGAGGATAGGATCAAATGAGTGAATACACAAAAAGAGCATAGAACAATGGTTGGTACCATTATTGGTACCAGGAAGCAAGCAATAAATCCTGTGGTTTTCATCTTCAGTCATCACTACTTATTTTAATTCAATAAAATATCAGTCTCTATGCCATTTGCTTTACACCTGCTGGCTCATTAAATCCTCACAACTCTGCTCCAGAGGTCTTCACATACAGTGTAGAAAACCAGGACACCACAGCCCAGGGGTTTACAGAGTGGCTTCTGGAATCTGACATACCACCCACAGTATCCTAGGCACATGATTTAAAGCTCAGATTCCTCACAGTCGAGTTGTCTTTATAGGGTTGTTAAAAAAGGGGTGTTTCACATAAGATATAAAAACTTAGCACAGTGCTAGGCACATATTAACCACTCCACAAATGTGCTAGAAGACATTATTGTTATTTTTCTGATGTTAATCATTATTGTCAAGAGGTTAAGTTCCCAGTGACAGTGGAGCTGAGGCCCAGGTCATAGTTTGGCTGACTCAAGCCTAAATTTCTCACCTCCGACTAGCCCTGCTGACCCCGGCGTGGATGCTGAGGATGGCGCTGCCCACCCTGAGGCCTGCAGACATTTGGGACATAATGGAGCAAACTCAGAAATCCAACACCAGATGAGCACCTTGGATGCTGCCTATCCCTTTCACAGGGCTCCAAATAAGATACAACAACTTTTCTCTTTGGTCGGCTCTCGTTTTCAGTTTCACTTCACAGAAGTCTTATCGATGTTTCTTAACACCTTCCAATTATTTTTCTTTTGTGAAAAGAAAAGGAAAAAGTAACCCTGCCAGAGATAGCCTCCATTGTTTATTTACATTTAGCCCACCTAAATGTTTTTCTCCAGAAATGACAAAAATAAAGGCATCCCCCAGGCAGCCACCACTAGGCATGGACAACACTTCAGATAGTGTCTTTCTTGGAATTGCTGGTGATGCTCGCTCTGAGAGTTCCCTGAGGGAGCAAGGGGTGACTTGTGCTCTCTAGACAACCTCAAAGGGTGGGGTGGGATGACATGCATATCACAGGGATACCTGGCTCTCCAATCTTCTCCTCAACATATTTTCAAAGTACTTTTCACAGATCTGTTCTTAAGGGTTGCTCTCTCATCCAGGTAGGTCCTTGAACTTACTGCTGTGAAACATTAGCTTTGAGATATTTTATACTAGTGGTGATGGACTTTGGCTAAGATACAAACCTGTCACCTTTGCTGGTCCTCCCTGTGATATCACAAACCTAGGTGAGGCAGCAGATGTGCAGCCTGGGAGATCTGGGTGTCTATGAACAAGCTTGGAACCTTGAGCCCATGAGCCCAGCCCTCACCACTACAGCAAGAGCAGCTGGGGACCATTTTGTGATGCTTGTCTCTTGGCCCTCAACCTCTCCCCATCTGCCCTTGCCTTGTGCTCACTCTTCTTCCTGGGTTCACCTGTCATTTTTTCTTTTCCTAGGACTTCTTATAAATACCACCACCTAAAATCCTGCCTCCTCAACACACAGCAAGTCTAGCCCAGTCACTATGCCATGAAGACCAGATAGTGGTCTTTAAACATAATTTGTTTTTCGTTTTTTGCTAGCACACTCCCTGAAAGTTGTTGAGTTCTTAGATCCCCTCATAAATGTTTAAGTTTATTTCTAAAATGTTTATCACATATTAAATAGTAGAAAGGTATGTGATTTCCATACAAGAAATTGCATATATGCTTTCAATATTTTTCATTAAAATCTTGAAGCTGCCAATTTAGCTTATTTAATTCATAAACAATGTCTGCCATGCAACCTAATGGACAAGGTGGTCTTTACTGTCAAACCAGTCAACCAAACCAAGTTTGAATTCTTACAAAAAGTGTGGGTTCATTTTTTTAATTCAACCCAGTGTGTTAAATAATGTCCCTGCCACATTTGTTACTCATTTCTAAATTCCAAGTTTAAGATGCAGTAGATCAATAGATCAAACAAGAAATGGATAGATGTATAGATAGCAGGAAAGGAAGAGGTAAGGAAGGAAAAAAGATAGGTTGGAGGCACCCACTCTTAATTTTGCTCAGGTCATGCTCTCAGGGTACATGGGATCCAGCCGTGCATAAGGGTCCTTGCTGACAGCATGGAGTGGATCCTGCTTGGGATTCTCTCTCTTCTCTCTCTCCCTCTCTCTCTCTCTCTGCCTCTTCCTCATGCATTCTCTCTCTCTCTCTCTCTCTCTCAAAATAAATAAACTTTAAAAAAAAGACATCATTATAAAATAAAGTGGGCAAGGGCAATTGTGGAAGGGAGGGGAGAGTTCTCAGGAAGACAGTCTTTAAGAAAGATGCCATATGGAGGCTAAGGATCTAAAACCTGATTCCCCTGCAGCCCACACACTGCAGGTTCAATGATAGAGGTTCAAAGACGTCTATCATTACGTCAGTCTGGGCCCCTGGATTACTACAATGGGGCATGTACCAGAAGTGACCAATGTTAGATAGTAGACCTTATACTGGGAGTGTAGCAGAAATTAGTGAATATTGTTGTTGTAGTAAGCCACTGAGACTTTAGAGAGGTTTCTTAATACAGAGTAACCTCACCTATCCTAACACATACATAATAAAACTAATGTTCAAATCGGGTCCCTACCTGCACCTGTATCTATATTTCAATTGATGTGAAACTTAGCTGTAAGAAGAGGAGGAATTCTTGCCCAATCCTTCCCCAAACCCTGTCTCCATCTAAATATTGCTCTTTAGGACCCAGATTTCCCACATTTGCATTAGTATCTTTCTTTGCTCTTTTAACTCAGAGTTCTTTTTTTTCCCCCTCTGAACTAGGTATTTACCTAAAGATGCAACTCCAATGCCTCCAGGATCTAGGCAGGCAGCACAAATGGGTAATTGGCAGAACTGGAGGGAACTGTCTCCCCTAAAGGCATCGCAATTTAATTAAAAGAAAAGAAAACACATGCTATGCCAGGCAAGTAAATATAGCTCTGGTCTGCTGGATTGTGACCTTTGTAGAATTCATAAGAAATTCATTTCTTCTCCTGGTGTTTTAAACAATGATTTTGAGTGTTCACATTGTTGCTATAAATGTTAATGAATAAAAAGTGTTTAAATTTTATAAGTGGTTTACTGTTTCTCTCTCCAATAAGAATATAAGTTTCCTGCAGACAAGGATTAGGCTTGCCTTAACTCTGTGTTCTACATAGATTCTGAGACAGTGCATTCATAAATGGCTTTGATGTAATCAATTCTAAGGAAAAGAAGGTACATAATAAATTATAGTATAACTAGCCTAGGATGGTAGATTTTGTTAGTATGCCTGAGCCACCAGGTTCATTTAGTCTTTAAAACCCTTGTGTTATGATAAAGTAATGCTCAGTATCAATAATATCATTATCCTCCATAAGTGTTATTGTCCTCCTCTCTGGGTAAGTTAGGGTAGAAGGTGGCCTAGGTAAGCTGAACAGGCTGTTCTCTGGTTGATGTGAACCCTATAACAACGTCTCTGGGAAGTTTCAGGACTCCAACTCACATGGTATGGACTTCCACCTGGCTTAAAAGCAGGTAACAATAAAGGATTCCTCTTTAAAAAGAAGATCTCACTGTCAGCCCTTATGAATGGACTCCAGTTGCTACTCTACCCTAGTTGGGGCAAACAAGCTCCCTTTGCCCTATGGGAGGTTTTGAGAGTTAACCTATGTCTTTGTACTTTTACCTGTTTCAACTTCATTAACTTATGACCAATTAAATTCATTCCTTTAATGTCTTAATGCCTGCTGGTATACAGTGCACCATCCATCACTGCAGAACAATTTTTCCTCCAAACATCAATCAAGCCCATTCACTGCCTTCAAAAACATCACAAGGGCAGTTCTCTGTCAGGGATATACCTGTTCTCAGTGAGATTTGCCCAATATTACTTCAGAATTGTATCATTTCAAAAAGTTTGTTAATCTAGCAGAGGGGAACAAAGTTCAACAGGAAAACTGTTTTGCCTTGGGAGAACAGCTTTGGTGGTATTATTGGAAACTTGAAATAGGCTCTATTCAGAGAATATCTGGTTGCCATCCCTACTACCTTATTCATTCTCAGGCATGAACAACAACAACAAAACAAAACAAAACAAAACCCCTCTCCAGACCCTGAGATAGCACACATCCTAGCAACTGGAAGCACAGCCATCATCGTCACCATCACCCTCCCTCTACTGGTGTAGAGCACCAGACCAGGGCTTGGAGTTCAGATTGGCTGAGCCCTGATATGGAGTCAAGTCCCATTCTCACTGCTGAGGTGACAAGCTGTTACTCAGCCCTTTCATTTAGATGTGGCCCTCTGCCTCTTTATTTAGCCTGGATCCCTGATCTCTTTTTCCCCAGAATTACTATCTGAGTCCAAGAATCTTCTTCCCCCATCTCTGGCTTTGACTGCTATTTTTAATGTCTTCTTTCACTTTTTCTAAGTTATCTTTCAAGACTTACTTTATCATCTATGGATTTTGTAGCATGAGTCAATCCCATACTCCCAGTATAATGATACCCTTATTTCCTTCTACGCCTCCCTCACGTGTACATCCTATTCCTCTGCCTAGAACATGAATCCATCATATTCTGGTGGATTCAGATCTGGTGGAGCCCAAATCTACCACCTCTCAGATGTGTGTTCTGTTGGGAGTTGAAGACAGGTAGATGGGTGAGGGCTCTTAAAAGTCTTCTCTGACCACCTCCTTCATGCTATAAATGATCACCCATGGTGATCAGGTGCCCATTCTAAGCCCAGTCCATCTCCAAGCTCTCCCTCAACCTCATCATTGGCTTTCCTTTAAAGATATCTTCCCTAACAGGGTATTATTTATCCTTGTGTCCAAGGTCATTTGTTGAGGAAAGAAAGGAAGGAAGGAAATTGTGTTTTTTAAAAGGGTGGGTTTTTCCTTTCTTAACCTACCATATCACTATCATAATAGATTTCCTTGAAATGTAACAATAGTTTGAAAGTCCACCTAAATAAACTAATGAAAACACAAAACTCTTGAAGAAAATAATAATTGGTGAGTGATTACAATTAATTGCCTGCTTTTAATTAAAAGTCACTTTAGTCAGAAACTTACTAATGCAGAACGTAACCTCTCCCAGCCATCTCTTGAGACAGAACCAAACACCGAATCCCTAGGACCAGGAATCTAACAGGCTGTGAATTCACAGAGGATACTACCTTTAGGGGATTCCAATTACTGGTGGGAAAAAATTTGCTCTTTAAAAGTCAGTATCAATAATACATCAAAATGCTCATAAATCTTAGAGTCTGACCAACCTGCAGTTTAACCACAGTGGATTCTAGGCCACAGGCTGCAGGGATAAGGAAGAAAGATAAGTCTATTTAATTGATAAATCCATTTAATTGTCAGCTGAAAGAACATTTCATCTTGTTTGAAGGTAGTCTAGACTTTGGATCCTATTTGGAAACGATTATCTGTGGCCCTTCTGGGGTAAAAGTGCCCCAAGAAAGCCATGGACTTGAGTTGTGGGCAACCTAATTAATGGAAATGGCCTCTAACTTTAACCCAAGACCATGAATAATACCTACCTATTTCACAGGTCATAGTAATGAGATTAATGAGCCACTTCCTGGGGAGGTCAGAGAGAATCAGAAGCAAAAATATATCCTCTGCTGTGGGCTGCCTTCAATTTGTGTTATGAACTAGGCTTAGATAGAACAGAGGTCTGGAGACTGGAGCTGCTCTTTCCATAACCAATAAACACACATCAGCCCATACAAAGATGCACAGACAATTCTACTGATATAATAAGATTAATTCTATCCTCTCTGCCCAATACATGCTGTGATAGAGACAGAGGGTACAAAGACAGACAGGAGGCAGTCTCTGCCACCAAAGAGCTCATAGTGTAGTGGGTAAGAAGACAAACAACTAATACTCATTAATAAAAAACTTAAATTTAGAATGATGTTTCAATAAGAGATAATAAGAAACAAAATTTTATTGAGAGAGGATGTAATTCTGTCAGAAATATTCAGGGAAAGCTTTACAGAAGAGAATGGACATTGAAGAGTGAATAGGAGTTTTCTAAGTGAAAAGGTAAAAGGGCATTCTTGGCAGAGTAACATCACATCCAAATGCAGAGAGGTCTGGAATACCTTACAATTACAATGTGTTCTGAACCATTACAATGTGTTCAGTGATATACAAGAAGATTGAAAGTCTGGGACAAGGCTGAATTGAAACTTCAGGTTGCCTCATCTTGGGGCACCCACACTTAAAAATATAGAATATGTAGATCTCAATTAGATTATTCTTGGGCTTCATGAGGAGGAGGAGATGAGGTCATCCATGAAATTAAGATTCTTGGGTGGTTCCTAACAAGTGTTTGAGATCTTGTTGCTGTGCCCACACTGCTAGACCCGTGAGTGACTATCTCTGGGAAGAGGGTTGCAGGATCAGGTTACACAGGGAGCATGATGGAGAAGGGGCGAGGACTCCTGACTCCATTATTATAAGAGTGATTACCTGGGCAGGTGAATCTTCAGAGATAAACTGTAGGGAATGGGTCTGAGTCACCTTTCTGAACAGGAATAGCTCCAGATCCTTTCTGAACAGGAATAGCTCCAGATCTTCCTAGATTATAGGGACTCTTTCTGTAGGTAGGCTATGTGCACTGCACCAAAAGCTCTTTTTTGACCATTTTCTTCAGCTACTGCACCATTACTATAAAGAGATGTGCATTGTACATCACTTGGAGCACATAATCACAGAGCACTGCAATGTAAACAGAGAACAAGCAGTTTACTCTTATCTTCTTGGTGACAGGTAAATGGGAGATTTGTATGCAATATCGGAGACTAAATCATACATATATATGTATATGTGTTGAAACATATGCATCCACACAGGTAACTGTGGAGCACCTGCACATATACCCATATCTCCCATGAGATAGAATTATTATCACCTTTACCAGGTAATAAAAAGATTTTATGCCTGAAATTGGCAGCAGAAGCAAATTCAGTTCAATACCACCTCCCCTTTTCAAATAGACTTCAGTTGAATAAATAATGGATAGTGAAAATTGCTTCCACCAATCCAGGATTTAATAATAGTGACTCTGAATCACTTGATTCAGTTGTTTTAAAGTTTCTTACTACCTATAATTCAACCAGTCTTCTGGATGGTGACTCTTTCCTTAGTAAAATTACATGATGTATGCTATATTTCTAATTAATTGCCTTTTACTCTTGTTAGCCACTAAACTCAATTTCTAACTCACAAGCTTTTTCTAGAATTGGCTGGATTGTTATTGGATGAACTGTTCTTTCAAGGGAATTGGGTAGACTAGAAGGTACAATTGGATTATTTTTCATGTAGTAGAAAATGGCAAATCTCACCAAATAACAAGAAATATTTCAAAAACGAAGAAGAAACAATGATCTTAGCCTTGCAAAGCAGCTTTCTAAAATTATGCATAGTTGTTTTGAGGAAACCTATTCGGCTAGAAAAGCCAAGACCAGCCTCCTGTGTATGCCACTTCTATATTTTTTGAGTTTTTCCTTCTTCTGTTTTACCACATCTCAGAAGGCTAGGGTGAACACAATCAGCTATCTATTTATGATTACTCCAAGTATGCATTTTGATTTTTAAAAATCAATTCGAGATAAAAGAGAAATTGAAGAAATGCTAAATTTGTTTTAGAATGCCTGTTAAATTTCATGTATACCAATCTGAATATTTTCGTGGCCCTGAGTTGCACTACACAAAAACACACACAGGCCATTTTGGAGATTGGCTGCTCTTTTTTAGAGATAATTGACCACCAGGGTTTAGAGATGTACATTGATAACTGGAACTTGCCATATAAGCAAAGCAAATCAACCACCAAGTAGCTACACCAACCTCAAAGACCTCTATAAAAGCCTCTTCAGGGGGGCAGGAGAGGGTGGAGAGTCTTCAGCTGCTTTCCAACAGGTGCTAAAACATCAGACTTCTCCATATGTCCAGTGAGGGCTCACAGGGCACTCCATAAGATTCTTCTCTGTCTTCTTGTTTAGGCTTATCTAAAGGATAAGGTCCTGGAACTGTAGCTCCTAAATTTCAGGTCCTTTCTGATTTACTCCCAAACTGTAATCTTCTGACCCAGTAAGGACAATGGGACTTTATCCACGTGCTAACCAGAGAACAAAGTTCAGAGAAAAAAATGGGGTGCCATTAGACTTCCATTTTCTAGCAAGAAGAGGAACTAGCTACTCTGAACAACAGAAAAAAAAGGCTCACTCCAAACTAGTTGGATGTTGGATCAATCACAAAAAAATTAAAAACATTGCTAAGCTCATATCCCTGTGTTTATTGCAACATTATTTAAATATCCAAGATATGTAAGCAGTCCAACTGTCCATTGAAAGATAAATGGGTAAAGATGTGATATTCTTATATAATGGAATATTACTCAGCCATTAAAATGGATCAGATGGGGGGGGCATTTATAATGAGTTGGCTGAAGTTAGATGGTATTATCCTAAGTGAAAGAAGACAAATGGAGAAATACAAATATCATGATTTCACTTACATGTGAAATCTAAAAAGAAAAAAAATATAAAAAACAAAAGAATAAGAGACTCATAAATACAAACTGGTGGTTGCTAGAAAGGAAGAGGGTGTGGGATGGATAAAATGGGTGAAGGGGAGTGGGAGGTTCAGACTTCCAGTTATGGAATGAATAAGTCAAGGGGATGAAAGGTACAGCACAGGGAATATAGTCAAAGGTATTATAAGAGCACTGCATGGTGACAGATGGGAGATACACTTGTGGTGAGCATAGTATACTAAATAAACTTGTCAAATCTCTATGCTGTATGCCTAAAACAAAGTTAGCATTGTACATCAAATATACTCCAGTAAAAACAAACAAAAAACACCTTTGAGCTCACAAAAACGGAGCTAAGGGAAATCTCCAAGGTCAAAAAAACAAGCAAATACAACAAAGTGAGGGCAAATAAAATCAGGGTAGTAAGTAATCAAAATGCCTTGACCAAGAATTCAGCAATTTGGAATTAATGACTGACCATCCAGGAGATTGGAAACTATCATTGCTCAAGTTTGAGCAAAACCTAATCCAAGGACCCGAAATGCTCTCTTTACTACACACACACACACACACACACACACACACACACACACACACAACCAAAGAATTGAAAATAAAGAGCCAGGAAAGAAATAATACCCTGCCTGCAGGCAGAAAAGGGAGAGGACAAGGAAAGCTCCCTGTCTCCACCACAACTCTGTTGGAAAAATAATAATCACAACCACATCATCCTCTCTGTGTACATGTAACTATAGACCTGGCCCCAGATGGGTCTGGATATTGAGTGTGTGTTACATTCATGGCCAGAAAAATGAACAAAGTTAATATTACCTCTTGCTTTTAGTTGAAATAAACAAATCTCTGGAGGAAAACAGGGCAACCAATAAATATGGGCTCATAATACTAAAAAAAATGACCAAACATTATAATGAAACAAGCTACCATGAGTCAGAATCAATAAAACAAATGAAGAAACAAAATATAGGATCCCTAATGTACTATAACTTAGAATTATCACATAAAAATATAGAAAAACTGCATTAAATGGCTTAAAGAAATAAAATATGGACAAAAAGACTACAATAACCAGGTAGATTTTGACAAAGAACCTAATAAATTTTTTTTTAAAACAATAAGCATCAAAATTCAAAAACGAACAGGTTGAACAGCCGGTTATAGACCGATTAATAGAAAATTATAAACCTGGAATAATTGCACTGAACACATCCCAGACAAGGAGATGGTAAGTAGGAAGGGGATGTTAGGAAATCTGCGAGATGGGATGACCAGGTATAACGTAGGGGTCTAATCAGGGCCCCTGGAGGAGATAAGAGCATGATAAAAGAAAAGGGCAGACCAAGCTCTTTCAGAAACATAAATTCAATATACCTTAACAAAACAGTGGCAAGCCAAATCTAGAAAAAACTAAGAAAAAAAAATTATCAAAACCAAGCTGGATGTATCTCATAAATCTGACTTAACCTAAGAGGATGTTACTTATATTAACTCAAAATCCATGACAGTAATACAGCAAAATGATATATGATTATCAACAAAGAAAAATTTGATAAAATTCTGTATTTTTTATAAATATTCATAGAAACTTAGAAATAAAGGGGATTTACCTATCTTAACAAAGGAAAGCTACCAAAATCCGACAGCAAACATTCTTCAGGGTGATAATTTAGAAACATTCCCCTTAAAGTAAGAACAATGTTTGAGGCGTCTGGGTGGCTCAGTCAGTTTAGTGTCTGACTTGGCTCAGGTCATGATCTCGCGATCCATGGGTTTGAGCCCTGCATTGGGCTCTGTGCTGACAGCTCAGAGCCTGGAGCCTGTTTTGGATTCTGTGTCTCCCTCTCTCTCTTCCCCTCCCCAGCTCGTGCTCTGTCTCTCTCTGTCTCAAAAATAAATAAAACATTAAAATTTTAAAAGTCAGGCAGAGAAGGACAGATACCACATGTATGCATGTATAGGAGGATTAGGAGGAACTTAATAGAGGACCATGGGAGAGAAGGAGGGGAAAAATAGTGGGGGAGAGGGAGGGTGGCAAACCATGAGAGACTCTTAAATGCTGAGAACAAAATGAGGACTAACGGGGGTTGGGGGGAAGAGAAGGGGGGTGATGGGCATGGAGGAGGGCACTTGTGAGGATGAGCACTGGGTGTTATATGGAAAACAACTTGACAATAAACTATTTTAAAAAAGAAAAAAAAATTAAAAAAGAATAATGTCAAGGTTTCCCAATCTATTCCACACTGTACTGAAGTTCCTAGTCAGTTTAGGAATACATGGGAAAAGATGAGGGGTGCCTGGGTGACTTAGCTGGCTACATGCCTGACTCCTGATATCAGTTCAGCTCATAATGTCAAGGTTCATGAGTTCAAGCCCCACATTGAACATGAAGTTTGCTTGGGATTCTCTCTCTTCACTACTCTCTCTGCCCCTCTCTTCCTCAAAACAAATAAATAAACTTAAATTTTATATATATATATATATATATATATAAATCTAAAGAATATTTGTAACTGAATATCAAAGTTACAGCATATAAGACCATGATGTAAAAATTTATTTTAGAGATGCCTAGGTGGTTCAGTTGGTTAAGTGTCTGACTCTTGACTCTTGATTTCAGCTCAGGTCATAATCTCATGGTTCATGAGTTCAAGCCCTGCATCAGGCTCTGTGCTGGCAGTACAGAGCTTGCTTGGGATTCTCTCTCGTGCTCACTATCTCTCTCTCTCTCTCTCTCAAAAATAAATAAACTTTAAAAAATTTTATATGCCATCTAGAAAAACTTTTTCTATACACGAGTACCAAATAAGAAAAACAAGATTATTTTCTGAAAGATAATTTGCCATGGCTATCAAAATATAAAGTAATTTGGTTTGTATTTCCCTGATGATGAGTGACGTTGAGCATAGTTTCATGTGTCTGTGGACCTGGATGTCTTCTTTGGAAAAGTGTCTATTCATGTCTTCTGCCCATTTCTTCACCGGATTATTTGTTTTTTGGGTGTGGAGTTTGGTGAGTTCCTTATAGATTTTGGATACTAGCCCTTTATCCAATATGTCATTTGCAAAGATCTTTTCCCATTCAGTCAGTTGCTTTTTAGTTTTGTTGATTGTTTCCTTTGCAGCGCAGAAGCTTTTCATCTTGATGAGGTCCTAACATTTCATTTTTGCTTTTAATTCCCTTGCCTTTGGAGATGCGTTGAGTAAGAAATTGCTGTGGCCGAGGTCAAAGTAGTTGTTTCCTGTTTTCTCCTCGAGGGATTTGATGGTTTCCTGTCTCATATTCAAGTCTTTCATCCATTTTGAGTTTATTTTTGTGTCTGGTGTAAGAAAGTGGTCCAGTTTCATTCTTCTGCATGTTGCTGTCCAGTTCTCCCAGCACCATTTGCTAAAGAGGCTGTCTTTTTTCCACTGGATACTCTTTCCTGCTTTGTCAAAGATTAGTTGGTCATACATTTGTGGGCCCAATTATGGGTTCTCTATTAAGCTACACTGAAATACCACCTCACACCTGTCTGAGTGGCTAAAATGAACACATCAGAAAAATATAGATGCTGGAGAGGATGTGGAGAAACAGGAACCCTCTTGCACTGTTGGTGGGAATGCAAACTGGTGCAACCACTCTGGAAAACAGTGTGGACATTCCACAAAAAATTAAAAATAAAACTACCCTACAATCCAGCAATATACTGCTAGGAGTTTACCCAAGGGATACAGGAGTGCTGATTCATAGGGCAACATGCACACAATGTTTACAGCAGCACCTTCAACAATAGCCAAATTATGGAAAGCACCTAAATGTCTATCAACTGATAAATGGATAAAAAAAAAAAAAAAGATGTGGTTTATATACACAATGGAATACTACTAGACAATAAGAAAGAAAGAAATCCTGCCATTCGTACCAACGTGGATAGAACTGGAGGGCACTGTGCTAAATGAAATAAGTCAGTCAGAGAAAGACAGATATCTTATGTTTTCACTCATATGTGGATGTTGAGAAACTTAACAGAAGACCATGGGGGAAGGAGAGGGGAAAAATAGTTACAAACGGAGAGAGAGGGAGGCAAACCATAAGAGACTTGTAAATACAGAGAACAGACTGACGGTTGATGGGGGGTGGGGAAGAGGGGAAAATGGGTGATGGGCACTGAGGAGGGCACTTTGGGGATGAGCACTGGGTGTTGTATGTAAGCTAATCTGACAATAAATTATGGTTGAAAAATAAATTTAAAAAATAAAAACAAATAAAGTAACTTGGATAAATTTAATGAAATTTGACAAAGTTATAAAACTTTGAACTCCATTAAAAAACCTTAAAAAGGGTAAAAAAATATCATAAATATAGACAGGAAGGATAACTATCATAAATGTGTCACTTTCCACTAATTTAATAAAACTTTATTAAAATCCCAACAGATTTAGTGTGTGTATCCATCTGTAAAGCTGATTCAAAAGTTTTATGCTCAAGATCAGGGCCAAAATAACCGTCACACATGTATTAATTAGGACAATGTTAGTTCTTACAGCAAACACATTAGATTCAATATTTCCCAGGATGGTGTGTTTCTCATATAGAAGCCAAAATGGGTGGCTTCTCAGCCATCAGCCTTCCATGTGGTCCTCTAGATTCAAAGGCCCCATATTTAGCTGGCCAATGAGAAGAGTACAGAGAGAAATTGCCCCTAAGCTGCCTTGTTCCAGCAGTGACAAACATCACTCCAGCTGTAAACATCTAACTGCAAGAGAGGCTGGAAACTAAAGTCCAGCAGCATGCCCAGGGTAAAGTGGTATCAGGTTTGTGGAACAGCTAGCCACCCTCTGCCTTACACTCCTAAAGAAAAAGAAGGTAAGGGAATTTATTCTACTGAATTTCACATCATAAAATATAAAGCTACACACACATATTATATAATATGTATTATACCATATTTTATATATGTAAACTATTTAAATAGTATTAATTAAATTACTATTAAATATGATGTAATTAAACATTATATATAAAACAGTACAGAAATAAATAAATTGGTGAAACAATCTTCAAAATGCAGAAAAGAGCCACAAATATAAGAGAACTTGCTATGTGATGTAAGGGACATTTCAGGTAAGTAGGAAGAGGATAGTAAATAATCCCAGACATCTAGTTATAACATGGAAAGAATGAAATTGGACCCTACCTTACACTTACACAAAACAAACTCAATGTAAACTAATTAAGTGTGAAAAATAAAACTAAATATTTCAGAAAATTATATGGGGAAAATTTTTCTGCAAAAGAGGAAAAAATGTCTTAACACATACAAATAGAAAACATTAACCAAAGGGGAAGATACTGATAAATTTGACTATATTTAAATTCATAATTTCCATTTGTTAAGATAAACAACAGAAACATATAAGCCACAAACCAGAAGAGATTTATTGATATATAACCTAGAATATATATAAAAGCCCTTATACATCAATAAAGCAAACATGCTAATAAAAATGGGGAAAGAATATAAACTAATAGAGCATTTCATACCCACGAAATTGGTAGAATTTTTTAAATCAAAGAATACTAAGAGTTTACAAGAAAGTGAAGTAATAACTTTTATAGACTGCTGGTGGGGGTATAAATGATATCACTTTGGATAACATTTTGTTTTTTACACTGTTTAGATAACAGTTTACCGTAAAGTTGAAGAGGCATATATCTCACAACCCAACAAATTTTACCCCTAGGTGCATACTCTAGAGAATCTCTAATACCTGCACCCCAGGGTACAAATACTCAATCTTCAAATCAGCATTGTTTATAATTGCAAAAACTGGAAATAACCTAAATGTTCACTGACAAGGGAATGGATGAATAAATTGGAATGCTTTAAAGCAAAGAAAATAAATGAATTCTCTTCACATGCATGAGCATGAATGAATCTCAAAATCACAATGTTGGGAAAAAGAAGCAAATTGATAAATAATATATATAGCATTTCTTCGTAGAAAATTCAGGAACAAAACTAAACAATATATGTTGAGGACACATTAGTTATATAAAACTGTAATAAAAATCAAGAAGGTAAACTCAAATCAGAATATTGGTTATCCTGGGGCAATGGGAAGTGGGGTATGATCAGTAAGGGAACATAGAAGACTTCAGTTGTATAAGTAACATTTAACTTTGTATACAGAGCGATCCACATAGAACTTCATTTTACTTAGTTTCATGCCTTATTTCTAGATGTCCTTATATGTGTGAAATACTTGTAATAATTTTTAAAGAATTAAAATGTGTATACATATATACACATATAGCAATAAACATAATTTCAAATTCAATTGCTTTCTTATTCCATCTCTTCATATCTCCATCTGTAAAATACCACTTTCCTTATGTCCAAAACAGGTGTTTTGGAAACAGAACATGTAACACAAGCCTAAGTGATTACTCTAACATGCAGCTGGAAATTTTTGTGGGTTTATCTCCTTGGCTCTGCCATTTGGTAGCTGTAGGACCTTGGGAGTGTTACTTAATAGCTCTGAGTCTGTTTCTTCGTCTGTATAACAGAAATAGAAGTACCTACCCCAAAGGGTTGTTGAAACAAAATGAGGGATTTAAAGAATCTAGTTGTTGTAGTCAGGAGTTGTTTGCTTGAACATAGTAGAAAATCACTCAGCCAAAGAGGAAATTTATTTGAAAGATAGTGATTTCACTTAACCCCAAAAGCTGTACATGCATTTGAGGCCTCCTATGGGACCAAAACCAACAACTGAAGAACTTTCAAGAAACAGGTGGTGCTTCAAGATTTCTTTTTATCTCTGGAGCTACACAGGTTTCTATATCTGCCTCTCTCTGATCCTTGACCTCACTCTTCTTTTTGCCTCTAGGCTCCTGAGGGATAAGATGCCCTCATTCACACCCAGCCGCAAAATGCCATCCAAGTTCAATAATAAACACTGACTTTCTACTCACAGTCACAATTCCAAATTCCCAGAGTAAATTCAAATTGGGTGAGGTGTCCATCCCTCGTCCAGCCAGCTATGCCAGAGCCACAGGGACACAAAGTATAAACGTGGTCATTCTAGTATTCTTGTAGCATCTGACACTGCCCACGTACTTGGTAAATGAATTTTGTGGTTATAACCACCCAAAATGCCAGGGTAAATAAATACCATTCATCCTATAACCTTGCCTTCTCAGATATGTAAGATTTATCTCCCAGGTAATTAGAGAAAAACCCAAGGAAATTGATTATTTATCATGTTTTTCAGTACATTATAGAATTCCAAGAAGTTATTCCTCAGGATATAATGGGAAGATCAGGATTATTAAAATGAATTGCACACCCAAGTTCATCCAAAGCTGCTTAAGCCACAAGACCTTCGGCAAATGCAGTTATTTCATGGGAAGTGACGTTTCTGTCCACAATCCCTGCAAGGAACACCCAGCGAGGGCCCATCAGTATGGCAGGTCTGCACTATCTCTGTTGGAAGATTTTATTTGATAAACTACTTATTTACAAGAGCATGCCATAAAGAAAAATCTTTAGAGATGGCATTGGGCTGCTTAAACAGAAATAGAGAAACTCAGCAGGTACAAAACTCAATGTGAGGTCACTGTTTTCATGACTCCCTTGAAACAATCAGACCTGTGGCATGTACTGCCTGTCTGAGGCCCAGCACTCACTCATCCCAAATAACAATGTCAGAAATCAGGACACCATTTTCAAGGCCCACATGGAAGGTGTTTCTCCAAAATGAAATGCAAACAGCTGCCTCTCCACAGCTAGACATAGGATGTATCACAGGTAAACATGCTGAATGTGTTTGAGAAAGATTATAGTTTTTGGATTCAAACACATTTTTTAGAAAAGTTCAAATCTTGACTTTACCACTTAGAAGCTGTGTGGTGTTGAAGGAGTTACTTAATTTCTTTGAGCTTTGGTTTCTTCATTTGTAAAATGGAGAATGGAGAACTCCTCCTTGGATGAGTAGTTATAGAGATTACACAAGTGCATGGATATTCACCTTCTGAGTCATGATAAGCCAGCAAAAACAATGTAAATGTCTCCAGGAGACTAGAAAGCAATACAAGTAAGTAAAACAGGATAGATAAAAGCAAAAAAAGGTGGTAAAAATTGTGATGGATTGACACTCACACTCGATTTTTAAAACTGGTTTTTGAGAACAAGATCCCATTCAGTCTCAAAGTTTGTGCTCTGTGCCCTAGTATTCAGTAAGTTTTAGTTTGCTACCTTTTCCCTTCCCATTTCTGTTCTATGCTGACAATGACCTCTCCCTTTTTTCATCTACTCCAGTAACTCTTAATGGAGTGAGTTCTGAAAACCTATAATGGCATTTGTGATGGTATTGGTATTTACTAAGCATAGAAATTAAGAGTGGCAACTGACATGATAAAGAATTCTCCCATTCATGAGGGTGAAATATAGCTTAAAAATATCTTACCCTAAAAGCTAACTCTGCTTTTGTTTAAATGGAGACACAGGCATTTCTACACCATTTTGATATACACTGCATTTCCAGGAATATAATTATGGAATATAATTACTGGGAGAATTAAGTAAAGAATGTATTTTGCTTTATGTGTAACTTTACTAGAAGTTCTCTGTGATTCTGTCTCCCACCAAATTCGTATGTTGAAGCCCTAACCCTCAATTGCTTTTGTTATTTCCGAATAGCAATTTCCTGACATTTGGGAGGTAATTAGATTTAGATGAGTTCATGTGGGGTCCTCCTGATGGGATTAGCACCCTTATAAGGTACCAGAGAGCCCTCTTTCTCCCTCACCATGTGAGCATACAACAAAGCAACTGTCTGCATGGTAGCGAAGAGTCCTTGCTAGAAGCTGACCAGGCTCACACCCTGATCATAAACTCCCAACCTCCCGAACTGTGAGAAATAAATGCCTGTTGTTTAAAAGTACCAAGTCTATGACATTTTGTAATGGCAGTCCAAGCAGACTAAAACATCCTTCATCATTTCAGAAAAATCATATGCATGCAAGATGTCAGTTCTTCCCAATTTGATCTATAGAGTCAATCAAAATCCCAGCAAGTTATTTTGTGAATATGAACAAACTGATTTTAAATTTTATATGGAGAGGGAAAAAACCCAGAATAGCCAACACAATATTGAAGAAAAATAAATTTGAAAGACTGATGTTACCCAACTTCAAGACTTAATATAAAGCTATAGTAATCAACACAGTGTGATGTTGGTAAAAGAATAGACAAATAGATCAGTAAAACAGAACAATGAGCCCAGAAACAGACCCAGGTAAATGTAGTCAACTGAATTTTGACAAAAGCACAAAAGCAATACAATGGAACAAAGATGGTATTTTCAACAAATGGTGCTAGAACAATTAGCCACCTACATGTAAAACAATGTATCTAAATGCAGAATTATATCTTCTATAAAAATTAATTTCAAATGTAAAGCACAAAAACATAATCTCCTGGAAGATAATGTAAGAGAAAACCTAGAAGATTTGAGCAGAGCAATACTTTTTATATACAACACCAAAAGCACAATCCATGAAATAAGTGGTAAGTTGTAACTGTTAAAATTAAAATTAAAAGCTTCTGTAAGTGACCAGGTCAAGAGCATTAGAAGACAAGACACAGACTAGGAGAAAATATTTGCAAATGATGTAACTGATAAAGGACGATTATCCAAGATATACAAAAAACTCAACAGTACAAAACAACAATTTGATTAAAAAATGGGCCACTTTAACAGACAACTCAAAGAAGATATGCAGATGAAAAATATGCATATGAAAAATTCTTCACATCATATATCATCAAGGAAATGCAAATTAAAACAATGAGATACCACTGAGGGCCTATTACCATGGCTAAAATCCAAAATATTGATACCACCAAATGTTGGTTAAGAATGTAGACCAACAGGAGCTCTCAGATACTGATGATGGGAATGCAAAATGATACACCTACCAGAGAAGACAGTTTGATGGTTTGTTACAAAACTAAACATACTATACCACAGGATCTAGCAGTCATGTTCCTTGGTATTTACCCAAAGAAGCTGACATCTTAAGTCCATACAAAAACCTGCACTTGGATGTTTATAGCACCTCCACTCACAATTGTCCAAACTTGGGAGCAAACAAGATGTCCCCTCCACCCAGTATCTGAATGGATAAATAAACTGTGCTACATCCAGACAATGGATTACTCACCACTAAAATTAAGTGAGCTATCAAGCCATAAAAAGACATGGAGAAACCTTAAATTCATATTACTAAGTTAAAGAAGCCAACTGAAAAGGCTAGGAGCTATATATTTCAACTATAGAACATTATGGGAAATACAAAACTGGGGAGAGGGTGTAAAAAAATCAATGGTTGCCAGGGGTGGGGGAGGGGAGGGATCAATAGTCAGAGCACAAAGATTTTTAGGGCAGTGAAAACACTTTGTATGACACTATAACAGAGATTTTGTTATGCATTCATCCAAACCCATAAAATTTACATCAAGAGTGAACCCTAGTGTAAACAATAGAGTTTGGGTGATTAAATATGTCCGCATAGTTTCACCAATTCTAACAAACTGGTGCCACTGTAGTGGGGGATACTGATAATGGATGAGGCTACATATGTTGTGGGGTATATGGTAAATCTCTGTACCATCCTCCCAATTTTGCTATGAGCTACAGTTGCTCTAAAAAGTAGTCTTTTCTAAAAAAATCACATGAATGAAAGTAATGCCATCTAGTTTGAGTTCTATCAATAGAACACACCAGTAGGATTTTTACATTCAATGTGATTCTTGATAAAGGTATCAGCACTTGACAACTTCCAATGTAGTCCTGCTCAAGCATTTATGTTTTGAAATACAATTTATTATAAATTACTTACCTTTTAGCTTTTCTTACATTATATTGATGTTTTGCAAATATGAGTAGATAGATTATATTATCTATGAAATTGATTTCAGGGTGGTAAAGGGTTGTTATAAGTATTTTCTATGAAAAGAGAGTGGACACTTCGACAAGATGGCAGCATAGGAAGATCCTGAACTATACTCTCCAGCTGTCTAGCTAAAGCCAGCGGGTGCATGCCATCCACAGAAGGGATGTCACTTGATCACCTGATCCTGGTGGCCAAGGAGATTGGTGTTCCTCACGTCCATGGGGTTATAGCAATCAGACAGTCCTTGGCAGGTTACCAGACACAGGTCATTGCACAGCCAGCTGATTAAAGCACAATCCCAATCTTCCTGTGGAAAAAGTCCAATTTACTTAGCCTGGGGTACCAGCCTGAGGGGCAGGTCTCATTTTTCCCACAGATCTAGAGGCTAAGGAGGCATTCCCAGGGAACACAAGGAGGGAGACACTGTCCTTGTACACACCGCTGACCTTGTTATAGCTCAATAAGGCCTCCCACAAAGAAGCTTACACACCTGTCTGAGTCCCAATTTTTGCAGCTGTTGCCTAGTGCTACCTCCAGATCCCCTGGTCTGGGTGTCAGCAAGGATTATGACTGTGGACCACAGGATTATATATCTGCATACTATAAAAGCTGCTGCCTGAGAGTGTGTCTTCCAATCAGCCTGAAACTAGGAGCTAAATCAGATTCCTCCCCCTTGGAACACTGACAGCTCTTAGCATATCCTTAGGAACAGATAGCTCAAGAATAGATAAGGCATTTTAGATCATCACAAAAGTAGGAAAGACAGCCAAGAGCTAGGGAAAGGTGGAATAAGAGGTCTTATCACCTACACAAAGTTATTTCTTCAAGACTGAAAGAGGTAGCTGTTTTGTCTAATATAAGAAACAGTCGAGAAAAATGAGGAAATAGAGAAATATGTTCCAGAGTAACATGACATAAACCTCAGTAAAAAAAAAAATAACTTAATATACAGAGAACACTAAAGAATTCCACATGATAAAGAATTTAAAGTAATGATCATAAAATTGCTCACTGAACTTGGGGAAAGATTGGATGAACAATGTAAAATTCACCAAAGAGATAGAAAATATAAGAAAGTACCAAACACAAATCACATAGCTTAAGAATAAGATGACCAAACTTAAAAATATACTAGAGGAGTCCAACAACAGACTAGACAAAGCAGAAGAATGGATCTGTAAGCTGGAAGATAAAGCAATGGAACACACCAAAACAGAGCAGTAAAAAGAAAAAAGAATTTTTTTTTTTATAGATGAAGATAAAGAACCTATGGTAAAACATCAAGCAGAAAACATCTGTATCATAGGTATCCCAGAAGGAGATGAGAAAAAAGGGCAGAAAACTTATTTGAAGAAATAATGGCTGAATACTATCCTAACCTAGGGATGGAAACTGCCCTCTAGGGCCAGGTAGTCCAAAGAGTTCCAAATACAAAGAACTCAAAGATATCCACAACAAAACACATTATAATTAAAACGCTAAAAGTTAAAGATGAAGAACAAATCTTAAAAGCAGCAAGAGAAAAAAAAAATGTTACAAAAGAAATCCCTTAAAGCTATCAGATTTCTCATCAGAAACTTTCTAAGGCCAGAAGGGAATGGCATGACATACTCAAATTCCTGAGAGAACAAAGACCTTTTAATTAGACTAATCTACCCAGGAATGTTTATTATTCAGAATTGAAATAGAAATAAAGAATTTTTCAGATAAGCAAAAGCTGAAAGACTTCTTCACCACTAAACCAGCCTTAGAAGAAATGTTATAAGAACTTTAAGCCGAAAGAATTGCACAAATAACAAGAAAACATACAAGAGTAAAAATGTCAAGGGAAAACATAAATGTATAATGAAAGTAGTAGCTTAATCACTTGTAAAAGTACTATGAAGGTTTAAAGACAGAAGTAGTAAGATTAACTAAAATTCCAAATATTAGTTAAGGATAGATAATATAAAAAGATGTCAAATGGGACATCAAAAATGTAAAATGGGGGGATTAATATTTAAATGTTTTGAAATGTATTCAAATTTAAGTTCATATCAACTTAAAATTGACTGTTATATACATAGGATGATATATGTGAACCTTATGATAAGCACAAAGCAAAAATTTATAGAAAATACACAAAAGAAAATGAGAAAGGAATCTAAACATAACACTCAAGAAAGTCATCAAATCACAAGGGAAGAGAGAAAGAAGAAACAGAGAGGAACTTCAAAAACCAGAAAATTTCTATAGCAATAAGCACATACCTATCTATAATTAAATGTAAGTTGATTAAATTCTTTAATCAAAAGACAGAATGAATGGATAAAAAACAAGACACATCTATTTATTGCCTAAAAAAGAATTACTTCAAAAGTAGAAACACATACAGACAAAGTAAATGCATGAAAAAAGATACTCTCTGCAAATGCAAATGATAAGAAGGAAGGAGTAGCCATACTCCTATCAGACAAAATAAACTTTAAAACAAAGACTGTACTTTTAAAAAAAAAAAGACAAAGAGTGGCACTATGTAATGATAAGGGGTCAATTCAGCAAGAAGATACAACATTTTTAAACTTATGTACCCAACATAGAAGCACCTAAGCATATAAAGCAACTATAAATATACTTCAAGGAAGAAAATGACAGCAATATCAAAAGAGTAGACTCTCAGGTACCTGGGTGGCGGCTCAGTTGGTTAAGCATCCAACTTTTGGTTTTGGCTCAGGTTGTAATTTCATGATTTGTCAGTTCAAGTCCTACATCACACTCTATCCTGTCAGCGTGAAACCTGCTGGGGATTCTCTCCCTCTCCCTCTCTCTCTGCCCCTCCCTGACTCATGCTTCTCGACCTCTCTCTTTCTCTCTCCCTTTCCCTCTACCTCTCCCTCTCAAAAAAAATAAGTAAACTTTAAAAACAAACAGACTCTAACACACCCTTTAAATCAATGGCTAGACCGTCCAGACAGAAAATATGGAAACATTAGCCGTAAACGACACATTAGACCAGATGGACTTAAAGACATGCAAAACACTTCATCCAAAAGCAGAATACACATTATTCTCAAATGTATTGGAACATTTTCCAGGACAGATCACACGTTAGACCACAAAAAAAGTCTCAATAAATTCAAGAAGATAGAAGATAGATCATATCAAGCATCTTTTCTAACCTCAATGGTATGAAACTTAAAATCAATTACAAGAAAATTACTGAAAAAAAAACAAAAAAAACAAAATGGGGGATATTGAATGACCTGTTACTGTACAACTACAGAGTTATAAAAGAAATCAAGGGAAAAATTAAAAATACTCAGAGACAAAAACAGATAATTGACAATATTTATATCTAAATATATATGGGATGCAGCAGAAGTAGTTCTAAGAGGGAAGTTCATAGCAATATAGACCAGTTTCAAGAAACAAAAGAAATCTCAGATTTAAAAAGATCTAACTTTTCACCTAAAAGAACTAAAAAAAGAAGAACAAAGAAAGCCCAGAATTAGTGGATGGATGGAAATGATAAGATCAGAGTGGAAATAAATGAAGCAAAGACTAAAAAGACAATAGAAAAGATCAATAAAATTGAGATGATTCTTTGAAAAGATAAAATTAGGAAACCTTTAACTAGACTCAGTAAGAGAAAAAGAAATGGGTTGAATAAATAAAATCAGAAATGAAAGAGGAGACATTACCGATACAGAAATATGAAGGATCATAAGAGACAACTATGAAAAATTATACACCAATAAACTGGAAAACCTAGAAGATATAGATGCCTAAAAACTTATAATATTCCAAGACTGAATTATGAAGAAATAGGAAATCCAAATAGATTATTAATAAGGAGACTAAATTGGTAATCAAAAACCTCCAAACGGAAGTCCAGAACCAGATGACTGCACTTGATAAACAACTGAAAGATAAAAATCATGACCATCTCAATAGATGAAGAAAAAAAAAGCATTTGACAAAATTTAGCATCCATTTTTGATAAAAACTCTCAACTAAGTGGGTACAAATGGAACAGACCTAGAGATGGAAAGGCCATATATGACAAAACCACAGCTAATATGCTTACAGGTGAAAAGCTAAAAGATTTTCCTCTAAGATCAGGAACAAGATAAGAAGGCCCACTCTTCCCACTTTTATCAACAGAGTATTATAAGTCTTAGCCAGAGCAATTAGGTAAGAAAAATAGAAAATACACAAGTCAGAATGGAAGAAGTAAAACAGTCACTATTTGCAAACAACATGATAACTATATGTAGAAAATCCTAGGGTCTCATGCGTGGCTCAGTTGGTTAAGCATCCAACTTTGGCTTAGGTCATGATCTCAGAGTTCTTGAGTTGAAGCCTCATGTCAGACTCTGCTGACAACTCAGAGCCTGGAACCTGTTTTGAATTCCATCTCCCTCTCTCTCTGCCCCTCACCTGCTCATACCCTTCCTTTCTCTCTAAAATAAATAAACATTAAAAAAGAAAAGAAAGAAAATACTGAAGTCACCACCGAAAAGAAAAAATAAATTCAGTAAAGTGGCAGGATACAAAATTAAGATATAAAAATCTGTTGTGTTTTTATATACTCATAACAAACTATCAGAGAAATCAAGAAAACATTCCCAATACCCAAGGAATAAATTTAACCAAGCAAGTGAAAGACCTATACACAGAAACTATAAGACATTGATGAAATAGTTAAAGATTCAAATGAATGGAAATATATTTCATCTCATTGATTGGAAGAATATTGTGAAAATGTCCATACTACCCAAAGCAATCCACAAATTCAGTGTAATCCCTATCAAAAGTCCAATGGCATTTTCCATAAAACTCTAACAACTAATTCAAAAATTTATATAGAACTACAAAAGACCCAAATTGCCAAAATAATACGAAAAACAAAGCCAGATTATACTACTTCACACTCCCTGATTTCTAACTATATTACAAAGCCATAGTTATCAAGACAGTAGGGTATTGGCATAGAAACAGGTACATGGATCAATAAAACAGAATAAGAGCCCAGAAATAATCCACGCATAAAGTTAAAATTACTAAAATTTACCAAAAGGAGGCAAGAATATATGACAAGGAAAGAAGAGTCTCTTCAATAAATGGCATCAGGAAAAAAAGAATTAAATTGGACCACTTTATTACACTGTATAAAAAAAATAATTCAATTGGATTACAGACTTAAATGTAAGCCTGGAAATCATCAAACTCCTAAGAAAAAGTAGGCAGTAAGCTTCCTAACATTGATTTTTTTTTTTTTTTTTTTTTGGATCTGACTCCAAAGGCAAGAGCAACAAAAACAAAAACACAATTGGGAGCATATCAAAGAAAAAAGCTCCTGAACAACCAAGGAAACTATCAACACAGTGAAAAGACAACCTACTGGATGAGAGAAGTTACCTGCAAATCATATATTTGATAAGGAGTTAATATCCAAAATATATAAAGAATTCATACAACTCAATAACAACAACAACAACAAAAAAACCACTCTAAATAATGGACATAGCACCCAAATAGACTTTTTTCCAAAGATGACTTACAGATGGTCAGTAGACACATATAGCTCAACATCATTAATTATCATGGAAATACAAATCAAAACCACAAAGAGATATCGCCTCAAAGTAGTCGGAATCACTAATATCAAAAAGACAAGACATACCAAGTGTTGGCAAGGATACGGAGAAAAGAACCCTAGTGTACTAATGGTGGAAATACAAATTGGTTCAGGGTGCCTGGGTGGCTCCGTTTATATATATATATATATAAACTGGTGCAGCTATTATGGAAAACAGTATGGAAGTCCCTCAAAGAAATTAAAAATAGAACAAATGATCCAGTGTTTCCACCACTGGGTCTCTTTATGAAGAAAACAAAAACACCTATTCAAAAAGATACATGCACACCTATATGCATTGCAGCGTTATTTACAATAGCCATGATATGGAAACACCTAAGTTCCACCAACAGATGAATGGATAAAGAAGATGTGGTACATATATACAAGGGACTTTTATTGAGCCATATGAAGGAATTAAACTTTGCTATTTGTGACAATAAGCATGGACCTTCAGGGTATCATGCTAAATGAAATAAGTCAAAAAAAGACAAAGACCACATGATTTCACATATATGGGGAATCTAAAAAAACAAACAAAACCCATAGTCATAGATACAAAGGATAGATTGGTTTTGCCAGAGGGGAGAGGGCTGGAGGCTGGAGGACAAAATGGGTGAAGGGGAACAAGAAGTACAAACTTCCAGTTTTAAAATAAGTAAAGTCGTGGTGATTGAATGTACAGCTTGGGAAATATAGTCAATATTTTTGTATTGACTGTATTAACTTTGAATGGTGATAGACGGTAACTAGACTTATGGTGATCATGTTTCAATGCATAAACATATCAAAACACAACACTGTACACCTGGAACTAATATAAGAATGTCTGTCAATTATACCTCAATAAGGGAAAAAAAAAAAGAGAAAGTTAGAATCATCAAAGAGAGAAATCTCTTACCTAGATTTTGGTTTTATAAACTAATTCAAGAAAATTGCCTTCAGTCTGACTGGGTCACCCTCCAGTACCACTGATACACTCCTCGGAAAAACCGTGAAAGTAAAGGGGATCATTCAAGCCATAATAGCAGTAAAGACAAAACAAGAGTATTAAAAGAGTACTGAATTTTATTGGAAAGAGTCACCAATGTAAAGAAATGCAGATAGAATCACACACCTTTCTCAACAGAGTATGCCTCCAAGTCATTAAGGTGAGGGATTTGTCAATTTTCTGCCTATTTGCTCCTTCACTGAGTCTGTCCTACAATGTTAATGCTATTTTAATGTTGCTTTTACTCTATAAATTTTGCAGGATAAAATTTTATTTAGTTATCACCTTTCAAACTAACTGCTTCAATTAAAGAAAATCATATATTTAATTAAAGAAATCTGCTTATTCATGGAGAACAGAGCAAAATCAGCCAGTTGTATAATGCCCATGTTTAATGCCCAACTTCTGTGTAATGATTTTGCAAAGTAACTTTCTGAAGCTGGGTTTTAAATGCAAAGTAACATCTCACAATGACACAATACATTCATTTAAAGAAAAGCTGCTTCATGGACATCAGGGTGGCTTAGTCGGTTGAGTGTCTAACTCTTCATTTCGGCTCAGGTCATGATCCCAGGGTTGTGGGATGGAGCCCCGTGTTGGGCTCCATGCTGAGTGTGAAGCCTGCTTTAGATTCTCTCTCTCTCTCTCTCTCTCTCTCTCTCTCTCTCTGTCTGCCCCTCTTCCCCACCTGCACACTCTTTGTCAAAATATAAATAGTAAAAATAATAAATAAAACTAAAGAAAAGCTGCTTCAAACATTTCTCTGTTCAGCCATAAGATATTTAAATGAGGTCCTAACACAGATGGCAAGAGATATTTGATCAATCGAGCAGTTAGCTGAGCTCCAGAATCAGATGGACTTGTTTGCTGAATTGATCTCACTTTTGACTGGGTTGACTGATGCTTTGATGGATGTGCCAGTGTGGACAGCAGGCTCTCTCCCCCAGCACCCCGCAATCATACTGCCAGGGTAGGACCCTAATGGAGAGTGGGGTCCAGGCATCTCAAAGCTGCCCCTGCAGCCTGCTTCAGAATGAACTGGACTTCAGTTCGAAAGCAGATTCCTGAGCCCACTACAGGCTGCCTGACTCTAGAAAGGGTCCCAGAAATCTGTATTTTAATAAACTTTCCAGGTACTTCCCATACCTCTTAGAGAACTACTTTCTGGGGTCTCTGTCCCCAGACACATTAGGACTTTCATGGGTGTCTTTCTTGAGCCTTTGTGGCCCACTTCTTTCATTAAAAAAACATTAAAAAGTATATTTTATGACAGCATTTGTATAAAGATGAATATACAAATTAATATTCTAGAAGTAAACATTTTCTTCAACCTGAAAGTTCATTTTTTTTCTTCTCATTTCAAAAGAAATGGAAACATTTTATGGGGTTCTGAAAGTGCTGTGGTCCCCAGGCACTGTGTATGCGGTGTCTCATGGATACCTCAGCCCTGCCTGCCTCAATATCCTTTTAGTCCCCACAATGTGAGGACTTCACTTTCACCTCTAGCCAGATCTGTTAACAGGATGTGGAGACCTACACGGGTTTTGCAGGGAGGAGGATTTATAGAAATAAAAATGCAAGGAGGCTGAGAGAGGAGGCATTATGAGGGAGTTACCAGAATCTCCTGAGCAATCTTTGAAATACATTATTTATTCCCACTAGCTGGGTTGGGGTGAGGGTGAGGAGATAGTCTGTGAAATGCCTGAGGTAGATTCCCCAGCTCCTGGTTATTGCTCAGAAGTCTCAGCATCAAGTACCCTGTGCCTAATCAAGTCCTATCCATATCTGCATTAATGACTCTCTGCCAGGAATTGAGCTAAGAGCTTCACATAAGATATCTCATTTGATCATCCCGACTATTAGACCTCCATTTAGGAAATGTGAGCCTTGAGGCACAGAGAGGTTAAATCTATTGCCCAGTCACTCAGCTAGGAAAGTAGGTAAGATCCGAATGTGCATTTCTTTGATGACAGTGTGTCCACTCTGACCATTTGCTCTCTGCTGCCCTACTGCTGTGCTCTGTCCCTACCTCCCACTAACTGAATTCATGTTGTTTCTTCCTGCTGGAGTCCTGCCTTGATGCGCTGCATGCAACCCCAAAGTAAGGGCATGCCTTCCACTTCACCCTCCATCCACAGGCTCAGGACTCTGCACATTACCAGCTCTGAACCGCATGCTGCCAACCTTCATCCCCTAGCCCGGCAGTACCACCACCTCTTGCTGAATCTCCCTGATGCTGAACACCTGTCTACATTTTAATTTGGTTTATCATTTATTCATTCATTCAACTGACATTCAATAAGCCAGCAGTCTGCTAGGCACTAGAATAGAAAGGCATTGGCCCTGCACCAAGATACTCATAGCCTGCTGGCGGGAGAATGTACAGATCATTGTAATACAGCGTGTGAAGAGCCTTGGAAGAGGTGGGAGCTCAGCGCCCTAGGGCTGCAAGGATAATGGGATAATCACCAGATCCTAACTCAGGTATCCTGCTGACATCTGCCCTCTCTCCCCTACCCCAGACCTGCCCCCACGCAAAGCCCTACCCCAAGGGATCTCTTCCAGTCAGGTTTTGCGACTACCTGCCAAGCTCCACGCTTGGGGGGGTTCTGGAATGGTTGGGCTGCTCTGAGCACATGAAGGCATCTTTAGGGATTACCTCTCTCATTAGTCATCCTGTCTAGAAAAAGCAATCTTTTAAAATCCTACTTCACTATTTACACAGGAATTTTCACTCTAACACTTAAGAGTGGAAATCAGTAAAGTATAAATCCCTCCCTCAGGGGGATTTATTTAGTGAAGTAGCCAAAGGCCTCATTATTAAAGTGGTCTTACCTTTATGTTCAGTCTCATACCATGGATCACACAAATAGAATAAATAGGATTTCCTATATTTTGAAGATCAATTATTTAAGATGGAATTAACATTTCATGTTAATACCCTATAAAAAAGAATATCTTCATAGCAATCACTTCTGCTGGGGTACCCATAGTACTTCCTAGAATCTCTCTTTACAGCACGCCTTAGGTTTATTCTGCCTTGTGACAGAGTTGGATTTTGCAGTTTCTTGTGCCACTGAAGTCCCTTCAGGACAGAGACACTATCTTGCTTGGCACTGTGCAAAGCCCAGGACTGTAAGTCGTTGGCCCTTGGGCCAGATCTGCCCATAGAAGTAGATTTTATAGCCTACACATTGCTTTTTACATTTTTAGACTTAATTCCCATTTTTTAAAACCTTCATGGAGATCTCCAAGTTTTATTTAAAAACAAGAAATCAAAGCCAGCATGGAGTCAGAGGTCCCACTGCCTATAATCAACTCAGGCCAAGAGCGCCCCCATTAGATGGGTTTGACAGGTCCTGCCCCACCTTGCCTGCTTAACCTGCTCCCATGACCACCCTGCTCTGGAAGCACCTGTGCCTGTGGCTCATGTGACCAGTGCCTGTCAGAATGAATGGTCCCCATTCCTTGTTCTCCTCAAGCCCAAACAGGCCACCCCAAAGCAAGAGAGTAACCCAAAGTAATAAAGACAAATGAGCAAAACTGAATTGGAACACGAGACCGAAATGGAGCACAAGAATCACTTGGTGAGGAAGGTTAGGCTGGAAGTAGCAGAAATGCCTACTTAGCAATCCATTTGGAAGTGTTTGGACAGGACAAGGTGGTTTCATGAGAGCCCTTCGAAATGAGGACAGGATCTGCCCACTGTCTGAGCAGGCAGGCCTACCTTACAGGCCTCCACATGCCACCTTATCTAATGTAGAACCAAGTGCTCCCCTCCTCCAGGCAGACACAGCCCTGAACCAGGCCCCACTGAGCCACGGGCTGCACTGCACTAAGGAAGACTGAAAACCTCCAAAGCCTGCAGGCTGTAGCCCAGCGGCCCATCTTTGCCAAGCTGACTAACCTTGCCATTTCCCTGGGACTTGGTGAAAGTTCTCAGGCATCCACATCTCTTCTCCGCATTGTTAAACATCTGCTGGATCCCCCTCAGTGAGCACGAAGAGGTGGCTGGCTGAATGCAGGGGGCTCATAGACGCAAGCCCTAGCATGAGTAACAGCACGCAGGGCCAAGCGTGATGATGACCCACCTGCTCTCTAAACAGCTTTAATGATTTACAAAGAATGAAGCTGAGCCCATGTGAACATCACACTGCCTAATTTATTCCACTCTAGACGCACGTGAAACAGATTTTCACATGATAGAAAACGCACAGACACAGCTTGAAACCAGTTCACTCTCGGGACTGTAATACGGGATATTAAAGGTCGCTCACTCTCTCTCTCTCTCTCTGTCTTTCTCTCTTTCAATAATTAAATATATAATTAGAAGTCAGTGACTCATTCCTCTAGTCTCCAAAACTGTCTACCTATTAATGGGGCTACCAGAGAAGCACCTAGTGCCCTGCATCTTGCAAATATCCCCCTCCCAGCCCCCCACCTTAGTTTTACTAATAATCCTTGGGACGAAGCCATTTGCCTGCATTCAAACATAAGAAACAGCTTTACGAAACTTACACCAAATTTTACATTAAAGATTTTAATCAGTATGTAATTCATCACATCCCTTTATCCTCTCTGAGGATCAATAGGAGAAATTTCTCTTTGATGTTTCTGCTGAACAATTGGTTCATTTTTGTCTTCAGTCATTGTAAAGTTTGCACTTTATCATGATTTCCTCTTATGTTAGCTGTTTCAAAGTTCAGAGCCTTCTCATTTAGGACCACATCTAAGAAGTGTATAGGATTAAATGACATCTGTTCTTTTCTTTTTTAATTTTTTTAAACATTTATTTATTTTTGAGAGAGAGAGAGAGAGGCCAAGCATGAGTGGGGGAAGGGCAGAGAGAGAGATGGAGACACAGAATCTGAGGCAGGCTCCAGGCTCCAAGATGTCAGCACAGAGCCTGATGTGGGGATCAAACTCATGGACTGTGTGATCATGATCTGAGCTGAAGTCCGACGTTTAACCAACTGAGCCACCGAGGTACCCCAATATCTGTTCTTATAATACCTTTGTTACTGACTCTTCATTTTTAACTCCTCTGAATATATTTAAAATGTATGTTAATGTTTGCAAGCCACCAGAAATCCTTTTTAGAATGAGCAGACACTTGTGGTACATTTGTCACATCTCCCAGCCCACATCTTATTTCCACATTAGATGAGTGAACAGCTCCCAGCAGTGTCCCACCTCAAGGGTGGTGTGCACTCTGCCCCAGTCTTCTCCAAAGTCCTGGGAGTAAGCTGGTGCGTGCATGCAGCCCATAAGTGCAAGGGCAGGTAACTATCAAACAGTGTGGAAAGGAAGCTGGTGAATAAAGGCTCTAGTCTCTCATCTTTCCAGTAGATGATTCCGAGAGTGTTTCTACATGCTTCTCAGAAAATCTGGAGGAATCAGCACTCATTTCCCACAGCAATGAGCTCAACAATACATCCTTATTCTGACTTTCCTCCTTCCCTGTTTTACCTTCCCAGTTCCCTCACTCCTTTTCCTCTAATCATCTCCCACATAAACTACCTGCATGCAGGGCTTACTCTCAAAGTTCTGCTCTTAGGAGAAATCAAGCCAAATTGGTGGGATAAAAGGAAGGAAGAAGGTAAGAAGGTAATGGATAAATTACTTGGTATGTATTAATTTAATGATAGGAGTAAATTCACCAGCAAGAATTTTTTCCACCCAAATTCTTAACTCTGAGTTCCTTGCCTGAGAAAAGTGGACACCCATAAAGTGATCCCTATGCTGACCAGGCACATATACCACTCTCCCCTCTAATAATTTCTTGACTTTTGGGCAAATAAAAGACTAAAATTTCATATCTGACCAACATGGTATGATATGCCATGGATATACCAAATCTAACTTTAATACCAGGTATCAGAAGAAGATGGGCATTCTATTAGACACATTGCCTCCTTTGGATGCTTACTAAACCAGAGGAGAGGAGCTCTGAGGATTAGCACAGGTGATGGCATGCAATCAACTCAATCCAGTAGCCACCAAGTATTTGGCCAGGATGTGCTGCTGCGTGGAGTAAACAAATGTCACAAGAAAATCTCAGAAACCATAAGGAGACATGCAATCATCATTTGAGGACTTTGGAGAGTTCTGCAACCTTAGGGTACGAAACCTCCCACTCCACACGCTTCGGGGGAGCTTTCTTATTACCAGTTATGTACCATGTGTAGAAGACAGCCAGTCAACATTTGATGAACTAACTGAATCAAATGTTTATTGCCCCTTCCCCTTAGAGCTAAGTCTTGAAGAATGGTGGTGATGATACTGGTGATGGCTGCCATTTATTGAATACTTGCTCCCTAATCCCATCGATTGTCAGTTAAGGAAACAAAAGCCCAGACTGATTAAGTGTCTTGCCCAAGGCAAGTAGCTGGTCATTGACAATGCCGGAATTTTTTCTCCCAAGTCAATATTTATTCCATTATTCTTTGCTTCTCCTATGCTAATGTACAGATGAGAATATAAACCTAGGGATTTCCATGCTCCATGCCATCTTAACAAAACTATATATGGGACTAAAAGTTATCCCTCCTACCATAAACAAAGATGAGGAGGGGCATCTGGGTGGCTCAGTCAATTAAACATCCGCAACTCTTCATTTTGGCTCAGGTGATGATCTCATGATTCCTAAGATTGAATCCATCAGGCTCTGCACTGACAGCACAGAGCCTGCTTAATATTATCCCTCTCCTCTCTCTCTCATGCTCCCTTTGCTTGTGTGCTCTTCTCTCTCTCTCAAAATAAGTAAATACACATAGGAAAAAAAAGAAAGATGAGGAATTCTTTCCAGTCACTCTGAGTGTATACAGTGTAAAACAGAGTACCAGGCCATGAGCATGGTTATCAGACCTTTGAGTAGAGCCTCAGACTAGAGGCATAAAAACCCTCAACCAGTCACCTCTAGTGACCTTTAGGCATAAGTAATATGCATGTATATGTGCCTCAGTTTGACTTACAAATGGAATTCATTTCCTATTGTGCTATGACATGAAAACTTTGGGAAGAATTAGCTTAATAAGTATATCTTGTTTATTGAACATTCTGGAAAGTTTCAAAGGAATTCAAGCATGAAATAGTTTTATTTTCCTCCTCAACTACTGCTTTCTCCCTGCTCTGCCAAATAACCCCTGATGACAGTTTAGCCAATCCAACAACTTTCTAGGCACTTCTAGTTACAAAAACAAAACAAAACAAAACAAAAAACAAAAACAAGTTCTATCCTGGGATTGACTACCCTTTTGCTTTTAAAAAGCACAATCGAGTATAAATCTAACCTTGGATCTCATATGTAATCCAAAGTTTCCAACCGCTCTTTGCTCAGGCCCAACACTTGAGTCAAGATCAGAAGTGAAGGCTGTATTGTCTGTTTTTAACTTCTTCTTCCATCTCTTCTCTTTACCTTCTCTGACTCTCACTGAACAGGAGGGTAGAGGTAAAACAAGTATTCTACTTAACTATGTACATTGTTTTGATTCCCTATGGACTGGCTATCAATGCCCCTAATGGGCAGAAGTGCTTTGGTGCTGGCTCTCTCATGGGCTATAGAAGTGAGTTCTTTGTGGGTGTCTTTCTACTGCCGTCATATAGGGATACACTCTCTTGCTAACCTCTTTAACATCTCCCCCACTCGTACCCAGATGGGACATCCATAGTATCTTTTCCTGACCCCACAGTCTGACAGGATACAGTAAGAAGGTCCAACCCAGTATATTCTGCAATAAGCAATTGACCTAGAGACTCATTCTTACTGAGTCAAATGAAGTGTGTAAGCTGCCTCATTGCTGTCCTCTCTCCTCACCTTACAATTAATGCTGCTCCAGGGAACAGCTTGACTTTAGGATTCTCAAGGCAATAGGAAGACATGGTTGTGTTCCCACATTGCCCTCTAACTCCCAGGATATGTATCAAGCTGCAGAGGCCTTTCTCACTGTAATTCACTCAGCTGCAAAAGTGGCCCCGAGCAGACCCATGGATTCTCCACATTGACCCAGCTAGGTGGAGAGTGGGGTGCTACTCTCTCCTTATTGCAGACACTCCCCAATTGCTAGAAGTAGTACTCTCCTTTGACTTGGAAGAAAAGCTCGTTGGGAGAGCAAAGGGTAAAAGTCTCCTCTAGGTCTACAAACAACTCACATCCTTCCCACTCTCCAGGCTTCTTTTAGGCTGGAGGAGGTGCTATGGTTTCTCTCATTTTTCTGTGCTGTCATGGATGGTTCAGGGAACCATGTCCACTGCCCTCTTTATAATATACTGTTATTTGTTGCCTCTATTCTCAACATTGAAGCTTTATATAACATTCTGACAAGAGATACTGCCTATTAGCAGAAAATGTGTATTTGCAAACATGAAAAAGGGAAATATGCTCTAAAAGAAATGTTACCCTTTGGATAAAACCCAAAAATGAAAAGAACCAGATAAACCAAATAGACAACATTCTCTGCCAAACGCTTTCCAGGGTTTAAAGAAACCCCAGCTATCCAGGAAAAGGTTCACCAGTGGTACATAAACCTACCAGAATAGTTGGCCTGCTTGGTTTGATATTCACTCTCAAAGCTTCCCTTCCACTTTCCTTCCCCAATTGCTAGACACTCATAGGTGCCACCTCAGCTCCTAGTATCTGCTTCAAGGACTGCAGGCTTTCATAATCCACTTTGAACACATTTCTGCAGCTCGAACTTGGCAACTTTCCACTGTTCTCTTACCCGTCTCTTATTCCCAGGCACCACTCACCTGCTTCAGCCTCAGCCCCATGGCACCAGCCAGCTCTGATGCTCTCCCCCTCCCTGCCTTTTCACCACAGGACCCTCCTAAATCTCTACAAGATACCTGATTCTTTACCTTCTCTATACAACAGTTCCGAAATTAAAGTTCAGAGGTAGAGTGAAGACAGGAAACAGAGAGATGTCAGGCTTACTAGTAGCTACAACGCAGCTTTTGCCTGAAATACTCTGAGTCAAAAAGAAGAAAAATGGCTGACAGAAACCAACCAACAAAATTTTATGTCTCCAAATATTTACCATATTCATGTGACTGTAAAACATAGTTTAGCACTTGTCACTGATCTTGTGAATTAATTTTAAAAGCTGATTGTTTGACTGCATTTGACTATTTAGTTATTTATCTATTCTTATCCTCAGAGTACTCTTGGCTCTCAGAGATGGAAGTGAAATAGTCTGTTTCGTGGTTTTCTTTTGTGCCCAGGACTGGAGCAGTCACTTTGTATGTCCTCTCATGGGATTGAAGAGGAAGATTCCTCTTTTTTTGTCCCTTCTCAGCTTAAAGCCTTTTTCACCTTGCAAATATGGTAGGTGTTTCATACTAAGGAAACTCAATTCAAGCCTCATCAGAAACACAATGCCAACTTTAATTTTTTGGCTGTTGAACGTAGCGCCAAGAGCAAGTCAAGAGGATGGCTTCGAGTCATGTTTTATTTATGCAAAGGAATAAAAATACACTCCTGCAAGTGAAGAGTGAGATGCAACACAAGGCAGTGCATTTTTACAAGGCAAGCGGAAGCCTTGATTTACTTCCCATTCACTAAAACTTTATGGCTTCCTCATCAAATGAGACAGGTTGCTTTCTGTCTCTTAGATGGTAAATATGGTTAATGTGCTGAGCAGTGGTACACTCACTCTCAGGCTGTTTATTAGGAACAGGAGTTATTTAGTGACTCTTCCTTTGTCATGAAGAGGAGTCCCTGAGAGATCATTGAGGGCCATGGAAACGATGCTCAGCCTGATGCACTATTTCCTGGGAAGCCTACTAGATAATAAATGTAAGAAGAGGTATATAAGACACTTCATTTCTGGAATCCTCCTCCATTCTGGAAGTAGAATATTCTTGAACTTTCAGTGTCAAAGAGCTATTATTCATTTCAGCTTATTAATATTTTCTGAGTCCACTGAAGTGGGGCACAAGAGCAGTAGTAAAGAGGAAATGGATGGTGGCCTTGGCCATTACAATCAGTGCTGCCATGAACAACTCACTGTGTTATTGGAAATGGTTGGATCAACTTAAGTTTAGGTTTAGAAAGAAGTGGGCCCAAGGGACACACAAAGCAGAGTTCTAGGGATTCCAGGATTTACAGTGGTACTGTCCATAAAATATGTGCCACATAGCAACTTTAAATTTTCTAGTAGCTAGATTAAAAAACAAAGTAAAAATAATGGTTGAAATTAATATTAATATTTATTTAACCGATTATATTCTGATAGTGACATGTAGTTAACATAAAAAATATTTATGAGGGGGCACCTGGGTGGCTCAGTAACTTAAGTGCCTGACTTTGGCTCTGGTCATGACCTCATAGTTCATAGGTTTGAGTCCCATGTCAGGCTCTGTGTTGACAGCTCAGAACCTGGAGCCTCCTTCAGATTCTGTGTCTCCCTCTCTCTGTGCTTCCCCCACTCACACTCTGCCTCTGTTTCTCAAAGATGAATAACCATTAAAAAATTTTTTTTTTAGTATTTATGAGATAGTTTACTTTTTTTCCCATACTGCTATAGACTGTGTGATTGTGTCCCCCCAGAGTCTGTGCGTTGAAACTCTAACTCCAAATGGGATGGTGTTAGGAGGTGGGAACTTTGAGGGGCGCCTGGGTGGCTCAGTCGGTTAAGCATCCAACTTCGGCTCAGGTCATGATCTCGCAGTTTGTGGGTTCAAGCCCCGCATCAGACTCTGTGCTGAATGCTTGCTCGGAGCCTGGAGCCTGCTTTGGATTCTGTCTCCTTCTCTCTCTGCCCCTCCCCCACTCATGCTCTGTCTCACTCTGTCTCTCAAAAATAAATAAATGTTAAAAAAAACACTTTTTTTTAAAAGGAGGTGGGACCTTTGAGAGGAGACTAGGCTTAGATTAGGTCATGACAGTGGACCCCCATGATGGGATTAGTGCCCTTATAAGAAGAGGAAGAAAGAAAAGATCCTCCTCTCTCTGTTAGGTGAGGACACCGCAAGAAGCCAGAAAGCAGGCCTTCACAAAACACCAGATCTGGCACCCTGATCTTGGGTTTCACAGCCTCCAGAACTGAAAAATAAATGTTTGTTATTTAAGCCACCCAGTCCATGGTAATGTGTTATAATAGGCTGAACTAAGACACACAGTAAGTATTCAAAACAGACCATCTCAGTTTGGGCCAGCCACATTTCAAGTGCTCTATAACCACATGTGGCTAGCGGCTACCATGTGGGTCAATATGGCAATAGAGCAATGCTCCTCAACCGCTGACGCTGATAGGAATCACCAGAGATCTTGTTAAAAGGCTGATTCTGACTCTGATTCTGATCCCATAGGCCATGGTAGTGCCTGAGATTCTGGGTTTTTCAGAAGCTCTCAAGTGCTATCAATGCTGAGCATTCATGAACTACATTTGAGCCACAAGAAACTAGACAGAGTACCCATCAGTGATGTGCTGGCACCAGTTCCTGATAGCCATGTGCATCTCTTCCTACATCCACATTCAGTGATGTCACCTTGGTAGCTCACAATCGGCAATATAAGAGTATTTACAAAATAGAAACTGGCAAACAACACAAATCAGGGAATTACTTCTCTGCAGAGCCAGGTGTTGAACATTTACTAGTGTACTGCTACTCATGGTCCAACGGGAATTCTACAATTGCTGGATCTTTTCTCAGTAATGGTATTCCAGGCAATTATTCTCCTCCTTCTCTTCCTCGTCTTTCTTATCTATGATTTTTGTAGTTTACATTTAGAATTCATGTAATTTTTAAAAATACAATGCTGGGGAGCATCTGGGTGGCTCAGTCAGTTAAGTGTCTGACTTTGGCTTAGCTCATGATCTCGCAGTTTGTAAGTTCAAGCACCACATCTGGCTCTCTGCTGACAGCTCAGAACCTGGAGCCTGATGCAGACTAGGGGAATCCAGCTCCCTAGACTCTCAGTAGAGCACACCTTCTCCCTTGGAGCAGTGTCTCTGCTCATGCCATCACCTCTGCCGTTACAACTGCCAACAAGCAGCAGATTTCTGAGGGTTGTGACCTTGGCCAAGACAGGTGTCAAGCTGGTAGGTGGTCCCTCACGCATTTCTCAAACTACTGACAGCATCCTGGCAGTAGAGTGGGCACTGGGATAAAAGCCTGTTCTAACACATGGCATTCCTCTCAGGCTGACCAATCTACCTGCCTTCTTCAGCAGCTAAGAGCTATTGTCAGCTGGGGGTGTAGAAAACCAGGAAGTTGAATCCATAGGAACTGCAGTATAACACATTTCCAATCAAAGGGGCAAGCTGTCAATCAATCCAATCCCACCTAAAGCTTGACAATTATCACATGGTGCCATGTCTTCAAAATCATCACTGGCATAATACCCAGTTTGTTAAGGCAGCATCTGAAAATCTGATATAATCTAGTCTTTAAGCTTGTAGAACACCACAAAATCTTCCTGTAATCTATACCCAGCCAAATCCTCCTCTTTAAAACAATGCCCAAATAGAAGAATAAGACTGTTGTCTTGAAAGACTTGGGGATGTGGGAGTAATTAGATTTTGCAAAAACTCAAATTAACAAAATGGCACCAAAGGGTCATCTCCCAGGAATGGATCATAGAAATATGGATAACCAGATAAATCAGCTGAAAAGTAGAAACAGAAAAGGAGCATTTCTATGAAAGTCAGCTGTTAGAAGCTGTGGGAAAGACACCCTGGAGGAAGAGACAGGATGCAAGAGGGATACCCCCACCCAGGCACTTGCTATGGAGCCTCCACTAAATCACCTGCTTTCCTTGCTTTCCCCAGGTGTGAAATGAAAGTATTGGATTCAGAAATCACCAATGTCTTTTCCTATTTTACTTGGGGAGAAAAACAGGTAAATAAATTTGCCACACGCTCTTAAATGAACAACAGATTCTAAAGAGGTGTGGAGCTTCTGCACAGCTGAAAGCCACCAAGTCCCAGTAAATACCCCTTCCCACACAGTTACCTCAGCCACTGTGGGGGTAAATTCTGAAGCTGGAGCTAGGAAGGTTCTGAGCACATGATGCAGTCCCTACTTCTCCTGAGAACACATAAGTCAGCAGCCCCCAAGCACCCAGGGTGGCTCAGACAGTATTGGATGTGGAGACAACATAGATTACAGGAGCTCAGGCTCTCACCAAAAGACGATGGGAACCTTGTGAGAAGCAAGTGTCAATGAAGACAAGGTACGTCAAAGCTCAATGTTCACCACCACAAAGCTGGACTAGATCCTCACCATTAGCCACTCACGGAACTGAAACCCCAGGAAAGCACAGATCACAATCAATAATAAATATCTATGCTAGAAGTTGCACATTGGAAATTGTGGGCCAGCTTTGGGCAGGAGACCTGTTTTATCATGCACTGTGTTTTCTAAAACTTAACTTAGTTTTCATCCTTAAAAAAATTGGGGACACCTAGGTGGCTCAGTCAGCTAAGCATCTAACTCTTGATTTCAGCTCCGGTCATGATCTCACAGTTCATGAGTTCCAGTCCCACATTGGGCTCCATGCTGACAGTGTGGAGCTTGCTTGGGGTCCTCTCTCTGTCCCCCTCTCTCTCTGTTCCTCCCCCACTCACACACTCTCTCTCTCAAAGTAAATAAATACACTTTTTTAAAAATTGGAAAGTTTTTTTTGTCTTTTTTTTACATAAAAATACAGATATCCAGCTTCTCTTGAAAATGAGAATATGAGAATAAAATGCTGGGCCTGCATTCCCACCTGGCTGCCATCAACCAGTTAAAGAGCACCTGCCCATGATATATGAGGCCTGGCTTCCCAATGCAGGCCAGTTACAGCCTCCCTCAGTTACGACTGCTCTTTGGGCTGACCCAAGAATAAAGCAAAAGAAGTCCAGGCACATCCAGTGCTGTGTTGGCCAAGGCGGAGGCATGAGTTCTATCTCTGAAAATGTTTCAGGTTCCTGAATGACAACCATGGACCAAGGACAGCATCCACCTAAATCATAAGTGTGACAGGCAAAATAGATACAGCTAACTGAATGACGACCACTAAAGGAATGATTACACAAACAGTGGCATACAAATGCTTCAGAATATTATGCAGCTAATTGAAAAAAAGTTGGTTAGATCAGTGACTCTTAACCAGGGACAATTTTTGTCCCCTACAGGACATGTGGCAATGTCTGTAGACGTTTTCGGTGTCACACCTGGGAGTAGGGGGATCAGTACTTCTGTGATCTAGTAGAAAGTGCACAGCAATGCTGTTAAGCATCTTCCAATGCACATAACAGCCCTTCCACAGCAAAGAATTATTCAGCCCTAAATGTCAATAGTGCTAGAGGTGAGAAACCGTGAGTTAGATCCACTGTTGTCCACATGGAGAGATTTCCATGATGTTAACTGAGAAAAGCAGTGTAGATACACCATTTAAAAAATAACGACAGAACAAAATTATGCACACAGACTTAATAAACAGCATTATGATATGATTTACATAAAATCAGATATTTCTGTACCTATCTACATAAACATTTTTCATGTAAGAATAGATCACCAAATGTTAATGGGAGTTATCTCAGAGGGTCAAGGTTCCAGGTGATTTCTACTTTCCTCCTTACACTTCTTGGCATTGTGTAAATACCTTTTAAATGGATATGTATTATATATATATAATCAGAAAAAAACAGTAAAGATGTTTTTCATTGTCAAAGAATCAATAGAAAATTCACATAAATGACCTTTAACAATAGATTCATTGGTCACCCTGCCAAACCTTACTCCTGTGCCATTAGTAAAGACAAATGTAATTGATTAGCATCTCCCTCTTCTCCCTTCCCTTGCCCAATCTTGCAAGGGCCTTCCTGATGACCAACGGCCAGAAAAAGAACATGTGTTTCCTAGCAAGAGAAGCTCAAGCAGCTAATCAGCTGAAGAGTCAGCACCTGACAGCCTGTCCCTTGGCAATCAATGACCGACCAGCTGACAGGACCACAGTTCCTTTCCCCTCTCCTAGTCAATAAGTTTTCCCTGAGTGCAAAGAGTTCCCAGAGAGAACTGGGCCTACCCTTAATGGGCGTACACACTGTTTAGAAGATGTACAAAACACACAGCAGAGTGTGGTAAAGTTGTGGGAGCCAATAACAAATCTCAGGGCTCTCACAACCCAACTCTGCCTGGGATCAGGCCAACTCCCTATCTTCCTATCATGCCAACAACCACTTTATGGTCTAAAGAGTAGGGCTCTCTGCAATGTCAGAGGTTCCAAAAGGCTGGAGCTCAATCAGGCTGCATGTGTATCTGCTGGAGCAGATGCCAGTACGGAGCCAAAAACTGCTTGTATTAGCAGTTCTCAGCTTCTCTTGCTTGGGTATCATAGCATCATGAACAATGAGCCTAGTGAAAAGCAGAATCGGCTTCTCTGTTGCACCTCTCATCCCCAAGTGCAAATGTCTGATTAGAGGGTGCCAAAAATAGATTCAGCCTATCCCTAAAATGAGTAGATTTGTATAATTATCTGAATGTGTGAAACTTATTTTTATGAGAGCATGAGTATATGCACATTCTTTCATCAGTAAGTAGTGATGCCTATGCACATAAAAAGGCAAGAATTTGGGGACACATGAGATAATGCTTTGGGATCAGGGTAAGAATGTGTATATAGCATCAGAGGCCAACATGGCAGAGAAGTGGGGGGATCCGTACTTCCCATGTCTCTCAAACAAAGAAGGGCTGAAGCCAAAGGACTTTGAACCCCAAGAGTCTAGGAGGAAAAGAGATGGAGTCTGCTAGGAAGAAAATGGGAAAACTGGACGGCCCCATAGGTGCGTGACTGCACACTGGGGGAGACGAAATGAGCCACGGAGGCACAGAAGGGAGGGATCCCCTTCTGCGGAGAGACAAAGGGAAGAGAAGGAGTGGTAGGGGAAATGCAGGACTGTATCTGGACAAGAGAAAAACCTCTGACCAGGATGGAGAGGGATACCATAACCCCATCTCTAACTGCAGGGCTTTCTTCGGACTTGGGTCAGCTGCCCTGTTTGCATACGTGGGGAGGAGGAGAGTCACCTCCAGGTTTGGTGGTGGGCCAGGGGCACAGGCTGCAGCAGGAGAATCCAGTGCCCTCCCCTGAAGTGCTGCAACAGGATTACATTTTGGGCAACATCATTAATGCACATGGAGTGGGAGTGTAAAACCCAGCTAAGTGTGGGACATAGGATACAGCAGAGTGAGACAGCCTACCTCATCTACACCCACGGCACAGTGAGGACAGATCCAAAGGAGTGATTTGGGACACCTGGTCCATGAAGAAGGGACTGGGGGGTCGCCATTTTGCTACCCACAACCACCAAGGCAGGGCCTCAGGGATCAGTCTGAGGGGCCCACAGTGGAGGCAGGACCCACCTACACCAAACCATGCCCCTCCACACTAGACAGCCACTTATCTATTGGAGCTGGATGGATGCTGTGGAACCTCTTCCAGAACAGCACTGCTACATTGCCTGGATTAATTCTAGGGCTATTTTAAGGAACAAATCAAAGCACACCATGCAGAGAGTCCAAAACATCACTAAGAGTAGGGAAACAAAATAACCAAAGTCACAACAACAGAGAGCAAGTAATACTCTCCAAAAAAACACCTCTTGAAAGGCCAGGCCCTGAACAGTGTATGATCCCCCTTTAATACAGCAGTACTCACAGGTGCACACCATATAAAACTTTTAAAACTTTTTTAAAACTTTTAAGCTTTTAAAACTTACAAGGGACTGAAAAACTAGCCAAAATGACAAAACGGAAGACTTCTCCTCAAAAGTAATTCCAGGAAGAAATGACGGCTGAAGAATTGATCAAAACACATATAAGCAGCATAACTGAACAAGAATTTAGAATAACAGTCATAAAATTAATTGCTGGACTTGAAAATGGCATAGAAGACAGCAGAGACTTCATTGCTGCAGAGATCAAGGATCTTAAAAATAGTCATGATGAATTAAAAAATGATGTAAATGAGGTGCAAAATAAAATGGAAGTGGCCACAGGGCAGATTGAAGAAGCAGAGGGAAGAATAGGTGAATAAGAAGATAAAATTATGGAAAAAGAGGAAGCCAAGAAAAAGAGAGATAAATTGAAAAAGAGAGATAAATTGATCCAAGACCATGAAAGGAGAATTTGAGAACTGAGTGATGCAATCAAACAGAACAATATCCCTATTATAGGAATTCCAAAAGAATAAGAGAGAGGGAAAGGGGCTGAAGGGGTACTTCAACAAATCATAGCTGAGAACTTCCCCAATCTGGGGAAAGAAACAGACATAGAAGTCCAAGAGGCACAGAGAACTCCCCTCAGACATAACTTGAATCGATCTTCTGCATGACATATCATAATGAAACTGGAAAAATACAAGGATAAAGAGATAATTCTGAAATAGCTAGGGATAAACATACCTTAACATACAAAGTTAGACACATAAGGGTAGTAGGAGACCTATCTCCTAAAACTTTGAAGGCCAGAAAGTAATGGCAAGAAATCTTCAATGTGATGAACAGGAAAAATAGGCAGCCAAGAATCCTTTATCCGGCAAGCCTGTCATTCAGAATAGAAGGAGAGATAAGGGTTTTCCCAAACAAAATTGAATTCATCACCACTAAACCAGCCCTATAAGAGATCCTAAGGAAGGCTCTGTGAGGGAAATGTTGCAAGGAGCACAAAATACCAGAGACATCACTACAAGCATGAAACCTACAGGTAACATAATGACTCTAAATCCAGATTTTTCAATAATAGCACTGAATGTAAATGGACTAAATGCTCCAATCAAAAGACAAAGAGTATCAGAATGGATAAAAAGAACAAGACCCATCTATTTGCTGTCTACAAGAGACTTATTTTAGACCTGAGGACACTTTCATATTGAAAGTGAGGGGATGGGGAACTATCTATCATACTACTAGAAGTCAAAAGAAAGCCAGAGTAGCCATACTTATATGAACTAGACTTTAAATTAAAGGCTGTAACAAGAGATGAAGAAGGACATTATATAAGAATTAAACGGTCTATCCATCAGGAAGAGCTAACAATTATAAATGTCTATGCACTGAATTCGGAGACATCCAAATATATAAAACAATCACAAACAGAAGCATTCTTATTGATAAGAATGTGCAAATTGCAGGGAACTTAAATACTCCACTTATAACAATGGATAGATCAACTAGACAGAGAATCAGTACAGAAACAATGGCCCTGAATGACACATTGGACCAGATGGACTTGACAGATACTTTTAGAAGTGTACATCCCAAAGCAGTGGAATACACTTTCTTCTCAAGTGCATGTGGTACATGCTCCAAGATAGATCACATACTGGGTCACAAAGCAGCCCTCAATAAATATAAAAGAATTGAGACCATACCATGCACACTTTCAGATCACAATGCTATGAAACTTGAAATCAACCAAAGGAAAAAAGTATGGAAAACCTCCAAAAGCATAAAGAACATCCTACTAGAATGGATCAATGAAACCAAGAGTTGGTATTTTGAAAAAATAAACAAAATTGATAAACCTCTAGCCAGGCTTCTCACAAAGAAAAGAAAGAGGACCCAAACAGATAAAATCACAAAGGAAAATGAATTTATAACAACCAATCCCTCAGAAATATAAGCAATTATCAGGGAATACTATGAAAAATTATATGCCAACAAGCTGGACAACCTGGAAGAAATGGACAAATTCCTAAACATCCACACATGACCAAAACTCAAACAGGAAGAAACAGAAAATCTGAACAGACCCATAACTAGTGAAGATATTGAATCAGTTATCAAAAATCTCCCAACAAATAAGAGTCCTGGACCGGATGGCTTCCCTGGGGAATTCTACCAGACATTTAAAACAGAGCTAATACCTATCTATCTCAAGCTGTTCCAAAAAATAGAAATGGAAAGAAAAGTTCTAGACTCACTCTATGAAGCCAACATCACTTTAATTCCCAAACCAGACAGAGACCAGCAAAAAAGAGAACTAAATGCCAATATCCCAGATGAATATGGATGCAAAAATTCTCAAGAAGATGCTAGCAAATCAAATTCAACAGCATATAAAAAGAATTTTTCACCATGATCAAGTGGGATTCATTCCCGGGTTGCAGGACTGGTTCAATATTCGCAAATCAATCAATGTAATACATCACATTAACCAAAGAAAAGAACCATATGGTCCTGTCAATAGATGTGGGAAAAGCATTTGACAAAATAAAGCATCCTTTCTTAATTAAAAAAAAAAAAAAAAACTCGAGAAAGTCAAGATAGAAGGAACAGACCTAAACATCATAAAAGCCATTTATGAAAAGCCCACTAATATCATCCTCAATGGGGAAAAACTGAGAGCTTTCCCCCTGAAATTAGGAATACGACAGGGATGTCCACTCTCACTACTGTTGTCTAACATATGCAGGAAGTCCTAGCATCAGCAATCAGACAACAAAATGAAATAAAAAGCATCAGAATTGGCAAAGATGAAGTTAAACTTTCACTTTTCATAGACTACATGGAAAACCCAGCAGATTCCCCCAAAAGTCTCCTAGAACTGATACAATGAATTCAGCAAAGCCGTAGGGTACAAATCAATGTACAGAAATCAGTTGCATTTTTATACACCAATAATGAAGGAAGAGAAAAGAGAAATCAAGAAACTGATCCCATTCACAATTGTACCAAGAACCATAAAATACCTAGGAATAAACCTAACCAAAGATATAAAAGATCTGTATGCTGAAAACTATAAAAACTTATGAAATAAATTGAAGAAGATGCAAAGAAATGGAAAAACACTCCATGCTCATGGATCAGGAGAATAAATATTGTTTAAATGTCAATACTACCCAAAGCAATCTATGCATTCAATGCGATCCAATCAAAATTGCACCATCATTTTCTGAAAGCTAGAACAAACAATCCTAAAATTTGTATGGAACAACAAAAGACCTTGAATTGCCAAAGTAATATTGAAGAAGAAAAACAAAACGGAAGGCATCACAACCCCAGACTTTAGCCTCTACTACAAAGCTATAATCATCAAGACAGTATGGTACTGGCACAAAAACAGACACATAGACCAATGGAATAGAATAGAGAACCCAGGATTGAACCCACACATGTCTGGCCAACTAATCTTTGACAAAGCAGGAAAGAGTATCCAATGGAAAAAAGACAGCCTCTTTAACAAATGGTGCTGGAAGAACTGGACAGCAACATGCAGAAGAATGAAACTGGACCATTTTCTTACACCCTACACAAAACTAAATTCAAAATGGATGAAGGACCTTAATGTGAGACAGGAAACCATCAAAACCCTAGAGGAAAAAACAGGAAACAACCTCTTTGCCCTCAACCGCAGCAATTTCTTACTCGATACATCTCCAAAGGCAAGGGAATAAAAAGCAAAAGTGAACTATTGGGACCTCATCAAGATTAAAAGCTTCTGCACAGCAACAGAAACAATCCATAAAACTAACAGACAACCCAAAGAATGGGAAAAGATAGTTGCAAATGACATATCAGATAAAGGGCTAGTATCCAAAATCTATAAGGAACTCACCAGACTCAACACCAAAAAACAATCCCGTGAAGAAATGGGCAGAAGACATGAACAGACACTTCTCCAAAGAGGACATCCAGATGGCCAACAGACACATGAAACGATGCTCAGCGTCACTCATCATCAGGGAAATATATATCAAAACCACACTGAGATACCACCTCACACTGGTCAGAGTGACTAAAACCAGGAAAACTATAGATGCTGGCGAGGATGTGGAGAAACAGGCACCCTTTTCCACTGTTGGTGGGAATGTAAACTGGTGCAGCTGCTCTGGAAAAGAGTGTGGAAGTTGATCAAAAATTTACAAATAGAACTACCCAGCAATAGCACTGCTAGGAATTTACCCAAGGGATACGGGAATGCTGATGCATAGGGGCACATATACCCCAATGTTTATAGCAGCACTTTCAACAACAGTCTAATCACAGAAAGATCTTAAATGCCATCAACTGACAAATGGATCAAGAATATTGGTTTATGTGTACAATGGACTATTACTTGGCAATGAGAAAGAATGAAATCTGGTCATTTGCAGCAACATGGAAGGAACTAGAGGGTATTAGGCTAAGTGAAATAAGTCACTCAGAGAAAGACAGATACCATATGTTTTCCCTCATATGCAGATCTTAAGAAACTTGACAGAAGACCATGAGGGAGAGGAAGGAAAAAAAGTTACAGAGAAGGAGAGAGGCAAACCATAAGAATCTCTCAAATAATGAGAACTCAGGGTTGATGGGGGTGGGGGAGAGGGGAAAGTGGGTAATGGGCATTGAGAAGAGCACTTGTTAGGAATGAGCACTGGGTGTTGTATGCAAACCAATTTGACAATAAATTATATTTTTTAAAAAAGAATGTGTATTTAGCAATGAATATATTAAACATACCATTTGACAAGTTCAACTCCAACATTAGAGGATTTAGCCAATGTGCGTCATGATAATGAGTTTCCAAGCTGTGCCATGTACTTGGTATTCTGCTAGGCACTTTCTAAGCATGTCTTCAAACCTCACAGAAGCACTGCAGAGTCACATCATCCTTAATTAATAGATGAGAAAAATGGGGTTCAAAAAAGTTATCTATATTGTTCAAGTCCTCTCAGCTATTAAATGTCAGACCCAAGACTCAAACCCATGTCTGTTTAGATCCAATGTGGTTTCCAATCTATGATGGTTTCTCTGTGTTTACTCCCCATACCCACGATATCCCATGTAAAGGGGAGTTCACAAGGTCAATCAGAATAGCTACAGTTCAAAAACTGGTGTTTTCAGTTTCTGCTTATAGCAAACACATGTCTGCCCTTTAAGGAATAATAGTCAACTCATTATATGTCATTGGGTAAGTAAGATGTAACAGCCATAGCTGAACATCAAAAGTATCAATATCTGGAAGACCCACGTTAGTGAAACTAGAGATTTTTATGGTTTTGAGCATAACTAGCAGTGTTTTGTTTTTCCTAAAGTAGGATGAAATAGCCAATGACACTGGGGAAAGTGGTAAAACCCAAAGGAGGTTATCGTCAATTTCATTCTTCCAGTCCATGCAGGAATTGTTATTTCTACTTATAAAAGTACAAAGTAGTGCCTGTTATGGCTGAGACCTCCTGTGAATTTCTGTGATGAGCAAGTTAACATCAAATTAAAATTTCCCAAACAAATACAATGAGCATGTCAGTCTCAGATGGTTTCTCTTACAGCTTCTCATTAAACACAGGAATGAGTCTCCAGGGAGTTTCCGGGTCAGGCTGTCTTTCTTGGGTTGTGATGACTATTCTTGCTAACTTCTTAAATAAACAGTATTTCTCAACAGTTTTTGTACTTTTTAAAAAGCTTATGCCCTATTTGGCAATTATAATACTCTCACGTAGTTCCCCCTCAAAAAAAAAATCAGACACTAAATCTTCTCATTGATAATTTCTATCATTCCAAAGATAAAGTCTGCCTTCAGGGTATCCTCACAGAGCAAGGTTCATGCACCTAGCTTATAAGCTGCATTTTTACTTAAGAAAATAACAGTGTTTTGTGTTTTTTGGCTGTCTTAACATTGCATCATGACAATAATTATGCTTCTCAAACTATACCCAACATGCCTGCCCCTTTCTCAGAAAAATTCTCACTTTTCCCTCTACTGGCACCCTGGTAGAGATTCACAGTCCTAATGTTTAACTCCAAAACCAGGAAAGAAAACTGTCTAATTTGGGGGGGCACCTGGATGGCTCAGTAGGCTGAACTTACAGCCTAGCATCAGGTCATGATCTCAGGGTTTCTGGGTTTGAGCCCCACATCTGGCTCCCTGTTGATGGCACAGAGCCTGCTTCAGATCCTCTCTCTCTCTCTCTCTCTCTCTCTCTGTCTCTCCCCCACTTTCACTCTCTCTCTCTCTCTCTCAAAAATAAATAAGCATTTAAAAAAATGAAAACTGTCTAATATCATGATGGATGTATTTTCTCATACTGATGGGAAAAGAAAGTACTAGAGAAAAGAGGGGGCTGATGATGGAAACAGGACTATGTGTGCCATTTGCTCAGAGAAGCAGTCCAGAGCTCAGAGTCAAAAGTCACTCAGAGAAGGTGCAAAGCGGGCAGGAGAGGCCTCAGAGATAGGCCCTGTTACCAAGGAAAGTGAGTCAATATCAGCTCTGCATGAAAGGCAGAGATCCAAGTAGATTTCACAAAGCTTGCTCACCCTCACTCGTTCTAAGTGCTGAGGAAGCAGGCCCACTCCTGAAGCCACTTTTGATTTACTAGAGTGATAGATGAAAGAAAGGGAGGGAAATGATGATGGGGGAGAAAGAAAACTTCTATATGGAGAAGTAGGAGATAAAGGGAAAGGAGGGAGGAAAAAGAACGAGGGAACAACCAAGAAGTTTAGACCATAAAAAACAGGAGGGATCATTTCAATGACAATTTCACATTATAACAATAACTACCATTTTGGGGGCTTTTGCTGTATAAAATGGATGGATAGATGAACAGATTGATGGGTATGGATATGTGGATGAATATATAACTACACACATATACACATATATATTTAATTCAGTTTACCTTCATTCTAATTAACTTAGTCCTAACAAGTTCCAATTCCAATTCCAATCTCCCTATTACCCTGAGGAATCTGAAACTCATAGCTAGTGACTTCTCCAAGGTAGCAGAACTGCAATTCAAACCCAGACCCAGTTTGTCTGGGTCCAAATCTCATGCTGTTAATTACTACACCACTTAACTGTAACAAATGCCAAAGAATGAATATACTTAGTTGCATATTTTCTTATTCAATATCATCATTTGGAGAAATGATGCTGTTCCAATGATGTTTCCACTGATGAAAATCACGTGGGGACCCACTTTTGAAACTTCCCTCATAGCCTTAAGCACACTCTTTTGATGATCTTCATTGATGAAATATACTCATGCCTTCATAGTGCAGCTTATTTAGAGGACAGCCAAAAGTCGCTCAGAGCAAAGCTGAATTAAAATTGTGGGTGACACTGCTTGGTGGTATTATCTGAGGTTTAAAAGAAAGGAGTGTGATTACTTTTTGTGTCTTATCGACTGTCTCAGAGAAATTCTCAAAGCAAAGTTGCTAGCATATTCTGATCACTGCCCCATCACAGCAATAAACACAGACCTAAGATAGCCCCTTCAAAATTCAACATTGAACTGGTCTATTTGTTAAAACACCATTCTTGTGACAAGAAAATCATATCTTAGTCATTCTTTAGAGTACATCAATCTGATATTGCTTTAACTGCTGGTGAATGGAACATTCCATAAAAAAGGAAAAAGCAACTGATAAGGACCTAACAGTCTTTGATGTTAATGCTATTAAGATATCTTGTGCCCTAACTTCTTGCTGAATAATGCCCTTGGGACATTATTGCTTTAAACTACAAACATTTAATCATTTAAACAAGATAAATATGGATAACTAGACATTTGGGATGGAATGGTCTGCCTATCTCCTGCCCTGAGAAAAACTAGCTTTGAGCATCTAACTGGGTTTTGCCTCTAACACTTTTGAAAAATGGCATCATACTTGGGCTAAAGTGGTTCCTCTGCTGTTCATGGTCCATGGAGCAGGTACTTTCCTCTGAGTGGTTACTGTTTTTCTCAAGAGCTGCCAATTTTCATTACAGCGATGGACTGGAGGAGTGCTGAAATGTCATATGAAAAGAAAATTACTGGGCAGCCCCCTTTTTTTCTCCATTAGAATTTTGGCAACGCAAGTAAGGCAAGGGCAGACAAGATAATGAAGGGGCTGCATGGGCATTTATTTCACTTTCATTTTCCTTTGAGAAAGTGTTAATAAAATTAGTAGTGTTCCAATAACAGCAAGGATTATAAAAGATACATTTATCAACAATGTGCAATTTTCCTACTGGAATATATAATAAAACTTTTCAAATGCAAATCTCCTATCAATGAACATATAAAGGGACAAGATAAAAAAGGCAAAAATGACATTAAGCTAATTCTTACTCATCTCTGAAAACTAAAAGGATTAAAACTTTTAAAGTTAACTGACAAATCTCTCCAAACTTAATTTGAAACTTTCATTCAGTTTTTGCTCTGTCAAGGCTTTAGCCAAAGCTCCTTACAAGGAATCATGCTAATTCTTTTGAATTTCAGGGATTGGGTCAAAATCATCAATGCCTTCCCTTTGCCTACCACACAAAGCCAAAAATCCTCTTACATGACCCTCTGAAGTCAGGCCCTGTCCAACAATCAAAGTTCTCTGTAAGCCAGCCCACTCTGCCCCCAAAGTCCCCTGTTTGCCCATCATAAGTCCCTGGCTGAAAACTGGTCCCTTGAAGGTCTCTGATGCTATCTGTTCTGTGTCTACTTCTCCCAAATCCTCTGAAGCCTTTGCAACTCAGAGGCTGCATCTCCTCAGCATTGCCTTTCTGTCTTCTCTCTCAGCAACCTCTCATCCCTCTCATGTAGTCTGAACCATCAACCTACTACCTCATAATGAGCCATCTTAAATGGATCACAACTTTTTCAGGGGTACCCCCTCCTAGGTGAACAGCAAGCTCTCACAGAGTAGAGACAGAATTAGGCATATACACATGATAAGCATGTGTTGATTAGCTCATATGGCTCTGTTCCTCCTTCTGTGGAGAGAAAAACAGCTCAAAAGGCAGGCAGAGAGACACAAAAAAGAAGAAAAAAAGGAAAAGAAAGAATGAAAGAAAGATAAAAGGAAAGGCAAGGGACCTAAATTCTCCCAAAACAGAACAATCTAAATGACCTTAAGTTTACTGTATACATACAAGAAAAACATACAGATAGTCAATGCAATTAACATTAGAAGTGTTTTTGAAATTAGGATAATTTGTCAAATGTTGATTCCAAAAACTAATATAAAGGTTACTTCCAGGTAAAGCAAAAAAGTAGACATAAAATATTTCCTGAAATTTAAATACTAAAATCATAAATATGCTAAAGAAAAATTCTCAACTCAAAAGGGTAAATTAAATTCATTATTGAGATAATCATACATGCTGATGATGTTGACTGTCCTTGCTGAAAATAAATGAAAACACTGAAGTCTTCCAGGAACATGAGGAGGGATGGTTTCACATAACCATTTGAAGCCTCCATCTGTCTTTGAAAAAGCTTAAAGCTGCATTGGATCCTTCAGGAAAACCCAAGAAGATGCCGCCCATGGCAAGAATGATGCCAATGTTTCTATCAAACCAAAGCAGTAACAATTAGTTGAAAATGTCCAGTATCATGACAGAAAGATGGGCTAGTGCAACCTGAAGACGCCAAAATCCACGGTATCTTGTGTAATGAAATGGCATCCATCCCACTGAAGCAAATCTCATGAGCACAACATAACACCATTTCTCACCTACTCACTTTATGGCAGCAAAGTTTCATAAATATAAAGGCTGAGATTCAGCCCCAGGCAAGTCACCAGGAGCAATTCTATAACTGGAATGTGTGGCAGGCCAACAAACTTTTTCATTTTTAACTTGGGTTGTTTTTACTCAGCAATATTTCCAAGAGGGACTATGACTGGGGACGGTTATAAATTTCACCATGTTACCAAGAAATGCTTTTAGGAGATTAAGCACCAAAATAGTACAAGATGAATGCCTCTAATCCATTCCTATCCCTCAAAAACTTCATTGTATGTGTTTGAAAAGTATGTAGAAATAGAAAAGAAAGACACAGACCCTGAAAAATACTAAAAAAAAAAAAAAAGGAAAAAGGAAAAAGGCTACAGTATGGAAGACAACCATATTTACATTTCCATCTGAACACAAATGGCTACAAAAAGATTGATACAGGATGACTAATTAAAAAATTTTTAATGTTTTATTTCTTTCTGAGAAAGAGAGAGAGAGCGTGAGCAGGGGAGGGTCAAAGAGAGAGGGAGACACAGAATCTGAAGCAGGCTCCAGGTTCTGAGCTAGCTGTCAGCACAGAGCCCGACGTGGGGCTCGAACCCACGAACTGTGAGATCATGACCTGAGCCAAAGTTGGACACTTAACCGACTGAGCCACCCAGGTACCCCAGGATGACTAATTAAAATGAAACTTGGGGCGCCTGGGTGGCTTAGTCGGTTAAGCGTCCGACTTTTGCTTAGGTCATGATCTCACGGTTCGTGGGTTCGAGCCCCGCGTCGGGCTCTGTGCTGACTGCCAGCTCAGAGCCTGGAGCCTGTTTCAGTCTGTGACTCCCTTTCTCTCTGACCCTCCCCTGCTCATGCTGTCTCTCTCTCTCTCCTAGAAATAAATAAAAACATTAAAAAAAAATTTTTTTAAATAAAAATAAAATGAAACTTATCCAGAATGCTGATAACACAGCCAGGTTAAATATATATATATATGTATATAGAGAGATATTCTATATGAAAAACACCTTTAAGAAGGAGTGATCAACCATTTCTACAGTTCCTCATGTATGCAACAAATATTTACTAAGCATCTGATCTGTTCCAGGCACTGTGAACAATACAGATGCCACCCCTGTCCTCATGCAGCCTGCAACTCAATAGGCATACAGCAATCAGTTATTAGTGAGATTTGTGCCACTTTACAATATTTTGTAAAGGCTTAGAGGAAGTGATCCCAACGTAGCTAGAGTTAATGAGGAAGACTCCATGGAGGAAGTAAAATCTAGGCTGAAATGTTAAGTTGAATAGGAGTTGGCTACGTGAAGTCGAGAAGGGAGGGTGTGGAAAGTGCTCCTAGTAGAGAAAAGTACACTAGCCAAGGACCAAAGGCAGGAAAGAGCTTGACATATTGCTGAAAGAAAGCCAACATGCCCAGAAAGAACATAGTCGATAGTACAAGACTAGAAAAGCAAGGAAGGATCACATCATGCAGAACCTTCAAAGCCACAGTGAGGATATTGGACTTTAAACCACATATGTTTTAGGCTCAGGATTGCCTAAAACCTCAATGGTTCGCATTGTTAGCATCACACAAGTTCCTTCAGGCAGACTGGTTAGAGGGTGGGTGGGGAGCAAGATTAGCAGTAAGGATGCTAAGAGGCTCTTACAGTTGTCCGGGAGAGAGAAAAACAGCTTGCCCTAGACTGATGGAAAGAAGCAAAAAGACTCAAGAGGTAATTAGGGAGAAAACACAAGAGGCCTCAGTAATGAGCTGGTGTAGAGACTAAGGGACAGACAGGAGCCAAGGTGGACTCGGAGGTTACCAGCTCAAGAAACCAGGTTGGTGGCAGGGCACATCCTGGTAGTTTGAAGAAGAACCAAACCTCAGGGCTGAGGGGTGGGTCAATAGAGGTTACAGCACTGAACATCACACTTCCTTGCAACAGGACATGTTCTTAGCTCACTTAATCTGAAAACATGCAATGATAACAAAACTTAGAAACTCCCCCATCTATCATGGAACCACACAGTTTCAGACCCATAAGGGATTGCACAGATCCTCAAGCTGAAATGGCAAGTTTATGGGGGCCAATGAGCCCAAATTTGAAGGCAGAATGTCAGTCTGAGCAATTTCTGAATTATTCCTGGCATCATTAGCACATCTGGAAACAAGGGGTTTATCCTGCAATGTCCTGGGCACATGTTTCAAGGTCCTTTTAAATGCAGAATTCACACTAACCATCAGTGTTGGGGAGCAAACAAATCCATCCGTTACTACAGAATTTATGCTAACATTTTCAGAAAGCTAGTGAGAATACCAGAGGTCTTTTGAATTGTTTCACTGAACAGGGACCCCTGGAGTTTGTAGTGATTGGACAAGATAGAGCAGGAAGCTTTCAGTGTCCCCAAGGGTTGGCTCCTCTGTCGTATTTATTAAAAGATAATTCACTTGATTATGTTAGCCCTGGTAAAAAGTGGGGGACAATAACCATTTTTAATCTGCTTATTCTTAAAGAATTCTTTCACCAAAAAAAGCAATCAATTGCTAAAACTCTTAGATCACACATTCAGTAGTGCCCCCAGCCAATCATCAGCCAAGAGGACTTTCCTGTCGGCTGCCTCACGCTCGACAGTCATCTTCCCCTGAAGCCTTTGCTTGGCACTTTTTAATTTTTTAATGTCAAAGGTTGCAACTCCAAATAACATTGCCAAATCTCTCTCTTCTCTGATATAATCTCTTTCTGATTTGAATGGACACTTTCTCCTGAGCCCATCATAAATAACACAAGGGAGCAGCCAGGAAAGAGAAATGGGCACTTTATAGTCGGTGATGTGGAAATTCAGAGGAACACAAAAAAATTCTGGGCAGAGAGAGGTGCAAACACAGAGGGGAAATTAGAAATATAGGACAGGACTCACTATATATGGCCTTGATGTCCGTGTGATACATAATTCCCTAGTAATGCAGTTCAATAAATCCAGGCCAAATTGATAGGGGTTGGGTTGTCAGCGGCCAGGAGATCTACTGCACTGGCCCAGAGACCAGACAGACCTGTGGCAAGAGAAGAGGAGCGACTGGCACTGTCTTCCAACAGAGCAGTGAAGGTTGACAGGGCAGCAGACACCCAACAAACTCTAATGGAATAAATATGAGGAGATTTCCCCGTGCCATGAGCCAATACGACCGATTATGTGCCTGAAATTAGTTCTTTGGAGCTTGCCTACTCTCTTCTGCCAGTATTCTGGGACATCATGGGGCACCATGTGGAAAGAAAGATATTTCTTTTTCTGCTACCAAGCAGTCAGTTTTCAGAGGTAAGTAGGAAGGATATTGAGGTGATTTTTTAAATTTTTCTCAATAAAGAGATTGAAATAATTATTTGCCCACAGTTCAGCTATTTAACAACGAAAGCATCACTCTGCCCCACACGGACCAAAAATGCCTGATTCCAATGGATTCATAGGCATTCCATCGGCCAAAAGAGTTGGAGATAAAGCTCAATCACACTTTGCCTCAATTTCTGTCCCTGTGATGCTCATCTCTTCTTAGTTCAAGGTCAAAGACTGTTATGGAGACTGCGATCCACCCCAGGACTTGAAGCCTTAGTCTAGGGAAATATGGAATCAAAGCTCTAGTCTTGGTTTTGATAACAGAATTCTTGCAGACCCACCTTTGATAACCTGTCCAGTGTCCCAGATCCTATGGCAATGTTTTACCATTACCTTTCCCCACCAGCTTTACCATTTCCCCACTTGCTATACCATCACCATTACCTTTTCCCCATCAGCAGCTGGCATCTTGACTATTGTCCAGTGTGTGGTTGACGTAGGAGACAGTGGGTTGGTGGGAATTTACCAATATACACAATTAGAGAACTGACTCATTCTACAGATATTTAATGAGTGCCTTTGATGTGCAAACTCTGTTCTAGATACTGTGGATACGTCCATGAAAAGTCATGGTTTTGTACTCTCACTGGAAAGACAGACAACAAACAGAGGTAGAGCTCCTTGAGTGACAAAAAGGGAAATTCATAGGGGTGGCTAAGAAAGGAAGGAGCAAAGAAACAGACACTTAACAATAGAGAACAAATTGATGGGTGGGGGGATGGGTGAAACAGGCGATGGGGATTAAGGAGTGCACTTGTGATGAGCACCAGGTGTTGTATGGAAGTGTTGCATCACCATGTTATCCACCTGAAACTAATATTACACTGTGTTAACTAACTGGAATTTAAATAAAAACTTCTAAAAATCATGGTTTTGTACGCTCACAGGGAAGACAGACAACAGATGAAGGGCTCCTTTAGTAGCAAAAGGGGAAATTCATAGAGATGGCACAAAAAAGGAAGCAACACAGAGACTCCCATATATAACTGTCACCCTCAAGTACCTCCAGGAACATGCAGGACTGTGATCCACCTGTGGGAAGGGAGGATTCGAGCAGGTCCATTCGCAAGTCACCAACTCATCCATAGTTCCTTATACCTCCTCAGCAGGTGGAAGTGCCTGTGTGCACTGCAAGGCAAAAGAAATCAAAGTTCAGTTTCCAGGCCCACTATTCCTTAACAAAACCTAATCTCAGGCCAGACTGCTCCAGCACAGAAGAATATCTTAATGTTCTTTTTGTGCTCACCTCTAGCAGAGCCGCAGGAAGAGGAAACCCAGTGACACCTCGTGTGAAAGCATTCTCCACCAATTAGGACTATAATTATCTCACTTTGGAAATGATACCACTCTGTTTAGAGTTAGATATTGAGCTTCTGATTTGGTTTGAAACATACAAGGAGTAAGAGAAAATGTAGATGAATCAATAAGACCCAGCTAGAACCAGGTTTTAATTGGCCAAATGCTTTGTTGAATAAAATGAGCTAGCTAAGACAATAATAATTAGATAACCATTCTTCTGTCCTAGGAGGAAATAAGCTTAAGAAAGAATTTATTTTTTGCTTCTGAGCAGGAGTCATGTTTTGAAGGACTGAACTCATAGATCAACTCATCATGGACTAAGCCTGCTGAGGATGACATACTCTACCATCCTTTCCAGATGACACTCTGAAACCGCACACAGCTCTCTAAGTTCTTCCCTAAAAATCGGACTTCTCAGGGGCCCAGAGCAGACATATTTTGGTCCAGAAGCAGCCATATCTTTCATTCATCACATACATCTTCAGGGGAAAAGCTCACATTGTAAAACTTTTCTTTCCTAGAACAGAGGCAGGAGAAAGGGGTATTGGGAAGGGTGACACTTTCTAGTTCCAAAACAATTAAGCTCCCCTTCCTTGGTGAGGTATCTAATGTCAAGAGTGCTCAATTTGGTCAGGTCACATGGGCTAAATTCCATTTTGGCTAGATCCTCCACGAAACCCTGAGTATGGCTTGAGCCCTGTCTCCTCTGACGAATCTCAACCACCTCCCCCAATAACTTTTTTCTAAGTTTTTAAAATGTATTTATTTTGAGAGAGAGGGCATACATGTGCATGAGTTTGTGCCATGCTCTTGTGAGATATCTACGTTATTATAATAATGTTGTATGGTGAATGATGGTGACTATACTGTGTTGAGCACTGAGTAATGTATAGAATTACCAAATCAATATGTTGTACACCTGAGACCAATATAACATGTGTGTCAGTTATGATTCAATTTTAAAAAAGAATGATTTAAAACCTTGGGTAAAACATCAATAAGACTATAACATTCAGTCTATGCAAATTCCTATAACCCTTGCCATCTCTCCAACTCACTCAGTGATTTGCATATATTGTTCCATAGTATTATCTTTCCATATATATGTATGTCCAGATGTACAAACATCCTTCCTTTCCAACTAGATTCCATGCTTCTTAAGAGCAGGGGCCATAATTTATATTCTGCATTCTCAGCATCTTACATACCTCCCATTTCTAAGTACACTAAAATATTTACTACTAGTGGTGACAATAATAAAGATTTGTCCAGGACTACCTCCGTAGTGGTGCATAATCAGTACTGAGACAGTTGTGCCTGCCCATGAGCAGGCTACACAGATGAAAGAAAGAAAATCAGCCCATGGTGCGCTCAGTCCATAGAGTTAAGTATCAGACAAAAATAAGCTTTGGCCATTTTGAGCAGGACCTCCAGCAAGATGAAGAACACTACTGGCTTCGGGCTGAAGAGATACTTTAAAGGCACAGTCCATGCTCTTGTGAGGGCTCTCCACTAACCAAGTCAACAGATGAACTGTCACCCTCCATTTGCTCTACAAAATACAGTGGCTGATGCCTGTGGTTCAATCCAGTCACATGGCTAGTAGACCACTTATAGAAGTCCTCATGCTTTTGTGCCCACCAGTTTATAATCCATGCCTGCCAAAAGCATGCTGAAATTGTTCCTGTCCCTATTAACAGTTTTACAGGCTACTTAAATTATATAATACAAGTAAATATTACATAAACTGATGAAATATGAATGAAAAAAAGAGCTAATTCTATGAAAAGTAGGTTGAATACTGTAGAAAGATTCCAAAGTTGTTTAATTAGGTGACAGTGAAGATATTCTATAAGCCTTGGAAAATTACAGTAAATATCTACAAGTATTTTGTGCTCAGACTTCTTTATAAGAGTCTAAGTTTCCTCACCTTAAGAGACAGAGAAAAAGGGTGGTTGATAATGTGTATGCAAGGGTTAAAGCCTCAGCCCTACATCAAAAGATTGAGAGGGGCTTCTGGGTGGCTGAGTCAGTTAAGCATTCGACTTCAGCTCAGGTCATGATCTCACGGCTCCTGAGTTCAAGCCCCATGCTGAGCTCTGTGCTGACAGCTCAGAGCCTGGAGCCTGCTTCAGATTCTGTGTCTCCCTCTTCCTCTGCCCCTGCCCCACTCATACTCTGTCTCTTTCTGTCTCTCAAAAGTAAATAAACATTAAAAAAAATATTGAGGAAAGGATATGCATTCACAGGTTTTAGAATGACATACGAGGTTTGAGTTGTATATGCTTTTTTTTTCAGATTGCCATTTTTAACCAGTCTTTACATTAAAATAACTATCACTCTTGTCATGTCTGGTAAGAAAGTTCTTACTATCCACCCACCCTTGCCTTAGTCCTAGAACCCAATTGAGGAACTACTCAGAACTCAGGGAGCCAGAAGCTTCAGGAGTTGCCACCTAGACTGCAAGCAAAAATGAAACGAAGAAGTCACTGCTGGGGACTTTCTTCCTTTTTGCTGGTTTTTATTTTCAATCATATCTATATATAGATATATATGTATCCAATCACACACATGCGCGCGCGCGCACACACACACACGAACATCTCCTACCTGTGCTTTTGTAAGATTCTAGGTCTATGTAGAATATTTATAAAAATACAGCACATAATTAAAATCAATAGCAACAAATAGGAATCATGAATTACCTGCTAAGCTGAGCAATTCACCTTCAACAGGTCACCACACAGATTCAACACAGTAAAGCATTCAAATGGTCAGTTACGCAAACAGGTAGAGCAATGCACATAGGATGTGGAACCACAGTTCTGGGTGATCCACGGAGGAGATTAGACACGGTCTCTTTCTCTGCAGAGCTTACAGTTCAATAATCAAACCAGGGCCATTAAGCTGCAATTAGTTCTTTATAATAACAGCAGGCAGGACTAAAGATGGAGGGGAGGAAGGAAAGGAGCCAGTTTTGAGCTTTCCTCCTTCAATAATTCTGTGCTCATTGCCAAATGGATATTGGAAAGTAAAGAGCATGAGAACAGAAATGTTTTATAGGATATCACTGTAGAAACGTTTTTCATGAAATGGTAAAATAGAAAAGGTGATCTTAGAGACATCTTGTCCAACCACCTTATTTTATACATTCAGAGACCAAAACACAGGGAACAGTTGAGTAGGATAGGACTGCTAATTGGGAGCAGAGGGCTGGAACCAAAGATCAGACACCCTGACTCACTAAGTCCAGTGTTCTTTCTAGAACAGTGTATAGCAATGCTTTCTCTCTTTTTGGTTAGCATCCTTCCTTCTCCATTTCATGGCCCTTATTTTATCCAGAACACTGAGAATGATCAGAACCCCTGTAAGTTCATTTCTAAACAAAGTCAAAAGTCCTAGATAAATCAGTTTCAAAGCTCTAACAAATTGATCCAAATGTCAAGTTGAACAAAACTTTATGCTAATTGTGTGGTTTCATGTAGACAAAATATTTAAAGTACTGAAAGAATCACTGACTGAGCTATCTCACTTGAGAACACAGACCCCATTAGCCTGGAAGAAATTCCAGTCAGAATATCTACCAACATTTCATTCACTCAGCATATACTCTATCCCCTCAGAGGAAAAAAAGAAAAAGGAAAAGGAAAAGGAAAGGAAGGAAGGGAGAAGAGGGGGTAAGGTATATTTCACCGGAATTATTACAAGAATTTACACTGCTTTCTGAGGCGCTAGTTTCTAAGTCACTCAGTCCAGCAAATATTTCATGAGTGCCTACTGTGTGCAAGCCATGGAGGGAGCAGCCACTGTGTTCAGCTGAATGTTATGGGGGACACCAGGAAAAGGTCTCACATCTCAAGGAACTTACAATCTAGTTCCAGAGGCTGTTCTCAAATAACAGACTGGATTGTGGTCAGATTACAATGGAGGAAAAATGACCTGGAAACACAGACAGGGAGAGGGGTATAGGATGAAACTTAATAGATGAGCCTGCATTTGAGCTGGGCCTTGAAGATGGGATAAGATACCACATAAAAAAAATTCAAACATTCTGATCTTAAAAGAGTGTATTTTTACTCTTTTATTTTTTAATTTGCTTTTCATTCCCAGCTCATGTCCCAGTCCCTTGAAACTTACATTCCACTTTCTATCTCTGAATTTAAACTACTCACACCAATTTCTCCCATGACTTCCTGGTTGCCAGATTCAACTGGCGTTTTTTGTCCTGATTCCAAATTATCCCTTTGCAAATCCTGTTGGCCTTGACCTTCACCATAGCTCCTCGCTCGTATCTTTTATATTTTGGTCCTGTACTTCCTACCTAGATCACTTTTCTGTGTCCACAGCTCCAACTCCTCCTACCTTGCACTAATAACATAAATTTAAATTTCTCATTCCCTATCTCTGTCTTAAACTCCAAATTCATCTTTCCAACTATTCACTGATCTGCCAATGTGGACAGCCTATAAATGCCCCAAACTGAACATGCCTGAAATCTAATGTATCATTTTTCTGCCTAAACCTCCTCCCTAATTTCTACTTCAAAATCTAATGCACACTCTTTCATACCTCTGTACCTTTTTACATCCTATTTCCTATGCTATGATTTATTTTCTATGTATGGACTACTGAGGATAGTTAAACTATAAACAATTAACACACTTGTCACTTGCTCTGTGACAGCCCAGGGAGCAATGCGCTATCCCAAAAAGGTAATAGATGCAATTTTCAATCCTGATCCCAGCACTTATTAAGTAGCCACATAGCCTGACCCCACTGAATTCACCTTTTCTTGGCTGTAATATCTACCTCAGAAGGTCATAAGCTTCAACTGAGATAGTCTATATGAACAGCATAGTGTGGGAAATGGCACCTGGTAGGTCCTCCATGAATATGTGACATCTACCCATCCCTCCTGTCTCTGAGCTACCAGTGCACACGAACATGCTGACAGCGGCTCCGGTTATATAGTGTCCTCACTGCAATTCACCAGACCTAAGCTCTTCAGTGCAAAAAGCCTACAACCCAGCACTACCAATGGGCACTCAGTACACATTTATTTAATTCAGTCATACAGGAGACAGCTCAGCACCCAACACTAGGATTCAGGATCCTGAGTCAGCGTTACTGAGGAAATGATGGTACTAATAAGAAAAATGGAGAAATCAAGGATAGAGTCCTTTCACGTATAACATGGAAAGTTCCATGTGGGGCATGTTTACATTTAAAGAGCAGAAGGAAGACACCCAGCAGGCAGAGCCTTGGGTGGAAGCCTGGATTTACGTAAAAGGGGAAGGAACAAGAGACAGTAGCAAGGGAAAGAGGCAGGAAGACATCAGGACAATTCAGTCACAAAGAAACAAAAAAAGAGAGGAAACTCAGAAAGGAAGCAGAGGGCCCACAGTGCTAATACAAGAGAGAATTCCTAGAATAAAAACAAAAAACAAACAAAACAGGAAAAACGAGGTTCTGGGGTTTTAGTCAAGGAGGAGAAAACAATTTCATCAGAAGAGTGAAGTCCAAAAACGTTGCAAGAGGCTAAGGAGTGAGTAGGAGAAGGTGGGGGGAAATCTCCAAGGTAACTAACTCATGTCTAACATCTGTTATGTGTGTAAAAGTGCAGAATCTTCCATTCCTGACGTTTGATACTGTCAGCAGCAGAGCGGAGGCTAGAACCCAGGGTTTTGCTTCCCAGGTGTTATGATTCCACCACACTATGCTGGAAGGCATGGTGTCTTTTTTGTATTCACTTCTTCTCCGCACCTTCACCTTATCACAGCTACGTGACTTACCTAAACATTGGCCAGCGGTCTCATTCAAGTAACGGCTGAGAATCTGATGTATTCCTGCCTCCCATCATTGACAATTTCATCACCCCGAAGGTGAGTGAGGGATCGGAGGAACAGCTTTTCCTCAATTAATTTTAATCAACAGGCAGCCTTGAGTGACAGAGTGGAAGTGACAGGAACTTTGGGAGAAAAGTGGTAACACTGTTTTGTAATAATCAGAGAAGGGAAAGCTGGTTACTGTCAGACACAACTCATGGCTTAGGAGAGTGGGTTTTATGTTTGACTCCCCAAGGCATGGAATTCCTAAAAGGAAAAATATAGGGCCTTGAACCCAGTCTCGACTGTTTAGTTTTTGCTTTTCTTTTTAATTTAATTTAGCTTTGCTTTTTTTTTTTTTTAAATTTTATTTATTTCTAGAGGAGAGAGAGAGAGAGACAGCATGAGCAGGGGAGGGTCAGAGAAAGAGGGAGTCACAGACTGAAACAGGCTCCAGGCTCTGAGCTGGCAGTCAGCACAGAGCCCGACGCGGGGCTCGAACCCACGAACCGCGAGATCATGACCTAAGTGAAAGTCGGACACTTAACCGACTAAGCCACCCAGGTGCCCCAATTTAGTTTTGCTTTTAAGTTTAATGGATAAACTCATGCATATTAAATTGAAGATGACACAAAACAAGAAAAGAACTTGAAGGACTGGAATGAGGATCTCAAGATCATTCAGTGGCTGAGCCAGATGACTGAAACTAACAAGATTAATTTTAATTTAAAAAAAATATGAAGCTCTGCCCTAGGGTTAAAAAAAGAACAGAAGAAATACAGGTTAAAGATATTAAATAATTTTAGGCATTTAAAAATCTGGGGAAAATGTTAAAACCATTAATGATAAGCACTTAGAAACCAGAAATATAATGATCATCTATAATTTGCAATCAGGAGACAAAGAATGGAACCTTTAAAAATTAAGCAGAAAACAGGAAGGGAGGAAGGATAGAATGATAAAATAAAAGTGCAAAATACATGGCATAAATGAGTCCGATTATATCAGTTTTTTCAACAAATATAAGTGAATAAGTTCACCTGTTAAAATTCAGAGTATTAAATAGGATTCTTTTAAAAACCCAGATATACACTACATATGAGATAATTCTAAAACAAAATAATATTAGAAACTTGAAAATAGTGTAAAGACAGAAGATGCAGGGAATATCTCGGCAGGAAAATTCTAATACAGTAATATTTTTATAAGACAAAATACATTTTAAGGTGAAAAGCATTCATAGGAATAAATGGGGTACCTATATATTAATCAAGGGAACTACTCTGAGAACAGATAACAATCATTAAATTGCATGCAGAAATACAAGATAGAAGAGCTCAATTTAATAGTAGTTCATATAAAAATGATGGGGTTTTGTTTTTAGAAGTTTAATAATGTCCACAGGGTTAACAAAGTTGCCTCTAAAAGTCACTGCAATCTTGGCTAACACTGATAACAGGCAGAAAAGTCCAGATTAGCAGTCACTTTCTCTGCACAGTCAAAACTTAACTCAAGTGGAGTGCTCAGGTCTGGGTATGTCAGCTTGAGATAGACATTGTCTAATTAGAAAACCTCCAACAGAGATCAACCAGGACAAGAACAGTATGAAAAAAGCATCACCTAAGTAAGAGTTGAAGGACCAGAGATATCATTTAAGACAAATTTAGAGAAGCATGTCAACCAAAGTGGGCATTGTAGCAAGTGGTGGAGCCAAGACTGAAACAGAGCAAATATCACCACAGGGAACATTCCAACCATTCTTAGGTACTCTATGCTGTGTTGCCTCTCTATAAAAATGCCAGAAGAAAATAAAAGAAATGGCTTTCATAATATCAGAATAAAAAACACATCCCTAACTGTAACATAAAGATCACTGCCATCAATGGAAAGAGGACTTTTTAACAAGGCTAATTTTTGAAATTTTGCATATAGAAAGATATCGTAAACAGAGATTAGATAAAGATACAATAAACAAAGGAGTTGTAATGCAAAATGCTAGTGAAGATGCAGAGAAATGGGATTCCTCATACATGATTGGTGAGAACAGAAAATGGTAAAGCCACTCTGGAAAACAACTTGGTAATTTCTTATAAAACTAAACATTCATTGACCATACAACCCAAAACAACACTTGGACATTTACACCAGAGAAATGAAGACCTACATTCACATAAACACCTGTCCATGTAAGTTTATAGCAGCAGTATTAAGAATAGTCAAAAATGGAAATAACCCAGATGTCCTTCAGTGGGTGAACACTTAAATAAATTGCACTGCATGCAGACCATACAACACTACTCAGCAATAAGAAGAAATGAACTAACACATACAACAACTTGAATAAATTGTCAGGGAATTATGCTGAGCGAAAAACATCAGTCCCAAAAGGTTACTTAGTGTATAATTCCATTTTGTATAATATGTTTGAAATGACAAAAATGGAGAATAAATTAGCGATTGCCAGGGCTTGGTGGGAGGGGTGCAGCAGAGAAGGGAAGTAAATATGGCTATAAAAGGGTTTCATGAGAGAGCACTGTGGTAATGGTACTGTTCAGTATCTTGATAACAGTGGTAGATACAAGCACCTACAGATGTGATAAAATTGTAAAATACTTTGGAAGTTCATTGAAATGTTAAACATAGAGTTACTATGTCAATTGCACTCATATGTATATACCAAAGAGAAATGAAAACATATGTCCACCAAAAGCTTGCACATCAGTGTTCATAGCAGCATTAATCATAATAGTCCAAATGTGTAAACAACCCAAATTCTATCATCTGATGAATGGGTGAAATAATGTGGTACATCAATACAACTAAATATTATCATGCAAGAAAAAGGAATGAAGTACTGATACCAGCTACGACATGAATGAATCTTAAACATGTTATTTATGCTATGTGAAATAAGCCAGTCACAAAAAACCACATATTATGATCCCACTGATACAAAATGTGCAGAATAGGCAAATCCATGGACAAAGTAGACTAGTGGTTACTGTGGGAGATCAAGTAGCTATGTCATGGGCTAGGAGAATATAGGGAATGCATTGCAAAGCAGAAAACTGCTTTCTGGCCTTGCTGAAAACAGCAGCCATGCCTCGCTTATCTAGTTAATGTTCATGTAGGAGTTACATCCTGCTTATCATCCTAAACTCCTTAGGCCATGTTACCATATGGAATATTTTGCCCTGCCTTAACTTGTTTCTCTGCACGTTTTCTCCATTGTTTCCCTGAATGCTCAACAAATACAGGAGTCTGAAAGCAGCTCAGGGAGACTCCTTAGCCTCCTTCTTACCTCTCTTGATTTTCATGGATTCTATAGTAATCTTTTCTGCTACCCTTGGCTTTGTTGGACAAAGCTGAGAGCCAAACCCACAGCTACTTAGAACTGTAGGGAGGAATAGGCAGTGGACACCAACAGATATAGAGTTTCTTTTGGGGTTGGTGGAAATGTTCTAGAATTAAATAGTAGTGAATATTTCACGACTCTGTGAATATACTAAAAATCACTAAATTGTATGCTTTAAATGTTAATAAACTGTATAGAACTAAATATACACACACATTAGTAGAAGTAAAACTGAGCAGGGATGCCTGGGTGGCTCACTCAGTTAAGCAACTCTTGATTTCAGCTCAGGGCATAATTTCACAGTTTGTGAGTTTGAGCCTCACATCAGGCCTTGTACTGACAGTACAGAGCCTGCTTGGAATTTTCTGTCTCCTTCTCTCTCTACATCACGTCTCTCTCTCTCTCTCTCTCTCTCTCTCTCCCTCCCTCCCTCCCTCCTTCCCTCTCTTTCTCAAAAATAAACATTTAAAAAAAGAAGTAAAACTGGGAAACTCTGAATAATAGGTAGATTGCATCAATGTCAACATCTTTATTGTGCTATTATATACCATCTTGCAAAATGGTACCAGTGGAGGAAATGCTAAAATGTACACAAGATTTCTCTATATTATTTCTTACAACTGCATGTAAATCTATAGAAGCTTCTTCAAAATTTCACATTCACCATATGCTGCAAAACTTCACATTCACCTGTATACACTCACTCTCAGTGGTAGAGGAACAATACTACCTCCTGCTTCTCTCTGCTTTCTAAGGCTGTGTGAGTCCTCTCACTGACAGAGGCTAAATTAGAACCCAGTTGGCAAAGGATTCTGGGACATATTGTCCTAGGCTTCCAGCCCCTCTGCTACAGGGAAATCATAGAAGAGAGTAGAGATGAAGGCCAATATATATCATTTATATTCACATATACATATTACTACATATGCATGTATAAGTTTAAATTATAATCCATATAAATAAAAGTTAATATGTATATATGTAGGTATGTGTGTATATATATACTAAATTCATGGCATAAATGAAATCTGTGTTGAAAACTGCTTATATAGTACCTTAGCCTGTGTTCTCACAAAAGGAACATCTACAGCTAAGTTTGCTGTGTGGGTGGTTTACTGAGGAATATGATCCCAGGGAGCAAGAGTAAAGACTTACGAGGATTGAACAGAGGAGGAGGGAGAGAGAATATAAAGATGAAGTATTGCATTGGCCACTACAAGGAGAAGCCAATTGCTCATCTCTCTGTCTCTGAAAAGTCCAGGGAACAAAAGGGAATGTCCCTTTGGTCAAAGGTTTGGGCTGACCATGTTGAGCAGTTCTCTGAGATGTGTCACGCTGATACCACTGTGTCAGAGAAGCAAGAGGCACATCGTATTTTCCTGAGGTGAGGCAATGTCAAGTTACACCTGTGGGAAACTGGGTGAAGGCTGCATAGCCATGGCTGGTGAGAGAAGCAGCAAACAAGAGGTGTCTGATAAACATAGGATGATCCCAGTTATGGGAAATACATGCATCAGACTAAAAATGGTCTGGAAGGAAATTTAGTGATATGCTAGAAGTGTCTATTGCTGGGTTATAGAATTATAAATAATGTTTGGTTTCTTTTTTTATATGTGATTATACTTCCAAGTTTTCTGCAGTAAGTATAAACTATTTCTGTAATCACAAAATGCAACAGAGAGTTTTTAGGGAGATGAGCCATATGTTTTGAGGATGAATATTTATACAAAGACCAGATTACTCAGATACAGAATTCTACTGGATGGAAAGATCAGACCTCTTGGATCACAAGAACTCTATGATAATCAACCTGACTGCAATGTTTAGGGAAGCACCAGGCACAAAGTAAACACTCAACACAGCATATGTTTGCCAAAGGAGTGAATGTACTCCAGCATCACAGCTAGAAAAAGTTAGAAAACTCATGCTCCCAGGAGCTCAAAATCTCTTAGAGAAAATGAAAAACAGAGACTTAAAGAGACAGGGTTCCATAAAACCCAGCAAATCTACTCCTAGGTACATACTCAAAAGAAATAAAAACACAGTTCCACACAAAAACTTGTATTTTTTTTTTGTTTGACAAAAACATGTCAAACAAGCCACATGTCCACCAACAGATAAATGAATAAACAAAATTTAGTATATCTACAATGGAAGATTATTCAGCCATAAGAAGGAGTGAAGTACTGATACATGCTACAACATGCAAGAACCTTGAAAACATTATGCCAAGTGAAAGAAGCTAGACATGAAAGGCCAAATAATATCTAATTTCTTTAAAGTGAAATGCCCAGAATAGACAAGTCCATAAGGAATAAAAAGTAGATTCACAGCCTCCAGAACTGGGGGAAGGTGGGAAATGGAGAGTGATTATTTAGTTGGTATGAGGTTTATTGGTGAGTAGTGAAAATGTTCTAGAATTAGATGGTGGAGATGGTGGCACAACATTGTGAATGTACTAAAAATCACTGAACTGCCTTCTTCTAGTGGTTACAATGGTAGATTTTATGTTATGTGAATCTTATTTCAATTAAAAATGGCAGTAGATAGTTCTGAGGAGCATGTAATGTGTGACAAATGATGGCATTAGAGTCTGGAGGAGAGCAAGAGAGATCACATGGGTCTAAGAGCATCAGGGATGGCTTTATGAAGGAGATAGGAGCTCAGGACTTTGAAGGAGTAGAATAGAAGACATTCCAAAAATGCTTGTGGAACTGAATTCAACTACAAAACATTTAGGAAGAGGTATCAGCAAGGGCACCAAGACAGCAAGATATAGGATAAGCCCTATGGACAACTGGTCAACTTCTCTGGAAGGAACACTGTAACAGTGAAGGAGTGGTAGTAGATAAGGCATAAGGAAAAAAATACTTGACTTCATATAAACACTTTATATTGAAAAGTCCTGACCAGATAATGCTTTCTCCAATTTCTACAGTATTTATTTCTAATTATAAAAGAAGGTACTCTAGAGTGTTGGTTTAAGGATTTTGTGCCAGTCAGATGGCCATGCTGCAGAACAAATGACCCCAGGATTTTAGTGGCTTCCAACAGCAATTGTTCATTTCTTATTCATTCTACATGCCCTTTATGGATGGACTGTGTCCACACTCTATGCCATTTTCACTCTGGAACCCAGGCTAACTGAGCAGTCTCGGACAAACTGCATGCTGATCTTAAAGTGTCTGGCTCAGGAGGGGCCTCTCTCCCCCTCTTCTCATTGGTCAAAGTCAGCCACATGGCCTTGCCTGAGGTCAAATATGGGTGACCAAAAAACAGTCTACAAATTCCAGTCCTAGCAAAGTTGCTTATATTCTCTAAGCTTTGGAGTCTTCATCTATTAAATCCAGATAATTATCCCTAGCCATGGAATTATTATGAGGATTAAGTGAGATCATGTAAGTAAAATGTTTGATATGATGCTTGCCTCACAGTAATTGCTTACTAATAAATGAACAGCTCCACCAGACAATAAGCTCCTTGAGGGCAAGGACTTCTTTTTATTTATTTTACTCAATACCCAGCATACTTCAGTACATGCTTGGGAAAGCAGTAAATTAATGAATAAATTAATGAATTAATATATGCTCATGAAGAAATTTAGAAAGCATAGTAAAGTATTCAGAAGAAAAATAAAATTACCCTTTTCAATTAACATCCAAACCACACGGAATGCGCTGGTGAGCAATTATGGGTCCTTTTTTTTTTAATATTTTTATTTATTTCTAGGAGAGAGAGAGAGACAGCGTAAGCAGGGGAGGGTCAGAGAGAGAGGGAGTCACAGACTGAAACAGGCTCCAGGCTCTGAACTGGCAGTCAGCACAGAGCCCAACGTGGGGCTCGAACCCATGAACCGCGAGATCATGACCTAAGCGAAAGTCGGACGCTTAACCGACTAAGCCACCCAGGCACCCCTGGGTCCTTTTTAATTTATATCCTTTCTTGCCCTAATTCACACCTGATGCTGAAACCAAAGCTTAAATACACAGACTCTGCCCTTTTTTTGGAAAGCCGAACATAATTTAACCTTCCTAGCACAATAGAGGCCTGGCAATAAACAGTCCTTAAGGAGCTCAGGGTACACACAGAGCGCTGGACTGTGCTGGGAACCTCCTAAAGATGAGAACAAGATACAGAAAATGGGTATTAATGCTCACCATGCTCCTTCCTGGGATGAGAGTCTCCACAAAGAATTCATTTACTTGTCATCAACTCAGGAAAACAGAGACGTTTTTCTTGAGATTTTTAAAATTTTTATTTAAAGGCCCATACTTTAAATTTATACCAGTAGACATGGGAAAGAGAAAATACAATTAAAAACCATGACTAAACCCCACCCCAACTAAATACAAAATCATACTTACTTCTTTTTCATACTCTTCTTTCAAATATATGAATTATATATTACGTTTGCTTTTATAATATAAACTTTTTCAATACTTATATACCCCTTGATTGGCATAGCCCATTATTACAAAGGTTTACTACAGGTAAACATGAAGGAAACATGAAGGAAACATAATGTTTCCATCATACCACACACACACACACACACACACACACACACACACACACACACTACCTGTATGAGAAGAGATATAATGGCTGTCTATTCTAAGGGCTCCTCTAAGGAACAGAAATCCTTGCTCTGTGTAGACTAATCGGTAGAAGCCACAGAGAAACATCTCTCAGTTAAATGGAAGACTTTTCAAAGAGATAACTTTTAAAGACCCTGAGATGCAATGATACCAGTAATAGCCTGATTTAGCCTAAAGGGCCCACTGGGCAATTGTTCCGTTGTATTTATGGTTCTTTCCATTCTATGAGGGTCTGACAACAAATGCTTGTGAGCACCTGCACTCTATCCTCCACTTTGCCAGAAGTTATGAGAGTCATCAGACTCAGGACCACAAACTCTCCCTCTGAGGGTCTCACCCTCTCCCTGTGGAAAATAGAAAGTTCAATCACCAGGCCAACAATGACACAACAGTTCACAGTGTCACAAGAAAGCATGAGGTCAATTGCTAAGGAAGTACCACAGACTCTCAGTGCAGAGGGGTGGATACATATACCAAAATCCAAGTTTAGATTAAATATGTTATCAACAAAATAGATTTTTCAGGTTCCCTCAGGAAGGGGTTTCAGAAAACCCTCCACCTTACTCCCAAGTCCCCAACCCCTCCCCAACACCAGCCTTCCCATAAATACACATTTACATGCACACACACAGCTCCCAAAATTCACCCTCCTCTCCCACACACACGCATTATGACTCTTTGTAAAAGGCTTTTCAATGGAATGGATTCTGTACTGTGAACTGTGTCACATTTGTATTTCTCTGCACCTTTTTCCCTTTTGGTCTGACCACCCGCTCATTGCTAAAAGTCAAATGCTTCCTTATAGGGCTTTGAAACTTGGTTCGACAATAAAAAAACTGAATCTGATCTCTTGCAGAAAACAGGCAAGATTTGAGAGGGACTGAGAGAGGTCATTCAGAGAAGATGAGGACACAACTACTGTTCTTCAAATATTTAAAAGGAAAAAGTAGGCTTGTCCTGTCTGACTTCAAAAGGCATAAGTTAGGATGATAAGATTTGGCTTAATCTATGACAACACTTTCAATAGTCAGTGCTGCCCAGTGGTGGCATGAGCCATCTTAGGCACTGGTGAGCTCTTTGTCACCAGCAGAGCTCAAGCTAAGGAGTGGCAAATGCCAGGCACAGCTGATCTAGGAGCCTGTGGCTTCTCTCGACCCAGGGAGACTCTGCTATGCAATTCCAGGAATGCTTTGTCAGGCAAGAGAGACCAGAACTAGGTCAAGGCCACTGAGTAAAAGGTTAGAATGAATGGACAAAATTCCTGGGACAAAGGCCTGAGAAAAAGCACAGAAATAAAGATCATTTGGGGACAATGGAGGGATTAGGCCATAAATCTCTTACTGAGAGGTTTCAAAAGTCTGGTGACCAGGAGATGACAGGAAAAAGTTGTCTTGGGATTCAATCTTAGATGACCCTAAGGGCAAAGATTAAAAATGTGGACACATGAAAAGATATTCAGGAGTGCCTGGGTGGCTCAGTCAGCTAAGCGTCCAACTCTTGATTTTGGCTCAAGTCATGATCTCGTGGTTTGTGGGTTCAAGCTGTGTGTCAAGCTCTGCACTAACAGTGAGGAGCCTGCTTGGGATTCTCTCTCTCCCTCTCTCTCTGTCCCCACCACCACCACCACCCCCCGCCTCACTTATGTGCTCGCTTGCTCTCTCTCTCTCAAAAATGAACAAATATTTTTTTTAAAAAAGAGAAATAAGATGCTCAATATCACTCATCATCAGGGAAATACAAATCAAAACACAATGAGATACCACCTCACACCTGTCAGAATGGCTAACATTAACAACACAGGAAACAACAGGTGTTGGTGAGGAAATAGAGAAAGGGGAACACTCTTGCACTCTTGGTGGGACTGCAAACTGGTGCAGCCACTCTGGAGAACAGTATAAAGTTTCCTTAAGAGTTAAAATTAGAACTACCCTTGATCCAGAAATGCACTACTAGGTATTTACCCAAAGGATATAAAAATACTGATTTGAAGGGGTACATGTACCCCAATGTTTGTAGCAGCACTATCAACAATGACCAAATTATCGAGAGTCCAAATGTCCACTGACTGATGAATGGATAAAGAAGATATGGTCTGTATATACAATGGAATATTTCTCAGCCATCAAAGAAAAAAAATGAAATCTTGCCATTTGTAACAACAGGGAGGATGGAGCTAGAGTGTATTATGCTAAGCGAAATAAGTCAGAGAAAGACAAATACCATATGATTTCATTCATTTAAGAAGCAAAAAAACAGATGAACATATGCAAGGGAGGAAAAAAGAGAGAAGGAGGGAAACAAACCACAAGAGACTTTTAATGATGGAGGGTAACCTGTGAGTTGACAGAGGGAGGTGAGTGGGTGATGGGCTAGATGGCTGATGAGTATTAAGGAGGGCACTTGTGATGAGCATTGGGTGTTGTATATAAGTGATGAACCACTGAATTCTACTCCTGAAATCAATATTGCACCGTATGTTAACTAACTAGAATTTAAATAAAAATTAAAAAAGAAAAATATTAAAATGTGGATTTTGTCTTCAACCCATTGCTTACAAACTGGTAGTCACTGATGCCTTTTTACTTGAATTGCCTGGTAACTTAAAATACCAAAAGTATTTGGTCCCAAAACTGGAAATTTAGAGTCCAGTGTCTTACATTCAATAGAACTTTACATATTTATGTTAACCTGCCAGCCAGTGTGACTGCTACCACATATGATGATAAATCACTGATGATTTTATTTTTTCTTAAGTAGTTTATTGTCAAGTTGGTTTCCATACAACACCCAGTGCTCATCCCAGCAAGTGCCCTCCTTCATGCTCATCACCCCCACTCCCCTCTCCCCGACCCCCATCAGCCCTCAGTTTGTTCTCAGTATTCAAGAGTCTCTCATGGTTTGCCTCCCTCCCTCTCCACAACTATTTTTTCCCTTCTTCGCCCCCATGGCCCTCTGTTAAGTTCCTCTTAATCCACCTACTCGCAAACATACGGTATCTGTCCTTCTCTGCCTGACTTATTTCACTCAGCATAACACCCTCGAGTTCCATCCATGTTGCTACAAATGCCCAGATTTCATTCTTTCTCATTGCCTTGTAGTATTTTATTGTATAGATAAACCACATCTTCTTGATCCATTCATCAGTTGATGGACACTTAGGCTTTTTCCATGTTTTGGCTATTGTTGAGATTGCTGCTATGAACATTGGGGTACGTGGGGCCCTATGCAACTGATGATTTTAAAGTGGGAAAGTGAAAACAACCCAGTGAAGAAATGGGCAGAAGATATGAACAGACACTTCTCCAAAGAGGACATCCAGATGGCCAACAGACACATGAAACGATGCTCAGCATCCCTCCTCATCAGGGAAATACAAATCAAAACCACACTGAGATATCACCTCACGCCAGTCAGAGTGGCTAAAATGAGCAAATCAGAGAACTCTAGATGCTGGCGAGGATGTGGAGAAACGGGCACCCTCCTACACTGTTGGTGGGAATGTAAACTGGTACAGCCCCTCTGGAAAACAGTGTGGAGGTTCCTCAGGAAACTAACAATAGAACTCCCCTATGACCCAGCAATAGCACTGCTAGGAATTTACCCAAGGGATACAGAAATGCTGAGGCATAGGAGCACATGTACCCCAATGTTCATAGCAGCACTCTCCACAATAGCTAAAACATGGAAAGAGCCTAAGTGTCCATCAACAGATGAATGGATCAAGAAGATGTGGTTTATCTATACCATGGAATACTACATGGCAATGAGAAACAATGAAATCTGGCCATGTGTAGCAACATGGATGGACCTTGAGGGTGTTATGCTGAGCAAAATAAGTCAGGCAGAGAAGGACAAATATCATATGTTTGCACATATAGGAGGATTAGGAGGAACCTAACGGAGGACCATGAGGGAGAAGAAGGGGGGAAATGGTGGGAGAAAGGGGGAGAGGCAAACCATGAGAGACTCTTGAATGCTGACAAAAACTGAGGACTGATGGATGTGGGGGGGGGATGGGCACCAAGAGGGGCAATTGTGGGGATGAGCACTGGATGTTATATGGAAACCAACTTGACAATAAACTATTTGTAAAAAATAATAATAATAATTAAATAAATAAATAAATATTTAAAAATTTAAAAAAAAAGTAAAGTGGGAAAGTGGAATGACCACAATTGTAGGAAAATTGGTACAACAGGGATGTTGGGCTTAGAACTGAGGCATGGGAGTCTAGAACATTTCCATTGTGATAGACCAGGCACAAGACACTTGGACCCAAACCTGAAGATTGTCAGTGGGAGAGGAAATGAAAATGGAGATGTAAGATGGGTTAGGTAAGAAGGAAGGGGTGATGAGAAAAGAGGAGCATCTATAGGGAAAAGCCTCTGTTGTTTTCAAATCCCCATTCAGCCAAGATAAGCTGTGTGTCTTAGGGAATGTTACCTAACAGCTCTGTTGCTTTACTTTCCTACACCATGGGGATAAAACTGTCTATCCTGCAATGTTGTTCTAAGGATATGTAATAATTTATGTAAGTCTATACAAAGTTCCTAGCACAAGCACTGCCCACAATAAGCATTTCATAAATGAAACAAAATTTTATTGTGTACAATGAAAATAAAATTATCTGATTATGTGTATTTGTGTGTGATACCTTGACTTCCTAAAGGAGAAGAAGTCAGAAACCACTAATGCAGATTTGAGGAAAAGATGAGTAGTCAGATTAGATATTTTGAACCTGAAGAATAATGGTTCATAGGATATATGTAAGTAAAAATTTTGAGCTGGACACTGGCACTATGCACAGCAGGTGGGAAAAAGTTAGACTGAAGCTTCAGATTAATTGGGAAGGTTTGTGCTGCAAGTAACCAAAATCTCAAACTCAACTGGTGGAAATAATAAAGAAAACAGATTAGTTCCTACAGTGGGAAGTCCAGAGGTGGGACAGCTCAGGATTATGTATTTTAAGAGCTCTGTCCTGAGGGATCCAGATTTCCATCTTCCCCTCAAGCAACCTAAACCCATGCCAGCTTATCTCTAGGTCTTGATCCTCATGGTCACAAAGTAGCTGTTGCGGCCATTTCAAGAATTATTAGTACATCAAGACACGACAACGAAGCCACTTTTTACTGTGAGAAAATATTTACTAGATATCCCCTGATATCTTTCTCCTCTCTTCTCTTTGGCTAAATCTAGGATAAATTCCCCTTCCTATACCAATCATTGGCAAGAAGAGTGTGACTCCTAAATTTGGTTTACATTAATCCAGGGGTAAATCTGAGTCATGCCCCTGAGTCAGGAGGCAGAGGAGTAGACACTCAGATTAAAGACAAGAATGGCTGCTGGGGAACAGTGTCTCAAAATCTTGCATCACTGGCTGAGTCGGCTGCCTCTCAGCTCCTGCAGACATCAGATTCGATTCACCACCAGCCTCCTAGACTTACTTCAATGAAACAAGGCAATAGTGGTGGCAATTTCTCACTTCCTTGCTACCACCTGCAGCAACCCCCGCTCTGGCACTGTCTTTGCAAAACTAGGATGGATTGGATCAGTTCTAAGGACTGCCTGATTCCCCCCAGTGAGTCACACAACAGGCAGGAAGCTGGATTGGCTGACTGGCTGGCAGATGGTAGCAAGGGGTAGCTAGCAGATGGTGGAAGGCTGCCCAGTTGCCAAGAGGAACAGTAAACCCTAGTCCTAGCAGAACATAAGCCTTTTGTCTCCTTGATCCACAGGACAATCTCAAAATCAGCATCCAATGCTCCCCTTTCCTGAGGTCCTCCTTGTTTATGACTGACCAGGAGGTGGCATCAGAGCATTAGACAACATGGCTGGCCACCTGCAGTTCTCTGATGGGGTGAGGACAGGAATCCAGATGAACTGAGAACACTCACCTCTCTCTCAATGAACTCTCTCATAACAAGCCAATCTAAAAATGACAGCAGGAAAAGACCACTAACCCACCTACCTGTGTCTTGCAAGAATGAATCTAAGCCATTTAGGAATGACAACATTCTCTTACAACATGAACATACTACAGACTTTCCATGGACTCACTTGGTAACATACATGCCATCAATGAGACACTTTGTTTTAAAAGTTAAGCCCACTTATGACGGAAAGACTTGTCAAATCTTATATTTGACTTGTCAAATCTTATACTCCTGAAACTAATGTAACGTGCATCAACTATACTTCAATTAAAAAAGAAAGGAACAGAGCCCAGAGGATTATTTTCTTATATTGTTTTATTCTATTTAAAAGTAAATAAATATGAATATAAGGCCACGGCCATGAAGCCCTTCATGAGTGGTCCCCCAGGGGCACCTGGGTGGCTCAGTTGGTTAAGTGTCTGATTTCAGCTCAGGTCATGATCTCATAGTTCATGAGTTCAAGCCTCAGTCAGGCTCGCTCTCTCTCTCTCTCTCTCTCTCTCTCTCTCAAAAATAAACACTAAAAATAAGAATTAAAAAAACAATAGGTGGCTGCCATAAGTGGTCCCCCCAAAAATTGTTCATCATATTGTTCCCTAGGGTTGGACCCATATTTAAAAAAATCACTGCCTTCCAACATTTTTTTTCAGCAACAATTAACTTCCTCTCTGATATTCTGCCAAGTCATATTTAACTGGGATGACATGCTTATCATACTTAACTGGGCTGAAATGTCTATCATATAATTTCCATTAAACATTTTTAAAAATTTGAATATATAGTATGCTAAAGAAAGGCATATGTGTCAAAAATATATTGCTCAATTTATCTTCACAAACTGAACACACCCACATAACCAACACCCAGATTAAGAAACAGAACACCCTCAGTACCCTTGATTAACAGCACCCTCAACCTCCCCTCCAGTCACCATGCACTATCACCCCCTTAAGGGTAACTACCATCCTGACTTGAAGTATCATATATTGTTTCCCTATTTTCAGACTTTATGTAAGTGGTTCTTAAAATATGTGTTATCTCTAGCTACTTCCTGTGAACATTAGCTACAATCCATACTACACACAGGTAAAGATCATTCATTTTCAAGCATAATGCACATCCTACTATACACAAGACAATATAGTAAGTACAATAAATTTTAGCATATAGCAATTTATCGGTTCTGCTATAGATGGGTAATTTCCAGGTATTGACAACTGCCAATAGTACTGCTTTGAACATTCTGGCACCTGCCTTTTGTGGAATATATGTAGCACCTCTCTATCTTCCACCCATACCTAGAGGAGGAATTGCGAGGTATGTGTGTATTCAGCTTTAGAAGATATACTGTGCCAAAAAGAATCTGTTAAAGTGGTTCCGTGAGGCATTAGAGATTTTCTGAAATGTGGAAAGTAGCTTGTGGACCGCACTACTGCCTTCATGGATCCCTTGGTGGTCTAAGGACATCAGTTAAGAACTTCCACTTAAAAGAAATTTTTTGTCTTCTTCTGTTCTCAGTTAAAATTAAAATTAAAAAAACTCAATTAAAATTAAAATACCTACTATTCTTCATAAAGTGCACTTCGATTATTTTGACACTGTAATGAAATCCTCTCTCAGCCCTATTACCCCTGGGCTGTAAAATCTTTGCTCACAGGTAATGCCCAGCTGAGGCCTTTGAGCTCACCTGGGCCCACTGCACAATGAGGACCCTGAGGCTGAGAGCCTTATGTGATTACTGTTAGGGGAGGTAGGTGAACTCCAGAACCACATCCTCTATAACACACAGCCTCCCTCTTCAGTATGAGATAGAAAAGGAGGCAGAATGGGGTCAGAAAAACACACACTTTGGGGTGGATGTGCCTAGGTCTAGACTCTTGACTGTAACTAACAATGTATCCATCTATCTTATCTGGTTCCTTCCATAAGCCTATGATTTCTTTGCTTTTGTAAACCCAGAACCTTCCCACTGGGTAAAAGAGGCAACTAGAATGAAATCTAAATTCTCTACCTTGCTATAAAGCTCCACCTGAACTGAATGTGTCCTGATCTCGTTTCCTCTCACTCTCTCTTTTGGCCATGAGGCTCCAGGTGCATGGGTCCTTTTTTGTCCCTCAAACACAGAAAGCATGTTGTCTTTTCAGAGCCTGTGTCCTTGCTTCTCCCTCTGCTCCAGGTGCTCTTTCCCTTGATCTCCACATGGCTGCCTCGTCCTCATGGTTTGAGTCTCAGCTTAAAAGTCACCCCCTTGGAGTTCCCTACACTAACCAGCTCTCAGAAATCAATCTCCCACCATCTTCCTGTATCCCATTAGCCTATTGTTTTTTATAACATGTATAAAACATGTATAAAACATATAAAACATGTATAAAAACATGTATTTTTATAACATGTGTCATCATTTGCTTATGTGTTTATTTTTTTCCAAAACTAGAATGAAAGATCCATGAGAAGAGTGATGATGTTTCTTATTTCCTGTTGTATACCCAGCATCTAGAAAAGTCTCTGGCACAGAGTAGGCACACAATAAATGTTTGAGAAATGAATGACTGCAGTCCCATTGCAGGAGTGTGAGGGCCCAAATTCAGCTACCATTGATTGCTTTGGGAGAAACTGAAAGCCCAGGTCTCCCTGACCATAATTCAGTACCCTTCCCCTCCTGAGCTCAGGATCAGCAATTTGGCCATCCCTAAAGACACCCACTCATCTGAGGACCCAGTATTTCTCTTACCTCATTTCAACAAATCAATGTTGTAAACTGTCCGTTCCACACAAACTTGTGCTAATGCCTCATGGTGAATCACCAACACACCAGAAGACTATTTTACTTGTCAAAATGAAACCCATCAGCTAGAGTAAACGCAAACCTGGAGCCCGAAGGCTCTACAAGGCCATGATACTCTCCCTCCCAGCATTTTGGGATCTCAGAGTCAAGGCATGATCAATAGGGAATCCATCCAGGAGGCTGGGCCACATGCTGTTATAGGATGCTGCATCTGCCAAACCCAGCAAAGGCTCCTTGTGTCATATGGCTATGGTTAGCAGCTTTGAGTGACTCCAAAAGCTCTACCAGGAAGAAGGGGCATCATTTGTTGGAAGCCCTCAGATTTAAAAACAATATCCACCTGTGGTTTTATCGTTTCCCGGAAAGTGTGAGTTCCATGAATAAGAACTAATAAGTTTTTGCTTTGCTAACTTCAGTGGTGGTCAATACTTGTAAGAGATCCAGACTCAATGCAAAATAATGAAAATGTTGAGAAGCTATAAGTGCTCTTCAAACAGAACACTTCAATACATAAGTTTCATCTTCCAGAAAATGAACCAAGATCATGTAATCAACTCTCTACCAGACCAGAGAATTTTAAAGTTGGCCTCACCCAGGCCCTTTATGCTGACATAAAAATAGGCCTCAAATACCCTCTGATTATTCACAGCTTTGATGCTAACCACCTATTCCAACCCATCAGTAAACGAGAACACAAACCACCCCTGATCATACAAAGTTCTTCGAGGACTTCTCTCCTATCAGGATATAACCTTGCCTCTCCTCTTGGCCTAACCCATCACCACAGGCTCTGTGTTGCGACTGTGTCCATCGCAATCCCTGATGAGGAAACAAGATACATCAGGAATCATGCTCTCAGCACCATCCTGAACCAGCTGTTGGGAATTCCTTGCTTGCAGGCATGATGTGGATCACAGTAACCATGGCGCCAGCCTGCACCTAGTGATTACTCTGAAGGACTGGTTGGGGACCAGAAACACTAGGTGAGAACTTTGTTAAGGGTCTTCTGTGTCCTTTGGCCAGTGTAGACACACAGAAACCATGTTACATGGCTAGAATCCGCACATAGACTTCCACTTCAAAGATTCTCAGTGTAGTAGATGGCAGAGCTGGCCTCCTAGGCGGGAGCAGCACAAGCATCAAAAGCTGAGGTTCTGGGGGCTCTTGGAGCCTGCCTGGGGAGAGCCTCACCTCTGGCAGAGTGTCACTTAGCAGCAACACAAATGTGCTTAATTGGTGGGAGATCCCAGGCCAAAAGAGAGCTCAAGGAATATTAAAGCTAAAAAGGAACAAAAATGAGGAAACCAGGATGGGAGTCCGGAATTGACATGGAAACCACAACAATTGGTCCAGTCAGTCACACTGCTGAACACTTTGGAGTCCCAGGAGACCTCTTAAAGAGGCAACGGCCTTACAATGTTTCTCTAGAAGCCTCTGATACATGAACTTTTGATTACGTATATCCACTTTCTCTTGATCATGGCTTATACTGTTATTATCATATAGTGTTCATGACCTACAAGGGCTAGGTCAGATCATATCAAAACAAATGGAATGCAGCCTTCAGATGAGGATTTTTTTTTAATATTTTTTATTTATTTCTAGGAGAGAGAGAGAGAGAGACAGCGTGAGCAGGGGAGGGTCAGAGAGAGAGGGAGACACAGACTCTGAAATAGGCTCCAGGCTCTGAGCTGGCAGTCAGCACAGAGCCCGACGCGGGGCTCGAACCCACGAACCGCGAGATCATGACCCAAGCGAAAGTCGGACGCTTAACCAACAAAGCCACCCAGGCACCCCAGATGAGGATTTTTTTAATGCAAATTATTTGCCAACATTTTTACATTGGGAAACTATACATAAAAATCCATATTTACAACTTCCCTTGAAAAATGCAAAGATCTGACAGAACTAAGCCTGTAGTCCAGCATGGCAACATTCGATCAGAGCTAGGTAGCAGTCATCTCTCTGGTGATGCCAAGGGCTCTAGGTTCACTGCCATCCACGTGACCTACTTCTTTATTTAAGCTCCTGTCTGGCATGGCCAGAATTTGAGTTTGAGACCCCTGATCTCAGCACTTAGTGCACAAAACTGTGGGTGTCTGTGGTGGGGTCTGGGGTAACATTAATCACGGTGGTACCTGATATAATTGCAGTTGTCCTCATTTTCATTGTTCAGGTTTGTTACTGGAGATTCTATGTGGTACAATGCCTATTTCAGTGGACAAGACAGCCCTAGATCTTCACTGCAGGAGCTTTAAACCAATGGAAAGATCAACATAGGTTGATTTTGTAAGACACTGCAAAAATTCAAAGTGACAATGATTGATGAGGCATAGGAACAGAGGCTCCATAAAGAGAATGGGAGATCATAAACTGAAATTTCATTGCTCACTGTCACACAGGGAATGAAGGATTCAGCCTACAGCCTCTGATATGAGACAGACAGCTGCAGTTGGCCCCCTTTTTAGGTTTTAGTTGTAAAGTCCTCAGATACTCAAAAAAAGGAGAACCCCTGACTCTAAAGCCTGACCTCACGTCAACTCAGGAGGTCCCAAGAGGGGGGCATTTTTTAGCACTTAGTATGTGCTGGCACTAAATGAGGTACTTCCACACTCGTTCATAGGAGAGGCATTCTTGGAATATAGGCTCATAGTTGGCGGACTGAGTTCAAATACTGGCTCCTTGCCTTACAAGTTGTCTGAACTTGAATATCTAATATCTTTATAATTTCCTTTTCCCAACCTATGAAAGGGAAAACTAATGATACCTACCATATTGTTCTTAGGTGGATTAAAGGGTTTAGCATAGTAGCTGACTTTCAGTAAATATACAATAAGTAACTATTAGCATCATCATTATTATTATTACTAACTTTCTTTTTAGCAGGTGAGAAAAGTTAAAGTCAAAAAAGGTAATCAACTTTCCCAAGATTATCATATAATTAATAATAGAAGCAGTACCTGAATTCAGGTTCATCTGCCTAAGAACATGTATGGTTCCGGCATCTTCTTTCCAATGATCTCTCAAGGCTAGCTGAACAAAGAATAGAGATTCTAATGGAGAAAAGAGACAAAGAGTTTGGGTAATACTTTCAAAGTAGAGCACACATCATTTCTGGTTTCTGGAACTTTTTTCCTCCAATTCCCATTGTTCTACCCATCAGTGACGCCATTTTCCATGCACATGCTAAGCCCAATTCTCCATGGAAAGACAATGTCATCCATCCCAGGCACAAGTCATGCTTAATTGAGAATGGCAGGACAGGGTCATCAGCAAAGCCTGGATCTCAGCCAGTCCTCCCACATGGAAGGTGAACTCACTGCCACTCAACCCCACCGCCCTGGATATTCTCCAGGAATGAGTGACAGGTCCCACCAGGTGGGCAGCCAAAGGCATGGGGGTGGTGAAGATCATATGGGAGATGGAAGGAACACATTGGAGATGAGCAAAAGCCAAACAGATGGCATGGCCTCGCTGCAGGCGGCTATAAAACCACAGCAGCAAGCTGACTAAATGGGCATACATACAACAGAGAGAGCCAGGAGAAGAGCAAAGAAGTCAACTCCAAAAGGCACCAGGCATGGCAAAGAACAACTACAGTGCTCATGGACTCATAAAAAACCAAACCCCAGTGATGTGAGGGGCTCAGGATTGGGGTCAGGGATGCAGTGAAATAAGCAGGAATATAGATCAGGCAGCAGCTGAAAGTGCCAGCCAGAAGTCAGGCAGGCCTAGTTTTCTAAAAAATTAGGACGAAGAGATCACTAACACAAAGATGACAAGTGAAGTTAGAAAGCCTAAATGGACCAAGGCCAAGGAGTCTCCCAAAGTCTCAACAAGGCAAAGGGACCAGTTGGATTTCATTGGATAGCCATTGTTAATGGGTATATGCACATATATACAAATATACATCTGTGTGTATATATATATAAATATATACATATATTCCCAGATACTCAAAAATGAAATTAGACTGTATATGCATTGTCCAATTTTTTTCATTCCACTATATCAGGAACATCTTTCCATATCTGTGAATGTACTGCTGTATGACTATTTTAATGGCCTCATTGTATTCCCTCATGTATATGAACCACAGCCCATTTAGCCACTCACTACTGAGGACAGGTATGGCAGGGGTGTACAATTTTCCTTTGTTATAAGCAATACAGTAATCATTTGTTTCCTTCAGATTAATTCCTAGATGTAGAACTGGTGAAGCAAAAGGCAATAGCATTTTAAAATCTTTTACTACCTAAGGAAAAAAAGGTGAAGGGCTATAGTAATTTGCCTTCTTACCAGTAGCGTGAAATGACAATCTGCTCCACAACCCCCCCAACACTGAGTATTATTATTATTTGTCACTTTGCTAAGTAAACAATGCCATGTCACTTTTCTATCTGCATTCCTCTGTTCATTAAAGAGGTTGATAATTTTCACATGCATATTCATAACTCCTCTAAGTATAAGACTGAGCCTCTTACAGAAAGATGGCATGAAAAGGGGTAGGTGGAACCGACTCACCAGATGTTCAGACCTGGCCTCACAGACTTTGTCTTCATGTCTGCAGTCTCAGTCAGCAGTTCCAGAGACTGAGCCTCAGCTTTGCCGATGCAAAATCTGACTCTATTCACCAATGTGTGTTCTGGCTCTGGGAACAGATGTCTGCTAAGAAAACTCACAAGTGATGGCTTGATAAACCAGGATGCTAATATACCAACTTACAGTAAAATACACACATACACACACACACACACACACACACACACACACACACACATATATATATCTTTCCAACAATGCAAATATTCATGTACAATATCTAGGATACTCCATTCTGAAACACAAACTAGGAATCAGGTTACCTTATAAATAGAAACCTATCCCCAGAGACAGAGAGAAGCAGCAAGAGAATATTTCCAGATACCAGAATATATCTGCAGACAGAATCAGAGTCCCACCCACTAGAGAATTCTTTCTCCGGCTCCATGCTTCCTGAGAATGGTTAGTCTCACCAAGCCCATCCAGATACCACCCTCTTCACACACCTAGCCAGGAGAGGGATCTGTGGATAACCCACATGATGGCAAACTAACAACTTCAGTTTCAGCTATCCTCTAATCTACAAAATTAATCAGCCACACAGGCTCATGAGCATGAAGCCAATAGCCTCCATTAACACCCTGACCTAAACTTCTGAGCCAATCAATCAATCAATATCCTCTCTATCTCTCTGTCTGTCTGTCTCTCTCTGTCTCTGTCTCTGTCTCTCTCTCCCTTTCACATACACGCACACACTCACGCATGCACACACAGTTTATTTCCTTGTTTTCTCATGCAGTGGTACAAATGTTTTCTATTTTGCCTTACCTTCCTTTTCTTACATGAATCCACATTTTGTCTCCCTAACTTATACCTGCCTGAGACCACTCACTGGCTCTCAAACTGGAATATATCCTTGGAGGATTCACCAAATTTGGCTCAGCTACTTGGAGCCAGAGGGATAATTATGACTTATCTGAGAAAACTCATTTTTCTTAATGTTACATAATTTAAAACATTTCAAAAGTAGGGAAACATTCTATAATATGTAGAATACAATATGTATGCGTTCTTCAAATCAAATAACATTTTTTTAAAAAATTACTCAATGAAATTCCAATTTATCTACAGTTTCTGAATCAACTCCTAACCAGTCCCCACCCTCCCACATCCACACCTACTATGGGAGGGTTATATGAGCTCCTCTGCCTCTTAAGAACACTTTGGTGGTAAAGTTCTGAAAGCACTAGTAATAAGTTAAGGTAAAGATTAAGGACAAAGATCAGACAGACCTGGCATCCCATAGACCAGGGCCATACAGACCTGGCCAGGAAAACAGAACCCCTTTATAAGTTGGGTGCCTTCAAGTGAGTCATTTAATATCTCTAAGCTTCAATTCCATAATTTGCTGAATAACAAACTAATTGATACAATTTTGATAGTCATTAGAGTCTATAAAATTTGCAAAATTGATTTTTTTTAATTTATTTAGTGGGGCACCTGGGTGGCTTAGTTGGTTAAGCGTCTGACTTCGGCTCAGGTCATGATCTCACAGTTTGTGGGTTTGAGCCCGCATCAGGCTCTGCTGACAGCTTGGAACCTGGAGCCTGTTTTAGATTCCTTGTCTGCCTATCCTCTGTTCACACTCTGTCTCTCTCTGTATCACTCTTAAAAACAAAGATTTAAAAAATTGTTTAATTTATTTATAACCAATCTAAGCTTAGCTTTTGGATTTCTGTTTCTGCGGAGCATTGAAAACTGTTAATTCTTCAATACAAGATAACCTGGTCTTTTCTAATTCAAGAATTTCTTTGGGGATAAATATTGGCAAATACTGAATTAAGTTTCACCCTTTAAACTTCTCCATCTTGAGAAGGCATCTGTAGCCAAGAGGCTTCTTCATGGTATGGGGATGGAGCAGCATCTGAAAAGTCAGCCCCCTTGCTGGGGTTCACATGCTAAAGTATCACACCAGCCATAGACACAGCCCAGAGTTAGCAAGAAGAAGGCCGGCCTCCTTTTCCTACATCTGGATTGATCCAACTTTGGTGGTCTCTGCTATTAAGCCTCATCGAAGATGGTATGTGAATTTCTCTGGCAGCATCCTAGCTTCCTGGTGTATAAACCTTCAAAGAGGTAGCCAAGGTGCCCTATAGCTACCCCAGGGGCACATGCTCCATTGCAGTGTGCTCTCTGATGTGTCTTCTGTTACTCAGTCAAGCATTCCCTAAAACAACACACTGGTAATCACTGCTGGGCTTATGCTCACGCTTTCTCCACTCTGAGAGCTGGGATGGAGGTGGGTGGGGGCTTGGGGGCACATGTCTTTGTGAAGCCTAGTGGATATTCTCCCAACGGTGGGAACAGCTAGAACCCAGGGCAACTCTGCCGTTCATGAAGCAACTTCGTACTTTATCTCCAGCTACTGTGTCTCCCTTTTGTAATCCTCCAACTCTGAGGAACATGTCCAGGCAGGACCTAGGAACTTTGAGGCCATCTCTGAGCCAAAAGCTATTCAAATAATGGTTGCACATCAAACAAAAGTTACCATATGTTCCCAGTTCCACAAAGAGTGCAATAAACAAAATTAAATGGAAGTCTTAGTGATGGAAAATGAAATAGCTACTGACAAAAAAAGCAGGCAGAGAACACTTATAAACTTGAAACACATACAAATCATGACTTGAAATGACACTTATCTCTAAGTATCATGAGAATTAACTAATGTTGAGCTCCTGGAGAATATAAGTGATATATAAATGCTAAACAATTTATGTTTGCTGAAGCACTTAGGATGCTTACTGAAATACCATGTAATACTGATATTCTAGAAGATTAATCCCCCCAAAAGCAAATGACTTCCAAAGTGCCTTGACAAATGACGAGGAAATAGCAGTTTTATGAATCTAGTACTGATGTTTTATGTGACAATGGAACAAATATTAAAAGAGAAAAATCTATCAATATCTCCAGGATAATATGATAACTGGGTAGCTGCACCTGGCTTTCTGAAGAAAGCCATATCAGTGTAACAACTTTGATGCACTGGCACATGAAGAAATGGGTTTGCTCTTTCAGTGAACATTTTGTGAACACTTAGGTTTGGGTACTATACTAAATCTTCGGAATACAAAGAAACATAAAGGGTGATCCCTGCCCCAAGGTCACTCACCCTCACATGATATTTCACCTATGACTTCTATCTTGACAACACCATCCTAGGGCTTTCCCAATACTCCTGACCTCAACAAACTTCCAGCCATCCTGCACTCCTCTGTGTCCCTCCAATGCCAAATCCAATCAGTTGCCAAGACTGTCACTGCCCCAATCCCCCCCTGGATAAGAGCTATATCTGGGGTGATGACTCCCCTGCACTTCCAGGCTATTGGCATTGGAAAAGTCCCTGAGAAAGAGAAGCAAGGAGGGCTTAAAATAGTTCTCCACAGCTGTGACGGAAATCACTGATAGACCCAGGGATGTGAAACTGGATCCAAAGCGTTTATTCCACCAATTGTACTAGTCAAGCAGGCCAGAGAGTAGAAAGATGATGAAATAAGCATTTAATGGAGAGACAGTGAGAATAAGGGACCAGAGAGGGATTGAGGAAGAAAGAGAAGGAAAGATGGTAGGAATAGGGACAAGGAAGAGACAGAATAGAGAAAGGAAAGAGTCAAGAAGCCAAGTGAGAGGAAGTGGTGAGGATCCCAGGAAGAGCTCAATCATCTATTCAGGGGGACATAATGAAGAGCAGAGAGCAGGTTTTTGGACAAATAAGACAGTGCCACTTATTGAAATGGGGTTAGGAGCTCTAGTGGACTCTAGGTAACTGTTTGAATGGACTTTTCAGATTATTCAGTGGAAGTCAGGAGGCTATTACAAAATATAGTTGAGAAAATTATGGGGTAAATGGCACTGCCCTGCACCCCCAAATGTATTCATATTCTGAAAAGAAGGATCTGAGAATTTGAAATTTGATATCTGCAACTTGAAGAAGAACAAGCAAAGGAAATTACCTGGCTTATAAATTCCACAGTGACTGGCAACCCCTACTGCTGGAAAAAGTGTGCTTCCTGCATTGATCTGAGATTCCTAACTCAGTATAATTAGAAAGTGAGAGGAGAGGAGAAAGCCAGCACCTAGAAGACCTCTTTCCTTCCAAAATACCTTTCTCACTAACTCACTAATCTCTGAAACCCCACAGTTTGATATCTGGTAGAAAAAAAGAAATGAATAACTGGATACTGAGTGCCACTCTATGCCAGGGGATTTACATACATTATCTCATTTACTTCTTGTGACATCCTCTGATATAAAGAGGTTTAATTCTCCATTTTATAGGTGAGAAAATTAAAGCTGAGACTGGTTAAGAAACACTTCCAAGGTCACACAGATAATAAAAGGCAGAGCCACAACTCAAGCTACACCAAAGTCCCCAATCCATCCCCTACACCATGCTGTATCCACTGAGCATAATTAATACTTTATCTCTTGGTAACAATGCCATCGAGCCTTTAAAAATATCACACTTTTATATATCATTTTGTTCATTCATTCAATGCACATTGACTGAGCAGTTTGTTGGATTCATTCGTTCAGTAGGTATTTATAGAGTCTAACTATGTGCCAGGTACTATGCTAGGCAATGAGCAAATGATCGACATGTGGTCCCTATGCCTTGGTGAGATAAAGAAGCACAAAAAAATAAATAAGTAAAAGAATTATAAACTGCAAATTTTGGAATGTTCTATGAAAAATATATGAAGGAGGCTGGGGCATAGAATACTAGAAGAAGGGTGGCCCACATTGAAAAGTGACAATGCCAAACAAGCTCCAAAGAATAGGAGGGGCAGCCTGGGAGAAAGATATTTCAAGCAGCAGAAACAACCCAGGAAAAGACCCCAGAGCATGAAAGAATTTAAAGAAGGCTCATCTGACTCATCTGATTGAGTACAGGAAATGGGTATTCAGGAAGCTTGAGAATCAGGCAGGGCCCCATCCTGCAAGGCTCCATAAGCTCTTTTGGGACTCAGGGTTTTATGCTGTGTGCATAGGAAGCCATAATAGATTTCAAACACAGAAGGGACATGATTCAACTATTTTTTAAAGATTTATCAGGGTGCCTGGGTGGCTCAGTTGGTTAAGTGCCCGATTTTGGCTCAGGTCATGATCTCACAGTCTGTAGGTTCAAGCCCCGCATCAGGCTCTGTGCTGACAGCTCAGAGTCTGGAGCCTGCTTCAGGTTCTGTGTCTCCCTCTCTCTCTGCCCCTCCCCTACTTGCTTTTTGTCTCTGTCTCTCAAAATAAAATAAAGACATTTTACAGGGCAGACAATGAGATGAGCTGCAGAAAGAGCTGTGGGGGTATTGCCATGTCTCTTTTCAGTGTGGCCTGAGCTGTTGCCTGGCTTTTCTACCCACCCTGATTCACCACAATGCTTTCTGGTGATGTCAGCAAAACTTCTGGCCAATCATCAGTGCTCATGCGATTGGCCTTGTTCAGGTGGCCAATCACCAGGCAGCTTCTGCTGGCCAATCACAGGTGGCTTTCTCAGTGGTCCTCCTGACATCACTGCCTGGACAACAAGTTTTCAAGGAAAACATGGTAACTTTCTTCAAGTTGAGAAATTACTATTTGGGACGTATTTATAGGACAGTCATGGTGAGGTTGAAAGTCTCAACAGGAACAAAGACAATTGTGGCCCTTAGAATCACCATTCACTAGGCACACCGATACAAATCATTTCATGGGCCATGAGACTCCATCAAAGGTCCCATGTCAGTGGTCTCTGGAACAACATGACACTAGAGCAAATGCTCCTCTCAACTCATCCATCAGAGTTGAAAAGAAGCCTGAAAATGCTAATTTTGTGTATTGTACCTCTTCCGACAATAAAATCACATAAACCTGGAGAAGATGAAGCCAAGGTGGTGTCATTAAGTGCTTGCCAAAACCACACTCAGCACTCCTCAGAGGGGATAACCACATCCAGACTCACAAAACATTCAAAGTGTCATGTCCAGCCTCCAAAGAAAGAAAATGCTCAAAATCCAGAGAAGGAGGAAAATGGAACCCATGGGTAGAAGAAAAGTAATTCCACAGCCAAAGACCCCCTCCCCAATGACAGGTGACAGTATATCGAGAGACATTATCCAGAGGGGTTCTTCAGGCAAACAATGGTAACAGATGGGCACTGGAATCTAGAAAGAAATGAAGAGGGTAGATAAGTAGTGGAAAAAGAGGAGTCTTTCATCATCTCATTTAAAATGTTCCTCTAGAACTTAACGGAGGACCATCGGGGAGAAGAAGGGGAAAAACAGTGGAGGAGAGGGAGGGAGGCAAACCTTGAGAGACTCTTGAATGCCGAGAACAAACTGAGGGCTGATGGGGGTGGAGGGGAAGAGGGGTGATGGGCATGGAGGAGGGCACTTGTGGGGATTAACACTGGGTGTTATATAGAAACCAACTTGACAATAAACTATTTTTAAAAAATAAAATAAAATGATCCTCTACAAAAAAAAAAAATGTTTTTTTTAAATAAAGATTTATCTGATGTACATGGAAAAGGGACTGTCAGAGGCCAATGGTAGAGACAGGGAGAATAGCTTGTAGGCTGTCATAGTATTCCAGAAAAGAAACGAAGATGGCCTGTATTAGACTGGCAGCACAGAGGTGGAGGGCAGGAGCTGGCTCTGAGGTCTTTTGCAGTCTGGGCCACAAGGGCTTGCTAAGAGACCAACTATGGGAAATGAGATACTAGGTTTCTGCTGGAGAAATGAGATGGATGGTGAAGCCATATATTGAGATTACTTGATAAGGAAAGAAGGGGAACAATAGTTTTTATTTTGGACTCTTGGTTTCTGAAATTTGACTCACCTGCGAGACATCTAAGTGGAGATGTCTAATAAAAAATCCAGTTATGTGAGTCTGGAACTCAAGAGGGGAGGTCAACTCAGGAGATACCAATTCTGGAGTTGGGAGAAAGAATAAAGAGAGAGGAGTAGCCCAAGCAGGAAGCTGATGTTTAATGATCTGGATTAAGAAAAGTGGGAAGGAGCAGCTAGTGAGAGGTCTGAGGAGGACCAGGAAGGATGACGTCATGGAAACAAGGCAAAACCACCTTTAGGGCCATTCTAAGGCTGCTATGGGGAAAGAAGATCTTAGAGTAAAATGATCAATAAAATAGAATTCTCATCCCAGAAGAGTTCACAGTCTGATGAGAAGGAGTAATATGATTGATGAAGGAATAAAAAGCTAGTGTAACATTTATTGAGCACTTATTACATGACAGGAACTAAGCTAAATGATTTACATGCATTATCATCTAATAAAGTAGGAATCATAATGAAGCAGGAATCATTATTATCCTCATTTTACAGATGAGAGAATGAAAGCTCAGAAAGAGTAGCTCACCAAAGGTCACAGAGCTAGTAAGGGTGGGGAGTCAGGATTTAAAGGTAGGCAGTGTGACTCCCAAGGCACACTTCTAACCACAAAGGTATCCACCTCTAGCTGGGGACATAGACAGGTAGCCAATTCCCTTATTACTCTCCTTGGTTGTCTCCTGCCTTACTCCTCTCCCTTGTTCCCATATACATTCTGCTTAGGACCTGGGACTGCTCTTCTCCCAGTAGTGACCTTGTTCAACATAGTGATGATCCTAGGAGGCGCCCCTAGCACTGGGCTTTCACAGCATTGGGCTTTCATGTCCCCTCCACTCCCTCACAGCTTCAAGGCTAACTTACCAAGACACTAAACCTTGCCCAACGTCCCCATAGAGGCCCCAACTCCAAAACCTGACCTGGGGATATTTAACCTTTATTTTAAATTAGAAACTGACCAGATCAGTCTCAGGTACTATTAGATGTGGGTTGATGTGGCAGAGCAGCAAAGGGAGTAATCATTCCTGATAAAACTGAGAAAAAAGGAAAAGCTATTTTAGCTTAAATTGTTTCCTATAAAACAGCTTTGAAGGTAAAAGGTACTATCTTCTTGTCAGTGTCAACATTTCTCTTGCTGGATAAGTGAAATTATGTTTCTGTCAATGATAAAATCTTTCTAAAAGGGAGGCGACATTTTGTTTGGTTTCTGGCAAGGAATGATTAGGTCTGATGAAACTGGATGGATAAGAGAACATTTCCATAGGACATGAGTGAAAATCACCAGATTTCTACTGACTGCAATCAGTGTATGCCCAGAATTATTAAACCTTGCCTACACTAATTTGGCTGAATGGCCTTGAATATTTTTCACTGAATTTTTGTCCAGTGTTTGGGTGATAGATATGGCCAGCGACTGTATGTTACAACCTTCTCTCTATTATCTACTATCCAAACTCATCACCTAATTGTTAGCAGCCAATATCAGAGACTCCTTTGCTCTCTCTCTCATAATGTTCAGAAGTATCATCTTCCTGATCCCACCAGTGCTGAAGTATCTCATATATTCATCTGAGTTCAGTTGTATCACAAAATCGAAATGAGTGTGAGATTCCTGATCCTGCATGAAAACACAACATTCAAGACTCCTGACCTGCGAGTACTAGGTACTAGGCTTCCAGCTTCACTGTCTCTTCTCTGTGTGATAGATGACATGCCAACTAAACCCATCATAGTTACTATTTTCACCTCTAGGCGAGAATCCCAAAGACCTGCAGCTGCAGAGAGGAACAAAAGCAGGGCACTTGGGTGGCTCAGTCGGTTGAGCATCCAATTCTTGATTTCAGCTCAGGTTATGATCCCAGGAACATGTGATCAAGCCCTACATTGAGCTCAGCATAGAGCTCAGAGACTGCTTGGGATTTTCCCTCTCCCTCCTCTCTCCCTCTCTCTCTCTCCCCCTCCCCCCCCCACATACACACACACACACACACACACACACACACAAAATAAATAAACTTTAAAAAAATAAGAAAGGAAAAGGAATTGCTCTGAAGGGTGAAAAGCACTTCTCCCAGTGGCACAGACCCAAAGCTCCTTTATTTCATAACTGCTGAGCTGAAGCTCACAGTTGTTTGGCATCAAGCACGAGCTTACTCCCAGAAACCCCAGAATGAGAGGAGCAGAAGAACAGCTTGGGGACACAATGTGTTTGGACTTAGCAGAAGTGGAATTCTCTAAGATATGAAGGAGCCTCTGTGTCCCACCTTATGGTCTAGCCCAGGTGCTGTTCTCAGATCTTGTCCCAGCTGATTCTCCTCAAACCAACAGTTGATCTAAGTCATGTGCACCTTTTGGAAAGTTACAAGTGTGGAGCTTGCACCAAGCCAAAGTCTCAAGTATATGAGAAGCCAAGAAGGAGAAGGAGAAAAAAGTGAAGGAGAATTCGGAAGGAAGAGTTTAACAATTTTCATGGATTCATCCAAAGAATATAAGTAAATGCTATTTTTATTACCAGATAGTCATACAAATAATAAGAATTAAAGAAATTTTTTCTGAATTGTGCCATTATACAAGGCATCAAACTTCCTTCCACATCCTTCCTCTTCCTCCTTCTTCACCCTTAATTCCCCTTCTAAATATATCAAATTTACAAACTAAGATGTGACTGGTTATAACCGGCAACATTATTTTGTGAGCCATCAAGAAACGGGGGGAAATGTTGCCAGTTAAACCCTGACATATACATCTCGGTTTTAGAGATGTTAAAATGTAAAAAAGTTGTTGATCATAAAATCTATGAACCAGAGCATACTAACACACACACACACACACACACACACACACACACACACACACACCACTCATCAATGAATTTCCCTAGCAAGGGCAGAAAAATTGTCATCAAGAACCAGTTTTCCCAAACAGCTAGATTTGTGCCACTGCTAAAAAGGACGGGTGGAGAGTTTAACATTTATTTTATGGCATAGAGTCGCTGCCCGAAGACAACTCAGAACACCCTTGGCAGATAATGGACCACATTTCATATCTGAGAAATGTATCTTATTTTTAAAACTGAAAGCAGAGAAAGTCATTAGATTTGCTTTCACTCTTGCCACAGAATGGCAGGGCAATTTTCATCATATCTGCTCCTCTTTGTTTTCTTCATTTTCCATTTTCCTCTTTTCTTTACATTCATCTTCATCCTCACTTTCTCGTCGTTTTTTTTAACTTAAAATCTCATTTAGCTGTCTCAATACCTCATTATTGTGGCCTGCCTCAAAGTTCCTTAATAATAACATATTGTACATGTTTATTACACTTGATAGGAAGTAATTTTATTGAAGCCCCTTTTGTCTCCTCATTTGCACATAATCTTGTGTCTCCACACCTGTAATACTGTCCCCAAGAAACTAGTATTTTCAGCATTATACTTGTTTGTTATAACCAGGGAAATGATAATGAGAATTCATGAGGCTGAAAAGCAGGTACAGTGACTCCATCTCCAAATTAGCCCAGTGCCTAACTATAATGAAGATGATTTGTATTTATTTGGTATAATGTTCCTGGCACCTAATAGTGACTATTTTCTCTTCAAGACTAAGGATTTGTTAGATTAACATACTTGCTGCATTGGTTATTTGTTAAAGCCCTGACTAGGTCACTCATACAAAAAGTTGATACCAACTAATTGAAATTTAATTATTCATCAAGTCAACATTTATGAAGTGTCCAACTTTTGCCCAGACATTCGGGCAGGCACTGATGATAGCTCAATAGTCTCAGGCCTCAAGTTTAGCAGAAACAGGAAACACATTAGAAAAAACACGGCCTCTGCATGTGGGTGGCTCAGTCTGTTAAGCATCTAACTCTTGATTTTGGCTCAGGTCATGATCTTGCAGTTTGTTGGTTTAAGACCCACATCAGGTTTGTGCTGATGGATGGTATGGAGCCTGCTTGGGATATTCATTCATTCATTCATTCATTCTCTCTCTCAAAATAAATAAATAAATAACACTTACCAGGAAAAAAAAGAAACATGGCCCAATATATTGGTCTGTACTAGCTGCTATAACAAAATACTACATACGGAGTAGCTTATAAGAACAAATATTTATTTTTCACAGTTCTAGAGGCTGAAGATCTCAGACCAGACTACCCAGCATGGTCAGGTGAGGGTTCTCTTCTAGGTCACAGACATCTCATTGTATATTCATATGGTTAAAGGTGCTCAGGGAAGACTTGGGATCTCTCTTATTAAGAGTATTAATCATGTTTGGGTTTTTTATGTTCATTTATTTTTGAGAGAGAGTGAGTATGTGAATGAGTGAGTGAGGAGGGGCAGAGAGAGGGGGAGACACAGAATATCCAAAGTCAGGCTCAAACTCCAACCTGTCAGTACAGAGCCAATGTCAGGCTCAAACTCATGAACCATGAGATCACGACCTGAGCCAAAGTCAGAGGCTTAACTGACAAAGCCACCCAGGTGCCACAAGAGTACTAATCACATCTGTAAGGGTTCCACCCTCATCAACTAATCACCTCCCAAAGGCCCCACATTCTAACATCATCACATTGGGCATTAGGATTCAACTTGTGAATTTTGGGGGGACGCAAATACCCAGAACATAGCACTCAACAATCCCCCAGACAGTTAAATTAGCACAGTCCCTCCCATATTCCCCCCATCTGACTAGCACTTACCACCTCTTCTGAATCCTTGTTCTCCTCAACTGAGAGAGCCCAAGCCTATACCAACAGTATTCCCACTTTCTAATTCCATAGACATGCACAAAATATATCTGTAGGAAAGAAAGGAAATTGGAGGTATCAACAAGAGGCATGGCCTATTCCATTATTTATGTCTTCAGCTGCATTTCCTTAAGACCTTCAAACAAAAATAAAAACTAAAATGTGTTTCGGTTATAGTTTAACCACTGATCATGGAAATTTCCAAATATACAGGGTAGAAAGAATAAAACATGAACCCCATGTACCAACGCCAAACTTCAATAATTAGCAACAATTCTGCCATTTTGCTTTTATCTCTGCTCCCTGCCTTTTTTCTTACTGTATTTCAAAGCCAATCCCAGGTGTCCTACCATTTCACCCATAAATACTTCAGCACATATCTCAAAGTGATTGAGAGGTTTTTCTTTTTAATATCACCAACAATGCCATTATCTCATCCAACAAAATTAACAAGAATTTCTTATTATTACCTAATAAGCTGCCTTATTTTTCCCTGAGTTCAAAAATATATTTTTATAGTCAATTTGTTTAAATCAGGAGGCAAAGTCCACAAACAGCACTTATTAATATCTGAAGTCTCTTTTAATCCAAAATGGTTTTTTCTCCCTTTCTTCTTCATACCATTTATTTGTTTAAGAAAATTAGCTATTTGTCCAGTGACTGAGTGCATCATTGTAGATTCATCCAACACATTTCCCTTTCTGCTGCATTTTCTATAAACTCGTAGCTGAATCTAGAGACACCTAGGTTCAATATTTTTAGCAATAGCATGTCATAGATAATGCTGTGACTTCCTACTGCATCACGTCAGGAGACATAGAATATCTGGGGTTTTTTTAATCAATGAGGTTAGGAGATGTCAATCTGATCCACCCACTAAAAAGTCTCCCCATGACCTTTCACCTAGTGTTTGTGATAACTACTGACAATCATTTCTTAGAGCCACTATTCCATTAAAGATTTTATTTCTATCTCAAGTACACTGCATAGGGAAATCATCTATCCTTGTATTGGTTAAGTTAAATCACAAAAACTAAACTTCAAAACATTTTTTAAAGCATTAGAACACATGAGACAGTTATCAAAAAAAAAGTGACATTTTTCAGCCTATAGATTCTTCTACTTCTTTCAAGAACAAGAATATCTAAATATTTCACAGCTCCATTACTTGATAATAGCTGTACTTTTTATACCTACTGATTATGAAAATTTAAATGATGAAAATCTTCTATGAATTCAGTGACCTTCTAGACATATTTCTATTATTTCGGTCATAAGAGTACTCTAAACATACTTGAGACTTAGCAAAGTCATGTGTCATAGGAATAAAATAAAACACTTTATAAAGTATATAAGTTGTAATCCTTCCCCCTTCTGTATTACATCCTAAACCATGCCCCACTCCAGAGAGGAAAGATTCTAAGTTGCTGGTCCAGCACTATGGTCTCCTCTGCAGTACAGATCCCTAGTAACTAGCAAGAGCACATATGTGGAGGGTACATGTTCACACATAACTCAGCCCAAAGAAGCCAGAGAGGGTACACAATAAAGAGTTAATCAAGAAAGAGAGACTGATAGAGGAAGAACCTTTTTAGGCTAAATGTCAGGGAAAGTCTGTGGGAGTTTACAGAGAACAAAAAGCAAAATTTTATTTTCTGGTGGATTTGCTTCCCTCTCTACTCTACCCTTCGACATTTCCAAAAGAGACTTCAATAGCCTCAAATTCCTATGCTGATTATCCTAGACACCAGGTTTACATGACTTATACATGAATATGTGAGGCACAGTAGATACTGCTGATTCAGTAGAGAATATTTCCTTAGAGATTCACAATTCAAGGCAGCCCCCTGTCCTTTCCCCAACCCCAGAGGGCTCCACAGTCAAACAACTACTCACTGTGGGTATCTAGTACTTTGTTTCCTAACACTTTGCCTATAGGCTCTGCCATTGTCACCATCCCACAGTAGCATGAATGATATACCATGTCTATATAAATGCAAAAGCAAACAAGTATATTCCTCCCACAGGGCACCTTTTAAGCTAGAGCTTAGTCCCCCAAGACCAATCACATCTCATGGAACCATCAGTTTATTGATCATCAAAATAAGAATTCCCACTGGCTATTCTCCTGCTGAGGCCAAAAACTCACTGAGTACAATTACTTGCTTAGGCTGGTTGATCAGTGATTAGAAACTAGGCTAATTGGGCCAGTACTTAAACTCCTGTTTGGAGCATGCATCCTTTGCAGCCCCAAACTCAACCTTCCTTCACCTATTCAGTAGGCCACTTGATACTTCTGCTGATATTCTTCATTCAGTGAAGCTATTTTATTCAAAAACTCATGAAGTGAAACTCTTGAAACTGTGAAGGAATGAAGTGATTTGTCCTAAGCAGAGCTGGCTTTACAGAAATGCCTAGGAGAAAAGGTGTAGCTTCAATCCACCAATTAGAGAGAATTTGCAAAACATTTTGGATGAATCAGCTCCCTGGGAAGACAGCTCAGAAGTGGCAGGGGGCAACATGAACCTGAAGGGAATGGTTAGGCTGCCAGCTAAGCATGGGTTCCTGCCCCAATCCTTAAATCCAGTTTTGTTAATAGATGCATTTCCTAATATCAAAAATGTAGAGGAGACAATTTTCCATGATCGAAAAGGCTAAACTCGCTTTCTTCATCAAGCCTGTAGCCCAGTACCCCTAGTTTTTGTTTAAACTTGCTCAACCAGAAACGGGAACCCTCTGGCACTGTTGGTGGGAATACAAACTGGTGCAGCCACTCTGGAAAATAGTGTGGACGTTCCTCAAAAAATTAAAATCCAAACTACCCTATGACCCAGATATAGCAATACTTGGAATTTACCAAAGGAATATAAGAGTGCTGATGCATAGGGGCACATGTATTCCAATGTTTATAGCAGTGCTTTCAAAAAAGACCAAATTATTTATGGAAAGAACCTAAATGTCCATCAACTGATGAATGGATCAAGAAGATGTGGTTTATATATACAATGGAATACTACCTGGCAATGAAAAGGAAAGAAATCATGCAACATGGATGGAACTGCAAGATATTATGCTCAGTGAAATAAGTCAGTCAGAGAAGGACAGATATCATATATTTTCACTCATATGTGGATCTTAAGAAACTGAAGACCACAAGGGAAAGAAAACAGATAGATACAAACAGAGAAGGAGGGAGGCAAACCACAAGAGACTATTAAATACAGAGAACAAACTAAGGGTGGATGGGGGTGTAGGGGAGAGGAAAAACAGGTGATGGGTATTGAGGAAGGCACATGTTGGGATGATCGCTGGGTGTTGTATGTAAGCCAGTTTGACAACAATTTATATTCATAAAAAAAACCAAAAAGATAAATATATAAAATAAAACTTCTCAACTAGAACAAATTCCTACAATGCAAATCAGTGGGAAGAAAATAAAACAATGTTGTGATGCCCCTGATTCCAGTCCTGAGAAATGAATCTCCACAAGAAAGGCCATGTAACATTTCTCTTAGAGAACCACTGCTTCTGATCCTCCCCTCACCCAAGTGGAACTGAACAGTAATAAAGTCAAGCTCAGAATTAATTAATTCATTCACTCATTCATTCATTCATTCATTCAACAAATGCTTATTGGACACCCCTATGCTAGGGGATACAGAGAGGAAAAGTAGAGTACTACCGGTTTGATTTCTTGATCTAACTATGCCACTAACCTCAGAACTACACGATGCGATGATGCCACAAGAGAAGAGAATCTATCTACCATGCTATGGGTGTAGCATATTAATTTTTTAGTGGGGAGCAAGGGTGTGCCTTTGGAGTCTTGCTTTTGCTCTTGATTTACTGCAGCTGCAGGCTGTGACTCTGGAGTAAATAGAGGGTATGTCTCACTTACCCCCCAGGACATTCCATGTCTCAGCTTTCTGGGTTTTCTACGTCCAAAACTCTCACCCAAGAATGGCAGTCAAGACCTCCTCCCCAGAGAAATTGTGGAGGAAGGAAGAAGAAAGGTGACTTTTAACAAAAAATCTACTCCTGATGAGTGAAGATAGCAAAGATGAGATGTTAAAGGTTAGATCCAGGCTCTATTTTATTAATTAATTAAAATTTTATTTGAGATAGTTGTAGATTCACATATAGTTGTAATAAATCATAGAGAGAGATCCTTTTATACTTTTTCCCAGTTTCCCCTAAATAGTAACATTTTACAAAACTATTCTATGCTATAGCAACTAGGATATTGACATTCATACAATCCACCAGTCTTATTCAGATTTCTCAGTTTTACTTGCACTCCTTGTTCTATTAAGTTCTATACAATCTGGGGCGCCTGGGTGGCTTAGTCGGTTGAGCATCTGACTTTCGCTTAGGTCATGATCTCGCGGTTTGTGGGTTCAAGCCCGGCGTCAGGCTCTGTGCTGACTGCCAGCTCAGAGCCTGGAGCCTATTTCAGAGTCTGTATCTCTCTCTCTCTCTCTGACCCTCCCCTGCTCGCGCTCTCTCTCTCTCTCCCAGAAATAAATAAAAATATTTTAAAAAAAGTTCTATACAATCTGCCTGTGTAGCTTCATGTATTCAATACCATAGTAAAGAACATACAGTTTCAACACCAAAGGCTCCTTCATGTTGCCCTTTTATGACCACACCCACCTCCTCCTGCCACTTCTAACACCTGGCAACCACTAAATACATCTTCCATTTCTAACTTTTGTCATTTCAAACTGTTATATGAATAGAATTATATAATATGAAACTTTCTTGAGATTGGGTTTTCTGCTCAACAATTATAATGCCTTGGCTATTCCTTCAAGATGTTGCCATGAATCGACAGTTTGTTCTTTTCTATTGGTGAGTAGATTCTTTGGTATGGATGTACTATAGTTTAGCTCATTATTCATTGAAGAACATTTAGGCTGTTTCCAGTTTGGCGCTATTGTGAATAAAGATAATGTAAACACTTATGTACATGTTTTTAAATGTTGATGGATACAGACTTTAGAGACTACATTCTGGCCTGGGCCTCATTTTTCCTTTCTTTTTTTTAAATTAAAATATAATTAACATAAAATATTATATTGGTTTCCTGTATACAACACAGTGGTTTGACACTTGTACACCTAGTGGACTGATCACGATATGTCTAGTAACCATTTGACAACATACAAAACTAATATGATTATTATTGAGTATATTTGCCATGCAATACACTACATCGTCATGACATTTATTTTATAATGGAAATTTTGTTAACTCTTGATCCCCTTCACCTATTTTCTTCCCCTCTCCCCTGTGGCAACTAACAATCTTTTCTCTGTATCTGTGAGTCTAGGTTTTATGTATTTGCTTTGCTTTTTAGATTCCACTTATAAACGAAATCATGTGGTTTTTTTTTTCAGTCTTATTTCACCTCGTGTAATAACCTCAAGGTCCAACCGTATTGTCACAAATGGCAAGATTCCACTCTTTTATATGGTTCAGTAGTATTCCTGTGTGTGTGTGTGTGTGTGTGTGTGCGCATGCACACGCGCACGCACGAGCACGTGTGTGTGTATCCTCCAGTGCCACATCCTGAGTAGGGCAACTCTTCCTTATAGGTTGGGGTATATATCATAACTTCTTTATCCATTCATGTATCAATGGACAATAAGGTTGTTTTCATACCTTGACTATTTTAAATAACACTTCAGTGAACATAGGGGTGCATATATCTTTCTGAATTAGTTTTTTGTTTTGATTTCCTCAAATAGATACCCAAAAGCAAGGGGCACCTGGGTAGCTCAGTTGGTTAAGATACCCAAAAGCAGAATTGCTAGATAGTATAGTTCTGCTTTAATCTTTTGAGGGAATTCTATACTGTTTTCTATAACAGTTACACTAATTTACATCCCCACCAACAGTGCCTGAAGGTTCCCTTTTCTCCACATCCTCATTAACACTTGTCTTTAAGATACTAGCCATTCAAAATAGTGTGAGGTGATATTTCATTGTGGTTTTGATTTTTATTTCTCTGATGACTAGTGACACTGAGCAGTGTCTTGGTGCCTGTTGACCATCTGTACGTCGTCTTGGGTGAAATGTCTATTCATGTCTCTGTCCACTTTTTAATCAGATTGGTTTATTATTGAGTTGTATGGGTTCTTTGGATATTTTGTATATTGACACCTTTTTGAACATATAATTTGCAAATATCTTCTCCTGTTCAGTAAGTTGTCTTTTCATTTTGTTGATGGTTTCCCTCACTATGCTTTAAAAAAAAAAAAAAAAAGCTTCTAAGTTTGATGTAGTCCCAGTTATTTATTGTTGCTTTTGTTGCCTTTGTCTTAGAGTAAAATCCAAAAAAAAAAACTTCACTAAGACATGTCAAGGACCTTACCACTTACGTTTTCGTCTAGATATTTAAAGCTTCAGGCTTTACCCATTTTGAATTAATTTTTGTATATGGTATAAGATACTGGTCCAGTTTCATTCTTTTGCATGTGGCTGTCCAGTTTTCCCAACATCATTGATTTAAGAGACGATCTTTTCCCCATTGCAAACTTTTGTCTCCTTTGTCATAAATTAATTGATCATATATTTCTGGGTTCTCCATTCTGTTCTATTGATCTATGTGTCTGCTTTTATGTCAATATCACACTGCTTTGATTATTATAGTTTCATAGTATAATTTGAAGTCAGGGAGCATGATACCTCTAGCTTGTTCTGTCTCAAGACTGCTTTGTCTATTCAAGCTTTTTTGTGGTTCTGATATAAATTTAAAAATTTTTTGAGTTCTAATTCTGTGAAAAATGCCATTGGAGTTGTGATGGAGATTGCACTGAATCTGTAGATTGCTTTAGGTAGTAAGGACAATTTAGCAGTACTAATTCTTTCAGTCCATGAGCATAGAATAACTCTATACAGTTGGGTCTTCCGTTTCTTTCATTACTGTCTTATAGTTTTCAGTATTTGGGTCTTTCACCTTTGGGTAAAATTTACTCCTAAGTACTTTATTCTATTTGATGCAACTATAAGTGGGATTGTTTTCTTGATTTTTATTTCTCATAATTTGTTGTAAGTGTATAGAAAAGCAACAGAATTTTGTATATTGATTTTGTACCCTGCAACTGTACTAAATTCACTTATTAGCTCTAAGAGATTTTTGGTGGCCTTGTAAAACAAGTTTGGAAGTGTTCCTTCCTTTTCAATTTTTGGCAAGAGTTTGAAAGGGATAGGTACTAAATCTTCTTTGAATGTGTGGTCTCTTGTCCTTTTGAATTTGGAACATATTCCTCTGTCTCCTCATTTTGTCTGGCTCTCTGTGTTTCTTCTTATATGTTAGATGTAATAGCTACCTCTCCCAGTCTTGAAGGAGTAGCCTGATGTGGGAGGTGACCTGTGGGGCTCGCAAGCATAACCCCCCACCTCACCACCACAGCAGGCACTCCAGGCCTGGGTGCACCTGCTAGCTGTGGTGAAGTTGTGACAGCAGAGCAGGGAGGGCATGGCACTTGCCAGCCTGGTGCAGTCAAGGCAGGCAGAGAAGGGGCATTCACCTGGTTGTGATGTGGCCACACAGACCTCACTTTTAAATAGTCACTGAGCATTGGGTTCACTGTGCACAAATAATCTGTGGAGGTTACACATTTCCATCTCTTAGATGCTAGGCATGTTGCCAAGCCCTTGGATTTGAGGAACCATCACAAGTTCCCCTCCAGTCAGTGCTATGACTGGCTTGGAGGAAAGTATGCCAGGTGTCCCCTGCTGCTCAGTGGACCTTCTAGCTGTCCTACATCCCTCTTCTTCGTAGGCTTCTCTAACCAGAATATGAACAAGAAGTACCTGGGAAGTTATTACCATGCAGATTCCTTGGCCCTGCCCCAGAAATTCTGATTCCGTCAGTTCAGTATAAGCCCAGCTACCTGCATTCATAACAAGTAAACCAGGTTTGGCTCTCCCAGGCACTCCCTCTTCCTGGCTCACACTTCTGTGTCATCTCCTCCTTCTGAGTGTGTGCAGGACCTGTGACTTGCTCCTCAACCAATGAAATATGATAAAAGTGATAGAATCACATTCCTGTGATTAGGTTATGTAATAGAAGACTCCATCTTGCTAGAAGACTCACTCTAGAGACTTCTTGCTGGCTTGATGAAGTAAGTGGCCATGTTGGAAAAGCCCATATGGTAAAGGACTGCAGGGAGTCTCTGGGTGCTGAGGCAGCCTCCAGCCTCTGCCAGCAAGAAGTCACAACCTTCAGCCTGACAAACACAAGGATGTGAATCCTGCAAACAACTGAATGGGAGGATCCTTCCACAGGTGGATTCTTCCACAGCCTGGCAGGTAACATTTCAACTGTCACCTCATAAGAGGACACAATTCAACTGAGTCCTGCCCAGTTTCCTGACACATGAAACCGTGAGATAATGTTAGGTTGTTCTAAGCTGCTAGATTTGTAGTGATTTGTTATACATCAATAGAAAAAAAAAGTGTTAGAGAATGAATGTATGTGCTACCCTTCCCCATTCATATGTTAAAATATAATCCCCAATATGATGATGATTGGAGATGGGGCCTTTGGGAGGTGATGAGGTCATCAGGGTGGAGGCCTCATGAATGGGCTTAGGGCCCTAGAAGGAAAGGCCAGAGACACAGCTTCCTTTTTTCTTCATAGTAGGATACAGCAAGAAGTCAGCTGTCTGCAACCTGAGAGTCTTCACCAGAACTCAACTATGCTGGCACCCTGATCTTGGACCCCCAGACGCCAGAATTATGAGCAATAAATGTTTGTTGTTTAAGCCACAAAGTCTGTGGTATCTTATACAGCAGCCAGAGCTAAGGCATTAGGCGACTCCTATTTATGCAGCAAAGATAACTAATGTACCAAGTGACCCTGGTGTGAGTAATGGACCCTACCCTGGTCCACACCTTGAGAACCACTAATCCAAGTTAAGTTGAGGCTAAGCCTCAAGGGGACTCCAGTACCAATCAATCTTAAACCAAACCCTAGAGGTATTCTTGACAATCAACACCTGCTTGACTCCTGGATGGAGAAGGGGGAAAAGGGAGGTTCTTCAATTCTTCAGGAGTACCTTGGAGTTTCACTACCACTGCCTCCAGCCCCCAGGCTGCCATCTGACTGTCCAATCCCCAGGTGGCCCAGCACCACATATGTGCAAATCTAAGAGCAGACACTTGTAGTTTGTCCCTTTCACCACCCTTTGAGGTATTAGGGAGCATCTGGGAAAATCTTAGGGGTCCTATATCTCTACTTGGTCTTCTAATATCTAATTGATCACAAGATTAGTTTTTAAATGACAAAAAAGGTTGAGAGGTACATTTATGTTTAAGTGTCTGTATTCCTCTACATACACACACACACACACAGAGACAGAGACAGAGACAGAGACAGAGATAGAGACAGAGACAGAGAGGAACGTAAGCACTGTACATAAGGGCAGGGACATTTTCTGTGATGCTCACAGATGTTTCTCCAGAGCCTCAAATTTTGTGTGACATGTATTTGTAGGAAGGAAGGAAGGATGGTTGAGAGGGAGGAGGGTAGGATACTGTAATGGCCTCCCATCAGGACAGTGCTAACCAATAAAACTAAAGCCAATGTTAATGGGTAATCATAGTTTCATCCTTTTATGCCTCAAAGTAGTAGGCAGTAGAAATATTCCTGGACTCTTGACACAGTGTTTCACATTCCAAAGACAGCTATCCATTTCATCCCCTTTCAGGGACAGCAGGGCATCTTAACTGCACATTCATCTGTCATAAAATGCCCCTGGTGCCCTCAATTAGCCACAATTTACAGCCAATTAAAGACAGCATGCATATTTTTAGAAACCCTAACAGTGACACACCTCTGTTCACCCATGAGATTTCTCCTCATGATAATTCACTTCCTGTCATGGAAGTCACATCCAGGATGGCCCATTAGGGGAGAGCCTCATTAATGCACAATAGCCTTAATGGGCTGATCTTTAAACAGACCACCCAGTAAGGAAGCAGATTAATAGAACCAAGTCTGAGAGAGAAGTTTCTCTTTAACTTTTAATTTTCTTTTCTGGATAAATACAGATCTGTGATGTGATTTTAACATGGCTTTTTGCAGGTCCACATTTCTCTAGCAGTAAAGCCAGCTTCATGGCAGGATTTTCCTCCTTCACCACTTCTCTAGCTTTGGGGATCAACTTCTTTTAAATCTATCTGCAGATAAGTCTGATGAGCTTCCTGCATTATTTATCCTCAACTAAATTAGGAAGACCATTACTAGCTTCCCTGAAGTTTCTTGGCATGTCTAACCATTGAACATACCGATGTCCTGTTTAATCAAATAATTTATTTACACAGAATCGACATTTCTATTCATACTTCACATTACAAGGAAGAAAGAAAAACTTCTTAAATCTCTAGTCTTTAATTTGGAAACTGCTCACCACCATTTCCTCTCTTCACCCTGGGGAGTAGGGTGGAGGCGGAAGGGAGGATACTAGAATATGCAATAACCAAGGTCTGCCTGGCACGCTGTGCCTTGTGTGTGCACATGTGTGGGATAAGAGTAAGGATTCTGTCTCGCACCTTACATTTTCCCTGCAGCATGATGCTCAACTAAGCTCCCATAATCTACTCTAGGTTCCATGTAAGAGATCAGAGAGCAGCACTGAGGCAGGCTGTTTGCCACTGGGGTTTTGGAGAATGCTAACTCCTTGCTTCTGTACACGAACCAACAAATATTAAATGTTCGTTATGTGCAAAGGACTGAACAAGGAATATGTGAAGACAAATGGCCACCAGGTCAGGAGAAGGGAGCTATTATGTGCCTAACTCAGGGCTAAGCACTGACATGTTTTCTCCTTTAATTCCTAAGAAATACAAATTTGTTCTCCCCCATTTTATCTAGGTGAAAACTGAGGCTCAGAGGAATTAAGTAACTTGCCCCAGGTCACAGCCCATTTTGAACCCAAGCCCATCTTCTTCCTGCTGTATCACAAACTATTTTAGTGCTGCTAACTACCACTCTTCCCCACATGGCTTCTTCGTTATGCTTTCACCTCCATTCACAAACAGTCAAGGCTCTGTCTGGCTCTTTTTTAAAAACACTGAAGGATTAGGGCTACTCTCTTTGCAGATAAGTTACAAAAGAGTTTGTATCTTAGGTTACTACTACATTCACCCAACAAGTTAGACCAAATTTTGGAAGAATGGGATGATACATCACTAAACCAATCAACATACACCCCCACTCAGTACAGCTGAACACACTGTAGGATATGGATCTTCATACCAAGAGCTGAAAAACAAGTATGTGACCTCTAAGAAGAATAATGTTGGTGGCACAAATTCTTAAAATCATAACTTTCATTTCTTCAATAGAAGCCTCTTGTTAAATTGCACAAATAAATAGTCAAATAAATAAATGAATCAATAAAACTTCAAAAGAAATAACAACCATAGAAAAAGCATAATATGTTCTTTCTTTGCTTTCGCCAATCAAATCAACACCTTCCCCAGGTGCTTTGGGGTGTCTCTTGATCTTCTATGCATTTGCCCATAAGAGCAATGACATTTGTTGATTACACTCATTTGGTTTTCAGAAGCCAAGGTGGATTGTATTCGCCTTTTCTATTAGCCTAGCAATACCTCCCTGTGTTTTTTGCAGTAGATTTTCTGAACAGCAGTAGGTTCTAATCAATCTTCCAGATTCATTTCTCAGAATCTCACAATCTCCTCAAGGAACATTTCAAACCTGATTTATCATCATTACCAGACCCTAAATATTCACCAGATTCTATATTATTTATTATACCTAGTTAATTTCCCTGTTCTGGCCCTGTGGGTCAAATCACAGAGCATGTGAAAGATTATTCCCACAATATGTCATGAAGACTCTACTATAATGCACAGTCATATTTAGGAAGAAGCTTTACACACACACACACACACACACACACACACACACACACACACTACAATAGCTATGAAACATAACTGAGCCCCTCTACTTCTCTTCAAGATTCTGTACCACATCCAGGCACTCTCCCCTTGCTCTGAGCACCTCCTGAACCCATGCACACATGGGCAAACAATAGCAACTTCTCATCTCCCTCCAGTTGGGCAAAAGCCCCACCTGTGCTGCTATATTAAAGAGTCTAGTGGGGCACCTGGGTGGCTCAGTCAGTTAAGCATCCAACTATTTAGTTTCAGCGCAGGTCATGATCTTGCACTTTGTAGGTTTGAGCCCTGTGTCAGGCTCCATGCTAACAGTGTGGAGCCTGCTTGGGATTCTCTCTCTCTGCCTCTCCCCTGCATATTCTCTCTCTCTCAAACTAATAGGATGAATAAAATAAAATAAAATAAAATAAAATAAAATAAAATAAAATAAAATAAAACAAATTAAATTAAATAAGAGCCTGGCAAGGGACTGCATGAGAAAAAGTGATTCTAGGTCAGTCATGTAAGGGAACAAAGTATCCTAAGGTTACAATGAAGTGAGAAGTGGAAATGGGTTACAGTACTATCCTTATGGGATAAAATGACACCCCCAGTTTGACCCAACTGAGAGAACAAAAATCTCCCAATGATGAGCCTCTGAAGGACACATGTCATACCCAACACCCTTCATGCAGCCCAAGAGGCTGCCTGTGGTTTCTCAGTCCCTATCTCCCAGTTCTGCCTCATTTCCCCAAATGAAGGAACTTTGGCTCAGCCATGAAACATCCAAACTTGTGTTCCACCCACAGCACACAGTATTGACAGAAAGGGTTCCATTTGCATTCCCTTTTAGGAAAGCATGTCTAGCTCATCCAGGGTTCTGTACTCTAAGAAGATCTTTCAGAGCCTGTCTCTGCCCAAGAAGCAGCTGTCTGGTGTGTGTCAGTGAATAGAAGCAGGCTCAGCCAGGACTAAAGCTCTAAGACACCAAAGATAGGTTCTGTGTTGCTCTAGATGACAGAACTTGAACCAGTCAGAGAAGCTGTTAAACAAGGAGCTTCTTCTCAATACAAGAAAGAGCTTCATGCAGAGGCCCATTCAGAACAGTCTGTCTTGTGGAACAGCTAAAGAGGTTAGGTAACAATTGCCAAGGGATGGTTTGTGAGAAGCAGACCAGATACCAGCTAGGACTGCATCCAACTCAAAGTTGATGTGACTCTGAGGAGATATGCTACATCGAACTCACAGAGCCAAAGCATTCTGTACCTGAAACAGATTTCTGAGTTCATCTTGTCTAGATACTGCAAATTAGCAAGCCCAGGCTAAATTTAGCCCAGGGGAGAAATTCATTTTGTTCACAGAGTATTGTTCCACACAGGTTTATTGTTTCATCCAATATTTAAGAATATTCATCAAAATAAAGAAAAGATTTTGCATAAAATCTGGATTTTTCAGCTTCTCTTTAAGAAATTAAAATTAGAAGACCTGGTCACATGAAGCCTACATTTGGCTTAAAGCTAAACAGTGGCTGTTCCTTTTAGCTGGGGGCTATGCTGAGCCGCAGCAACCCATCCCTCCCCTCCCCCCTCCACCCCACCATCCTCCATTGCCTCACACTAAAGTTGGGATTTGGTCGGTTTTTTGTTTTATTGTTTTGTTATGTTTTGTTTTGTTTCAGGTCTCTTTATTCACATCTATTTTCTGTCTTCCCTGTGGCCGTGAGTGTTTGCCTCTGTAGCCCTAGTGAAACCCTAGATAAGCTAACTAAGGCTCTGAGAGGTTAAGTAACTTGTCCAAGTTCACCAGCCAGCTAGTACAAAGCAAGGAGCAAAACTTAGGTTCTCTTGTGATCCAATGATCCATCAACTTGGCCACACTGCCAGCATTTAGACAGCTTATTTCCATGGACTGATTTGACTATTCACATTCAGGTTGTGCAAAACTATCCCTCTACATTTTCATTTAATATACCCTAGTGAAATGGCTCCACACTTCTCCTTAAGAAAACAATAATAGCAAACAAACAAGAAACTCTTCTTTCCAGCTGACTCTGCAAGTAACTAGCACCCAAACACCAAACACCCTTTTGTGTGTCCAATAAAAATTGATCTTATGAACACATAAGATTTCAATCTTCCTTGCAAAATCAGGAATAGATCAAAACCTTATTTCAGACTCTGCACTGATAGTCCAAATCAATAGTGCAAACAAGATTTCTGGGGGAAAGGTTAAAGTAATTGGCAGAACACACTGGTGTCAAGCCACCACGAACACTTTCAAAGCAGAATTAAATACATATAATTGATAAGCTCATTATAAACTATATATATATATATATATAGTCATATATATATATGACTTTGTAAGACATCTCTCTACAATCCAATAATCTCAGTTACTGTCCACATTTGAAACTGATATAACCACACACCTCTTAAAATCTTCTGTGATCAGTCCTGCAGCTAATTTAATCTGCCCATAACTCCCATTAGTCAGGATTTGTAAGGACTGAGCAAACCAAAGAAAAGACTGATGAAGGACATTTTTACAGTTGTTAGATGGAATGGGAGATCACTCTAGGCAGGGCCTAGGTTAACTCACCTTGCCTATGTGTAAAAAAGTTCTATTTTTGTCCTGGCACTAACCAGAGCCCAATTTGGACTGACTCACCATCAGGTCCACACATAGAAGAGAGTTGGACTTGACAAAATCAGTTCACATTTAGGCTCACCTTCTGGATGAGACTGATTTAAGGACAGCATGTTGAGGGGCACCTGGGTGGCTCAGTTAGTTAAGCATCCAATTTTGGCTCAGGTCATAATCTCACTGTTCCTGAGTTCAAGTTCTGCATTGGAATCACTGCTGTCAGCACAGAGCCCACTTGGGATCCTCTGTCCCCCTCTCTCTGCTCTCCACCGCTCATGCTCATGCAATCTCTCTCTCTCTCTCTCTCTCTCTCTCTCTCTCTCTCTCTCTGTCTCTCAAAAATAAATAGACATTAAAAAAATAAAGACAGCATGTTAAAAGACCACCTAACTGGGGTGGCTCAGTCAGTTAAGTAGTTGACTCCTGACTTTGGTTCAGATCATGATCTTGCATGTTGTGAGACAGAGCCTCACATTAGTGCAAAGCCTGTCAGTGTGAAGCCTGCTTGGGATTCGCTCTCCCTCTCTCTCTGTCCCTCCCCTGCTTATGCTCTCTCTCAAAGTAAATAAATCTTAAAAAAAAAAAAAAAAAAAAAAAAAGACCACCATATCACTGGGGCCACAGATACTGAACTGTCAGACTAGAAGATGAATTGGAGATTACCACAGCTGTCCTTTTAAGCCTAACCTCAGCTAAAGACAAAACAGACTTATTCACTTGCTGCCTACCCAGAATCTATTCTCCCTTCCTCCTAGGAAAACCAGGGTTTTCCTAACCCCTAGTTAGGTATCTAGGATTAATAATCAGCTAGTACACAACAGACAGACAGACTTACTGTTCTTTAGAGCTGGTATCCACTCTGACTGGTCATGACCAATCTGTACTAGAAGTAACTTATTTAGACTCTCAGTCATCTACCCATGTAGTGTACCTACGAGTTCTGGCTGCAGAAAAGAGCCCTGATTCATATCAGCCCATCACAGTAACGCTACCCTTCTTGTCAGTGTTTGGTTTAAGCACCCTGCCTTCAGCCAATTAGTAGAGAGTATTCCCCCTGTTGATTGCTATTCTTTCAGGGTTGGACCCACAATCTAATCCAGGCAGACTAAGGAAATGGGATATTGAGTCCCTGACTCAGGGAAAAATTTTTCTCTCACACAGAACAAAATCACTAGTCCTGGCTGTTAACAGCAGCCCTTCTGAACCCCTGTGGGATGTCCAATACACTGATAAAGGTATGGGGCGGGGGAAGGGGGGAGGCATGAAAATTTGCAGAGATAGAGTCATAGGCCCAAGGATTGGGGTACTGTGCCTAGAGCATGCCCAACCTCCTGTCCTCCATTATAAGAAACAGTAAATTTCCTGACTGTTTAAACTACTTTAGATGGGAACCGTGTTCTTTACAGTTAAAAATATTCTGTATTTACACAGACCAATATATTCAAAGCAAGTTAGAGGACTTTGCACATGAAGCCAGTGTTGTTGTTTTTTTCTTAATTATTTTTCTATGTTTATTTATTTTTGAGAGAAAGACAAAAGGGCACCTGGGTGGCTCAGTTAAGTGTCTAGCTTCAGCTTAGGTCATGATCTCATGGTTTGTGAGTTTGAGACCCACATCAGGCTCTGTGCTGACAGCTGGAGTAGGCTTAGGATTCTGTGTCTCCCTCTCTCTGCCCCTTCCCCCACTCATAATCTATCTCTCTCTCTCAAAAATAAATAAATATTTAAAAAATAATAATAAATAAGTAAGTAAAAGTTTTAAAAGAGAGGAGAGTGGAGGAGGGGCAGAGAAAAAGGGAGACACATAATCCTAAGCAGACTCCAGGGTCTAAGCTGTCAGGACAGAACTTAACACCAGAGCTCAAACTCATGGACCGCGAGATCATGACCTGAGCCAAAGTCAGACATTTAACCAACTGAGCCACTCAGGAGCCCTGCCAGTGTTGTGGGTCTTTTTGTTGTTGTTGTTGTTGTTGTTAATGTTTTATTTATTTCTGAGAGAAAGAGAGGCAGTGTGAGCAGGGGAGGGCCAGAGAGAGGGAGTCACAGAATGTGAAGAAGGTTCCAGGCTCTGAGCTAGCTGTCAGCACAGAGCCCGACGCAGGGCTCAAACCCATGAACCATGAGATCATGAACTGAGCCAAAGTCAGACACTTAACCAGCCACCCAGGCGCCCCACCCCACCAGTGTTTTAATCCATCCCTACACAGACTTTTTCATCAGAGCAGAAAGAGCAACTACTTGCAGTTGCAAAGTTCAGATTACTTTTTTGGTTTTGAGTACAGTTGAAACACAATGCTACATTAGTTTCAGGTGTACAACATGGTGATTCAACAAATTTATACATTATGCTATGTTCACCATAAATTTAGCTGCCATCTGTCCCAATGTATCACTATTACAGTATCACTGACTATATTCTTTATGCTGTGCCTTTTATCCCCATAATTTATTCATTCCATACTGGAAGCCTGTATCTCCCATTCCCTTTAATCTACTTTGCCCATCTCCAAACCCCTCTCCTCTGGCAATCATCACTCTGTTCTCCATATTTATAAGTCTGATTCTGCTTTTTGTCTATTATTTTCTTTTCTTTTAGACTCCACATATGAGTGAAATCATATGGTATTTATCACCCTCAATCTAACTTATTTCACTTAGCATAATACCCTCTAGTTCCATCCATGTTGTCACAAATGACACTATCTCATCCTTTGTTATGGCTGTGTAATAGTCACACATATATATGTAAATATGTATATGGAAGATACAACATAAGGAAGATGTGGAGTGTGTATGTGTATATACATTGGTCTGTCAAGAACACTTAGGTTGCTTCCATATCTTGGTTATTATAAATAATGATGCCATAAACAGAGGTGCATATATCTTTTCAAATTAGTATATTCATTTTTTTTGGATAAATACCCAGTAGTGTAATTATTAGATCATACGGTATTTCTATTTTTAATTTGAGAAACCTCCATACTGTTTTCCACAGTGGTTGAAACCAGTTTGCGTTCCCACCAACAATGCACAAGGGTTTTTCTTCCCACATTCTCTCCAACCCTTATTCCTTGTCTTTTTTATTTTAGCCACTCTGACAGTGTAAGGTCATATCTCATTGTGGTTTTGAATTGCATTTCCCTGATGATTAGCAATGGATCTTTTCTTTCATGTGTCTGCTGGCCATATGTATGTCTTCTATGGAAAAATATCAATTCAGGCCCTTGCCCATTTTTAATTGGATTTTTAGGCACAGAGTTGTATAAATTGTTTATTTATTTGAGATATCAATCCCTTACTATCATTTGCAAATATATCCTCCTGGTCAGTAGGTTATCTTTTCATTTTGTTGATATTTTCCTTCACTGTGCAAAAGCTTTTTATTTTTATATAGTCCCAACAGTTTATTTTTGCTTTTTGCTTGTTTCCTTGCCTCAGCAGACATATCTAGAAAAAGGTTGCTATGGCCAATGCCAGAAAAATTACTGCCTGTGTTCTCATAAAATTAAAGGACTTTTATGGTTTCAGGTCTCATATTTAGATTTATAATACATTTTGAGATTATTTTTGTGTATGGTGTTAAAAATTGGTCCAGTTACGTTTTTTTACATGCTTCTGTCTAGTTTTCCAACCATCATTTATTGAAGAGATCATCTTTTCCCCATTGTATATTCTTGCTTCCTTTGTCATAGATTGACTATATAATCTTAGGTTTATTTCTGTGCTCTCTATTATGTCCCATTGATCTGTGTGTCTATTTTTGTGCCAGTGCCATACTATTTTCTTTTTTACAGCTTTGTAGTATATCTTGAAATCTGGAATTGTGATACCTCCAGCTTTGTTTTTCTTCCTCAAGATTGCTTTGGATTTTTGGGGTCTTTTGTAGTTCCATAAGAATTTTAGTATTAGTTGTTCTAGTTTTGTAAAAAATGCTATCGATATTTTGATAGGAATTGCACTGAATTAGTAGATTGCTTTGGGTAACATGGATATTTTAACCATGTAAGTTATTTCAGCCATGAGCATTTCATATCTTTCCATTTGTTTGTGTTTTCTTCAATTTACTTCATTTATGTTAAGGCATATTCCCTCTTACCCCACTGTGTTGAGAATTTTTATCATGAATGATGTTGAATTTTGTTCAATGCTTTTTCTGCATCTGTTGAGATGATCATGTGATTTTTATCCTTCCTTGTGTTAATGTAGTATATCAAGTTGATTGATTTGTGAATACTGAACCACCCTTGCATTCTTGGAATAAATCCTACTTGAACATGATATATGATCCTTTTAATGTATAGTCGAATGTCATTTCCTGGTATGTTGTTGAAAATTTTTATATATAAATTCATAAGGACTATTCGCCTTTTCTCTTTTGTGGTGTCTTTGTCTGGTCTTGGTATCAAGGTAATGCTAGCCTCACGGAATATATTTGCAAGCTTTCCTTCCTCTTCTATTTTTTGGAAGAGTTTGAGGAGAATAAATATTAACCTTTTTTACAATTCTGGTAGAATTCCCCTGTGAATCCATCTAGTCCTGGAGTTTTATTTTTTGGTAGTTGTTTTTATTACCAATCAATTTTGTTACTTGTAATTGGTCTCTTCAGATTTTCGATTTTTCCCTGATTCCATTTTAGCTTATGTGTTTAGAGGAATTTGTCCGTTTTTCTTGGTTGAGCCATTTGTTAGCATAATATTTTTTTGTAGTCATCTTCTATAACCTTTATATTTCTATGGTGTCAGTTGTATTTCTCCCTTCTCACTTGTGATTTTACTTAGATTCTTTCATTTTTCTTGATTTCATTTTTCTAGCTAAGGGTTTATTACTTTTGTTTATCTTTTCAGAGAACTGGCTTTTGGTTTCACTTGGGCTTTTCTCTATAGTTTTTCTAGTCTCTATATCACTTATTTCTGCTCTGATCTTTTTTATTTTCTTCCTTCTCGCCCTTAACTTTGTTTGTTCTACTTTTCTATCTCATTTAGGTGTAAGGTTAGATTGCTTATTTGAGCTTTTTCTTATTTCTTGAGGTTGGCCTGTATCCTATATATTTCCCTCTTAAAACTGCTTTCACTGTGTCCCAAAGATTTAGGACATTGCTCTAATTTCATTTGTCTCTGGGTATTTTCTTTATTTCTTCTTTGAATGCTTCATCATGTTTAGTATCATATTGTTGAACCTCTACACGTTTGTGTTTTTCCAAGTTTTTTTGTGATTTATTGCTTTTTCATACTGCTGTGATCAAGAAAGATGTATGGTATGGTTTTAATCTTCTTAAATTTACTGAGGCTTCTTTTGTGGCCTAATACGTGACGTACTGTGGAGAATGTTCTATGTGCTCTTGGAAATAATGTGTCTTCTATTGTTTTTGGATGGAATGTGCTGTCTATCACTGTTATGTCCATCCAGTCAAATGTGTCATTCAAAGATACTGTTTTCTTGTTGATTTTCTGCCTCAATGATCTAACCACTGATGTAAATGGGCTGTTAAAAGTCCCCTACTATTACTATATTACCACCAATCCCTCTCTTTATGTTCATTAATATTTTCTTTATGTTTTTAGGTGCTCCAATGCTGGGTATGTATTTAATATTTCTTATATCCAATTGTTCAATTGATCCTTTTATCGTTGTGTAAGAAAGTTCGAAGTTTTAATGTACTCCACACAGTGCATACCCAGACACTTATAATTGCATAAGGAAAGGAGGTTAGCAAACTGGAAAAAACATGGCTCTGGTATGAGAGTCTTTGGTCCCTCTCAGCTCTGCCATTTATAAATTCTATGACCACGGGAAAGTGTCAATATCAGTAAATTATGGGAAAATACACATTTTACACATTGTTCTGAGAATTCGAGCAACTGGAATGTACAAAATACCTAGTGCACAAGAAAGATGCTTAATAAATAAAAGACATTCTTGGAGTACCTGGGTGGCTCAGTCAGTTAAGTGTCTGACTCTAGGTTTTAGCTCTAGTCATGATCTCATGGTTCATGAGTTTGAGCCCCATGTCAGGTTCCACACTGCTGGTGTAGAGCCTGCTTGAGAGTCTCCCTCTCTCTCTCTCTCTCAAAATAAATAATTACACTTTAAAAATACATTCTTCTTCTCATTTCCCACCCCTTTTTCTAAAAAGTCTTTCCAGATCCCCTAGCCCAAAGCTCCAGGTACCCCAATTGCTCTAGCTTCTATTTCACCACTTTTTTTCTTCCCCTCCAACTCCACACTTGCTAAATTATCTCTCTCTGATATATTTTGTGTGTTTGGTGTGTGTTTTTCACTGTCTCCATTTACTGGTACCTGCTATGTATCAGGTACTGTTATGACACTTAATCCTCATGACCACAATCACTCAGTGAGAAACATGATATGCTTGCTTTAGAGAAGTGATAGAAACTTGTCCATGATTTCATAAGGTGGATTAAGAGCAAGGAATTCTATGCCAATTTGAGTCCAAAAGCTAGGCTCTTAGCTACTTCATTACACTGCCCATCCAAGAAGTAATTTATATATGTGTATCTGTATGTCTCTACCAACAGACCGTGTTGTTCAAAAAACAGAGCCATTATTTTCCAAGGGAAGGCAGGTAATGCAAGAACTGAAGAGTCTTCTATTCTAAGCCATCAGTGACAACACACACTTTTGTTTGCCCATTGTGCAAGCCTTCTTGAGGCCTGGGATACACAAAAGGGAGGAGACCCCATTCTTGCCCTCGACACTCAAAACCAAATGCAGAAATAGGATCTCTGCACAGAAAGTAATATGAGAAAGCATATATTATTTCTCCAGGGAGAACTACCAAATCTAAGTGCCATAGGAGGTCAAAGGAAGAAGATCATCAAGAGCTAAAGATACGTAGAAGTGAGGGAAACACTGCAGGCCCATGGGGATTAAGCAGAACTCCAGGAGGAAGACCCTGTGTGCATGGGGGTGGGCAGGGATGGGGAAGGGGAGGCGATGATGGGGGAGGAGAGGGGACAAGATTGGAGGCAACACAGAACAGAGAAGGTGCCAAAGACAAACAAAGCTAGATACTAATTAAGGTGGTAAAGACAGATTCTAATCAGTAATATACTACTGGAATAAGCAAAAGAGTCTAGCATGAACTGAACTCAACTTTAATTTATACAAAGATGAGTGGGCTTTTGAAAGGAAGGGTGAGGGAAGAGGGAGGGGACAAATGGAGACTCAGTAGAGTCTGGAAATGAAAAAATGACAAAAATCAGGAAGCAGTAGGTCCATGTGAAACCCACCTGGGTGTGCTGTCTGGTGCTCATTAAATAAAGTCAGGCTCCTAGCCTCCCACTGAGACTGAGAATCAGGGGCCCTATCTTGAGGTACGGCTGTTAGAGTAAATTCTTTTATCATCCTTGAGTTTTCTCAGGCAAGCACTTTAAGGGAGCTAGGGTCATCCTAGGGATGCAATCATAAGCTGTTAGAAACTATGCTAGCATTTGTTCAAGTCTTTATAGACTAAGGATGTGGCCTAGTGGAGAAGAGGGCTCAGAGGAGCCTGGCTGCCATTTGGTCAAGAACAGTCACTGTCAGGAGGTGGCTTCCAGCCAGCTGGCCTGGAATTAACAGAGTTCTCTACATAGAAGACTGGATTGCAATGAGAGGTTAAAAAAAAAACAACAGGCTGGTGATTTTGAACTCTTAGGGTAAGCACCAGCCCTGATTTGTCCAAGATTGAGTGAGGAGTGTCCCAGCACGAGAAACATTTGGAACCAAAATGGAAAAAAATGGGAAAAATCAGGCAAAGCCTTGGAGGTAAGAAGCACCTGGAATGAGTTATTGAGCAGGATGGCTCTGTAAGAATTAGTGGTTTGGGGTGATTCCTCCTGCTGTAAAACATTAAAGACCCCAAGCCTCGGCCGGCCACTTAGAGGATCAGGTTGTGTGGAGTGTCACTGTGCCATGGGGACACTAGTCTGGCCATCTTCGTCCATGTTCCAAAGGTTCTGAGCTGAGACTGGGTCTGCCTCCTTTGCTTTGAGAATCTCAAACACACACCATTGCGCTTTATGAATTATCTGAGAAGGTAGGACCACTTACTGCTAGATCTGCATTCAAAGCACATGGAGGAATTTGACCCCAGAGAAGGAAGGACTGGGTGGAACACCCTCCCCACCAGTATCTAGCCATGTGACTCTGCACCATCTTTACCCTCCTTAAGCCTCAGTGTCCTCATCTGTAAATAGAGATTAGAAACACCACCTAGCTCACAGGGTTAGTGGGAAAATTAAATGATATTATGCATGAAAGGCCCTTAACAGGGTGACTGTAATATATTAAACATTAAGTGAATAGCAGCTATTGTTGTAATTGTGGTAGTGGTTTTTGTTGTTAAGCACGGAAAAGAAGCAGGAGTTTATTCATAGTGTTTATAGGTCAACATCCTGAAACATTTTCTGCAGGGTTATATTTTCAGGGGAAATAAACAAACATGAGAAATCTGTCACATAAATAGAAAGTGACCCTGGGTCTCCTAGACCTATGTAATGGCCACTCAGAGACTTCTGGAAAAACAAAGTAGACTCATGAAGGATGCTTCTATTGCCCTGGGTGCCATCCATCAGATGGAAAGGCTTAACCCCAGATTTTATTTTCTGTGTTAAGGGAAGACCGCAAGAGGGGGAACAAAATTCAATTAACAAAAACATAATTGATGTCAGAAATCCATGAACACAGAGCATCATTCTTGCTCCTCAAGGAGAACACTATCAGCATCAAGTGTGGTTAACACAGAGTTAAACATTTATTTATTATTTTTTTTAAATATGCTCTTTAAAGCCTGGGGAGCAAAGTACAATCAAATCATTCTGTAAAATACTGACACTGGATTAATGCTGAAGTGATAAACAAAATCCAAATAAGCAGCAAGGCACCTGTCGAGGCCCTTCAGTCTCAGGTGGGCTCGGAAAGGGGCTGTGTGAGCATCTGGTTCAGGACCCTTTAAAACACCAGGGTGTGGCCCAGCCACTACCTTGACCACAGGGGCGCCTCCATTCGGTCCACCAGGCCTTCTCCTGGACTCACAGCCCTGAATAAATCCTGGCTTTGTTACTTGCAAGTTCTAGTACCAGATGTGACCTCTCTAAAGCCTCAGTTTTCTCAGCTGTGCAAGGGGGAAGATAAGATTTACTGTCCAGAATTTTTTTGAAATTTAACAGGAAATGCATGAAAAGTCCTTAGTTCAGTGCCTGGCACACAGTGAGCACCCAACAATTTTCTCCTCTCTGTCCTTTGAATCTCTTAGTCCCCCTGACTCTTCCAGACTGCCAACTCACACCCTTTCCCAGAACATTATGGTCTGGCTTAGTAATCATATCTCATTGCATCAGTATACATTCTTCCAACCTAACAACAGGGTAAATTCTTTAAAGCCAGACATGGTTGATTATTAATAAACAAATGGCATGTATGTATCAATCTCAGCTCTACATCTTTATAAGCCTTGACTTGTTAAGTCGTCAAAACAACCCTATGATGTAGTTCATATGATTCCTATTTCAAAGATGAGAAAACTGAGGCACAGGACAATTCAGTAACTTTCAGAGGTGACTGCTCATCAGCTCCTGTGCTGAGACTTGAATCTGAACTCACGAGAGCTGGCTCAGAGACCAGGCTCTTCACCAACAGACCCCCTGTATTCTAGACTTCTGTGCCCACAACCCCTCTCACACAAAGGTCCTCAACAAAAACCTGTCAACGCAAAGATGATTGGGTCAACAAGTGTCACTTTGAACATGAGGAAACTGAAAAACAATGAGGTTACATAGTTTGTCCTGGGTCAAAAGAACAACTGGGAAGTTGATTATGGCCCAAAGTGTCACAGCCCCAGTGGCTTGCTCTTCTGGCCACACCATCTGGATGGTCTTTTGAGGGAGGAGTTGCACACTGATGGAAGGACAGGAAGAGAAGACCTTTGATAAGACCTCTGTCCACAATCCCACACCAGGCCAGGTGAAGTCCACATTTCTCTTACCCCATGGCCCCACCCACCATGTCCCAATAGGGGTCTTCATACTTTGGGTCAGCCATTCCTACGTATTGGCTTTTACTTTCAGGTACCTGGTGTTGCATATGTACAAGAGAGCCAGCTGAACTGGAGGCCAGGTGAGTGAGACACAGGCCCAGCCTAGATGCCTCGCAGGCCACGGCTGGGTTCAAACCTTCACCAACTTCAAACAAACATCTCACATACTCGAGGTTTTCCAAACCAAATTCTGCTTCTAGAGTGCCGTGTAAAATCACGAATGATTTTACAATTTTTCATCTCTCAGTAGTTTTAAAATTTTTTAACATTTATTTATTATTTTTGAGAGAGAGAGACAGACTGTGAGTGGGAGAGGGGCAGAGAGAGAGAGAGAGCTACAGAATCTGAAGTTGATTCCAGTCTCTGAGCTGTCAGCACAGAGCCTGATGTGCGGCTCAAACCCATAAACCATGAGATCATGACCTGAGCAAAAGCTGGACACTTAATCAACCGAGCCACCCAGGCACCCCGTAAAGTAGTTTTTTAAAAAGCTCAAGAGAATAAGGGGCACCTGGGTATCTCTATTGCTCTATCATCCAACTCTTGATTTTGGTTCAGGTCATGATCTCTTGGTTTGTGGGATTAAGCCCCATGTTGGGCTCTGTGCTGACAGTGCAGAGCCTGCTTGGGTCTCTCTCTCTCTCTCTCTCTCTCTTGCTCTCTCAAAATAAATAAATTTTTAAAAATAGAAATAAAAACTTAAGAGAATAAATCCCTAATTTTAATCATTTACAGTTTATCAATATGTTACCTTGTACTTCTAAGAAAACTCCCTGTTGTGTAGCAATCGGGGCACAGTCTAAGGACTCAGGGACCTGGGTTCAAATCTCATCCCCTGGACTTGGTAGCTGTGGGCTTTGTGCCTCAAACTCCTCAGATTTAAAAGGGTAATAATACAGTATCTACCTCATAGGCTTGTTTTGAGGATTAAATGAATTTATGTGTATGTGTGTATATACACACATGGATAAATACACATATATATTAGGTCTACTATATATATATATACATACACACACAGATAGATGTAACTATACCTACATAACTATATGCATAGCTATACATGTAGTTATGGGGTTGAATTTTGTTCCCTCAAAATTCATACATGAAGTCTTAACTCCCAGAACCTCAGAATGTGACCTTATTGGGAGAATGGGTTTTTACAGAGGTGATCAAATTAAAATGGAATCTTTAGGATGGGCTCTTGTCCTGTATGTTATAAGAAGAAGAAATTTGGACACAGATATGTAAAGACACAGGGAGAAGACAGCCATCTACATGCCAAGGAGGGAAACCTGGGACAGATTCTCCCACAGCCCTGAGAAGGAATTGACCATGTTGACACCTTGGTTTCAGACTTCTGGCCTCCAAACTATGAGAAAATAAGTTTCTGCTATTAAATCACCCTAATACATGCCAAGGAGGGAAACCTGGGACAGATTCTCCCACAGCCCTGAGAAGGAATTGACCATGTTGACACCTTGGTTTCAGACTTCTGGCCTCCAAACTGTGAGAAAATAAGTTTCTGCTATTAAATCACCCTAATTTGTGGTCCTTTGTGATAGAAGTCCTAGAAAACTAGTGTGTGTGTGTGTGTGTGTGTGTGTGTCTGTGTGTGTGTGTGTCTGTGTGTCTGTGTCTGTGTGTGGAGAGAAAGGCATCACCAATACAGAAGGTACCCAGAATATGTAAGTAATAGTACTTATATAAGTAACTATTAATAGTAGTATATATGTTATTAATCAAAAACTACATAGTTTTACACTGCACTTTGTAATTATTTTTTTAAATTTTTATTTATCTCTGAGAGAGAGAGAAAGAGCACGAGCAGGGGAGGGGCAGAGACAGAAGGAGATGTAGAATCTGAAAACTCCTCTGAGCTGTCAGCACAGAGCCTCACAGGGGGCTCGAACTCACAAACTGTAAGATCATGACCTTAGCCGAAGTCAGAAGTTCAACCCACTGAGCCGCCTAGGTGCCACCACTGCACTTTTTATAAATGCAGACCTGTGGAGTACAAAATGGCACAAGAGGAAATCTCAGGCAGCTGCAGTCCACACGTACTCCACCGCAAAGCCAGGCCAGCCAGGCTCATCTCCTCGTATCTAGACCAAACCACAGGAGCCACTCCATAACCAGTAATAATGGAGTCTCTCTACAACTTCTTCTAAGTCCTGCTTTCCCTTGGCTGTTATAAGTCAAACGTGAGCTTGTATCATCACTGATTTAATGTTGAAACAAACACTTCCTACTCTTCGTCTTTCTAGCATCCAAATGAGTTTAATGAGAATGTATTCATTTACACAAAGGCAAGCTACCAAAAATAGTTACATTTTATAGCTAATTACCTGCGAATTCATCCCAGTATTGTGAAACCAAATCACAGTGGGATTGATTGGGAATTGGGGAGCCGAGGCTAATATAAGATTGGAACTGCCATCAATAACCCCTTATGGCATGTTTTGTGTTAACCAAACAGTCTCATTTTCCCTCATTGACTGTTCGTAAGTAAATTATGGACTTGAACTCCTGATGTAATATAGATTTGCCCTAGTACAAATTCCTGATTCACATCCGTGTCATGAATTAAAGAAAAACAGAAGATTATGTTTGAAAAAGAGGGAGATTGTGATGGTTAATTTTATGTCACCTGACTAGGCTACAAGGTGCCCAGGTGTTTGGTTGAACATCATTCTGGGTGTGTCTGTGAGGGTGTTCCTAGATGTGATTAGCATTCAGATCATTAGACTGAGTACAACAGAGCAGCCTCCCCAGCGTGGACGAGCCTCATCCAATCCCACTGGGGGCCTCTACTCCCACTGGGAGTGAAGGAGAATCCTCTCTCCCTGTCTGACCGGCACTGAGCTGGGACATAAATCTCCTGCCTTCACGCCTAGGCTGGAACTCACAGCATCAGCTCTCCTGGCTCTCAGGCCTCAGGCTCAACCCCCAACTACACCATTAGCTCTTGTGGGTCTCCAGCATGCTGACTGCAGGTCTGGGACTTGTCAGCCTCCATAATCACATGAGCCAATGCCTTTTAATAAATCTGACAGAAGATGACATGAGACAGGAGGGGAGGGAGGACTAAGGGAGGAAAGGGGAGGGAGGGGGGGTCTCCTGTTGGTTTTGTTTCTCTGGAGAACTTTTACTAATATAGGAGCTGTCCTGTTACAAGTCAATGTCGCCTATATCATGGTCTTTGGTAAAAACTGCTTTTTGAATTTCATTCAAAGAAGCTTTGCCTCCTGTAGGCATCACTGCTGTGTTCCTTTCTGATGAGTCAGCCGAGGGCCAGGAAGCTCAGACACAGGGTCTGCTGAGCCACAGCAACGGCATAGACCCATACATCTGGTATCTTTGCTTCCTCTTCATTCTTAGGGCCACATTATAATTGTTAAATGGGCTTACTAAGCACACTGCACACACCAAATTGTTTTTGGAAAAGAATAAGCATAGTCAATAAATAATTTGGGTTAACACAAATCCAAATTTCATCTGTGTCTACCTTTATATGACAATGGTCAAATATTTTCCATGAAGGGAACAAGTGAACAATGTTTGACTTTACTTTCTTTCCCCCTCTTTTCTCCATTCCACAGATAGATAAGTATTTCCTCCAAACTACAAGTGCATAACATAAAAAAGTATGATTTGAAAATATCACATCACCTAACAGTTCTGAAGCATCACCATGTTCTCTGTAATTATTTTTAACTGTAGGCTCAACAAGCAGATATATTGGCTTATCTCTTGCTGCCCAGGTTCCTAAAAGACAAAACATAGCAATTACTGTTAAAGGAAAGAATTATAAAAATCATGCATCTTTAATGAAAGGCACAGGAATAGAAATATTATTATCTAGCTCGGCTGATTCCCAGTTTGAGCCTCTCCTGAGCCCATCCTGCCAGTAATTCTGGGGGGAGTAGATGGAAACTTGCACTGGGGAGTCAAGATCTCAGGGTTCGGGATACTGGGGTTCCAGCTCTACCCCTGCATTTAAGCAGCTAGATGACCTTGGGCAAGTCAATTATTCTTTGCAGATCTGAAACATCTGTACGATTGTACTACTATATATCATTATTAAGGCAATTTAGCATAATGCTTAGAATATGGATCCTGGACCAGCCAAGGTGACCTTGGATAAGTTACTTCACTCCTTGCTTCTGTTCCTTATCTGTGAAATGTAAAGAATATCAGACTTTACTCAGAGACTTTTTATAAGATATAACCAAATCAATACACGTAAAGTGCTCAGAGTGGTACCTTGTCCAGAACAAAGGATTCTTGAAATGTCAGCTATTATGATTATCTCCGAAGTGCCTTATCATTTAAAAATTATTCAAATTGACTCTGATACCTCTGCCAAGATTCTCAGTATTCTAGGATCTCATCGCTGGGATACAAAGTGAACACCAAAAGAAAATATTGAAATTGAAGAGTCATATTTTTCTCTTTTTACACTTATGTTATAGGAGGTTAAAAGCAACAGAAATTTCACAACTAATTAACAGTGCTAAAATAGCCATGTATACAATGAGGAATTTTACGTGGTAAATGCCTTAAAAGAAGTGGGGAGAAGATGGAAAAATTGCCTTTGAGAGAAGGAAATAACATTCACTGAGCACCCACTATCTCTTGGGTCCTCTATAAACCCATTCTATTAAGCCCTCCAATATCACTCTGAAGCAATTGGTACTGTTCCCATTGTACAGATGAGGAAACTAAGGATCAAGGAAGCTAATCACAGTTCCAAAAGCATATGGCTCTTCAAAGAGAGACTCAGATACCACACAGACTGGACTACACGACTGATTTCTTCCATTCCAGAGGCTGGGTCCAAAACACAGGTATTCCTTTCTCAGGGTGACGGTGGTAGGGAGAAGTTGATTTTTATACAACAAATTCTAATTTAAGTGCAATACAAAAAATTTTCTCTTTAAAAGACCCCTTAGTTAAGTTTTGGTATAAAGCAAAAAAGAAAAAAATAAAATAAAATCTGCAAAATATTACATCACTTCCTAATTTCTTAATATCAGTAACAGGAAAGAACAGTTGTCAAGTTAAGGACTGAGGTAGAATAGTTCAGTGGAATGCAATGGAGAAGAATTTGAAATCAGTGAGGATTAAAAGTACTTGTTAGGAAATATAGTCAATGGTTATAATATCACCATGTGGTGACAGATGGGAGCTACAATTGCAGTGAACACATCATAATGTATAGACTTGTGGAATCATTATCCTGTACACCTGAAACTAACACAACATTATATGCTAACTTTAACTCAATTAAAATATACTTTAAGTCTGATGACCTAAGTTTCAGTCCTATTTTTGACATTTACAAGCAGAATACAGTAACTATCTCAGAGTTCAATAAAGATAACTGAAGGGCCTTCCTCATAATCCATGAGGTTGGAGTAAAAGATGAGAAAGACTCCAGTTTCTGTAGTGATCATTCTAATTATTTGGTTTTGTCTTCAGAAAGAGAGTGTTTCTTAAGTGTCTTACATGTTTGAACACTCAGATACAATCTGAAATAGCACCTCTACATATTCTTTTGTAACCCCTCCCATCACCAGGCACAACTGGGAAATAGCATCTGCTCCCGGATTTGGGTCTCGTAATTCCTTATGCATCTACAAGACTTGACTGAATGTCTGTCTTCTGAAACGAGGTGGTGAAGCCCAGGAAGCAGCCACAGCCCCCTTCATTATTTTAGCATCCCCTACACCTGGAATTATGGCCTACTGAGTTAAACGTTCAATAAATGATTGTTGAATGAGTGAGATAAATCTTGGAATTCTATTTATCTGTGCCTGGATAGACAGCCAGCTACATAATTTTGCCCAGAGTGAAATGCAAATCCAGGGCCCTTTGTTTAAAAAGTAAAGGGAAAGAAGTGATGTTAAAGGTACTCAAATATAAAGCTTTCTCTGTTGTGGTCTCTCCCTACACTTGTCATGGTGTCTTTTATTTACTATTTCATGTTATTCTAAATAAAGAAAATTTAAACATTTAGTTATTAGCAAGACTCTTGTTCATCTTTTTTTATAACCTTAATTTTTTTAATGTTTGTTTATTTTGGAGAGAGAGAGAGAGAGAAAGAGTGTGAGTAGGGGAGGAGCAGAGAAAGAACAAGACATAGAATCCAAAGCAGACTCCAGGCCCTGAGCTGTCAGCACAGAGCCCGATGCAGGGCTTGAACCCATGACCGTGAAATCATGACCTGAGCCGAAGTCAGATGCTTAACCAACTGAGCCACCCAAGTGCCCCGGAATCTTATTCACCTATTATTGTATAATGCTAGCTTTAAGTGCAACCATAAGAGACTTCATAGGTCATATGCCCATGAAGTCAGCCCAGCTTGAGTACAGTTCAAACAAATTAAAGGATAAATGACAAAATTCAAGTTATCTCCTGGCATGAGCTTATATGACAGCAGCAAGCAAAGTCAAGCAAATCTGCCTGTGATAGGCAAAAGGCATTGTGGAATAGCTTTCTTCAACTTCTAACAATATTGAGGAAAACCCTCCATTTAACTGATTCCAAATTCCATTTATTCCCATGGAGATGAAGTCCGTCATAGTACATAAATGTTCACGTAAGTAAAGTTTCTATCATCTTTGGAAAAAAGAGAGAGGGAATAGAGAAAATATGCCATTAATATAAAGAATTAAGGATGTAGAAAATTGCCAGCTTTTATTTATTCATATTCCATTCTACCTTCATGCATGCAAGAAGCTGGCAAGATATTATATCATAATTATGGACTCCCCTAGCAGCCTGAGTATCAATGGTTCTTATTGTTCTAAGGTTTTCAGAAGCCCATGAGCTCCCAGATTGCATCTTGCAGAAAAAGAGCAGGAGCTAATTACATTGCATATTTATTCTTCTCCCACACCACCATTATCCACATAATTCCCTGTGGGTTCTAATTAGCTCAATCAGGGCTGGGGGAGGATATGATTTTAAGCAATTTCAGATAAATATGGGATTTTCTACCACCACAAAATTTGGCAAAATGCTAACCTTACCCAAATACACTTTATCTCCCATTTCTGAAGAAACCAGATAGCTGTTTTGTTGTGCTTAGACTTAATCAAGGATAATAGCTCTTAAATAATATCAACCTAGGTGGTGTGCAGTTTGGTGTTTTCTTGGAAAAAAATGCAATTTAAACATAATTTTTATTGGGCTCTTAAGTGATAGCTATGAAGATAACATCCAGTAAGTCTTCCGGTCCTTTTCCTCTTCTGTTTGATAATCTGCATTACCCAGAATCCTTATATTTTAATCCTGTGCAAACTGTAATAAATGGTGCTTAGGAAAAGGATTTTCCTGAAGGGTCAGTCATACTCTGGGAGAAGTAGCTTAATTAATCCAGGTTCTACTAAGTTTTCTTTAATGTTTACAGAAATATTTTTTTTCCTTAAAGCACCTAAAACTTCTCTCAACATAAACAAGAGCAGTATAAGAGTCTCTCCTTTTCCCTATCACCTCATTATTAATTCATCTAGCTTCAGGATCTCAGTTCTCATCAGGGAGATGGCTCCTGTGGCTACACTTACAATCAGCTTGGTGCCAAAATGGCCTCATGCAATCACCCTTCTCAAATCCACTGAGGACTCTTGATGAAAGAAAGCACTTGGAAGGCAATACCGTACACTGAGACCCAGTTCTCAGGGTCCAATGGCTGGAGCGTGGGGGTCATATCCCGTCTTCTCTTTACCATCCAGTCTCGATCTTGGGGAAGATCAGGCAAAGTAGGGAGAGGGAGACCTAAAGAGACCTCCAGAAAGGACCTGAGTAGGCAACCTAGACCAGAGCCAAGCCTGGCCACCCAAGGACTGAATGCAATCCGCAAAAACATTTTGTTTTTTTCACCTTCCTCCCCATTTCAATACATAGTCTTGTAGTAGTGGCTAACTTGTAAATAATGGAAGTATTCACATAAAACTCCATAAATGGGAGGCCTGTATTCCGAACTGTTCAAATTGGTAAGTGCTGAGTTGAAGCAGCCATCTTTCCACAAGACAAAGGCTTCTTGCTGTCTGTCATTCCTATCCCACCAGGCTGGTTCTTCCTTTGAACTGACTAGCTCCTACAGAGACTTGAATTCTTTGCCCTAAATCCAAAACCCACATGGGCCTTTTCCAAGTACCTCTAGATGGTGTTTGGCTTGGATCAAAATGCCAGAGAGGCAATCAGCCCATTAAGAGAGAAAAGGATATAAAGCAAAAGCTTCATTCAAATGGTTTTATTTCTAAAAACTGAAATAGAGGAATGATGAGGTTTCATCATTCCCTCACTCAATACATGTATGCTGGGCACCTACCATGTGCCTGGTACCATTTGAGGAGCTAGAGATGCAATGGTAACAGGACTACATTCCTGTCCTTACCAAGCTTCCCTTCTCTTGTGGGACAGGCAGTAACTAGAAAAATAAATATGTATCACATCTGGCAAACAGTAAGTGCTGAGGGACTAAATATACAAACGGCTGATGGCCAGAGTATATATAAAAATAGAATTCTGACCTGCAACCTGCAACCACCTGCCCAGGAAACCAACCCAGGAAGCCAGCCTTCTGTAAGTCAGACTTGTCAGAAGGCAGACACCAGGAATCTCAACAATACCCTTGTAACAATTGGCCAGGACTTTATTAATGGCTGGCAGCTTCCCTAACTTTTGCCCTTGCTTCCAAATTAGGACCAACTAGGGAAAACCAAATATATACCCCTGACCAATCACATAGAAGACCCTACTTCTATCTTCTATTTAGCCCATCTATAGCTTCCCCAGGACAACAGCCTCCAGAAAGGCCATACCTGAGGCCTTCCCCTTTTCCACTGTGAAGCTTTCCTACTCCTATACCTGCCTCTGAGTCTCTGCCAAATGCAAAGGATGCTGGCTGACTTTCTTGCTATAGAAAGCTCTAAATAAGTAGCCTTTGCTTGCTCTCATTTGGGTGGTCTTAATTTATTTCCATAGGACTTTGAAGCCAATAAAAAAGCAAAGGGACAGAGTAATGAGCAGATGGGGAGGTTAGGAAGGAGGTAACACTGGAGCCAAGTCGTAAGACGAGAGAAAGAGGGATAGAGGGAGCCATATAACTGGTGGAAAAGCTTTCCAAGCACAAGAAATAGCAACACAAGGACAGTGAAGACAAAAGACTGGCATGTTCCAGAATTATCAAGCAGAATAAAGGAAGGACAGACAGCTAGGAAAGCAAATCAGAGAGGTAGCTGCCAGCCAGATGCCCAGCTGCATGGGGCTGGCTGGTCACAAGCAGGTCTCTGGCTCGCCTACTCCGTGGAAAAGAAAGGCTTTCTAAGGGTCTGAACAGGACGGTAACATGCCCAAGCTCTACACTCAGCCTGCTGTGTGGAGAACAGAGGCCAAGAGTAGAGGCAGCAGAGTGGTTACAAGGCAATTACAATGGTCCACGTGAGAGATGATGGCCACCAGGCCTAGTGGGGAGCAAAGGAGGTGGTGAGAGGCCATCAGATTAGCGATGTAAATACTGCCGGGGTATTGAATGTGAGGCAATAAGGAAAGGTAAGGAATCACAGATGGCTCCTATTCCATGTTCCTCCTATTTTGCAGCCCAAATTATTGACTCCACCTGCCTCTACACACCAACTCCAACACCAGAGTCCCTCAGGCAGGCAAGGAGCAGGTATGCTCAAATCACTTTCCAGTCCTGTTGTATCTACCTAATATTTAAACATCAAATTGTGGCATAAGTGTCTTTCTCTACCTCCAAAGGTTGAGGACCTTTCCCTTTTTTTTTAACCCATTTTTCACATTCATCATTTAAGATCAGAAGTTTTTAAACTTCTTTAGCAACACACAGGGACTGCAGAGTGGCCTCCAAAGAGATATGTCCAGTCCACATCCTAATCCACAGAACACATGAATTTGACCTTATTTGGAAAGAGACTTTACTAAAGAGTCTTTTTAGCTATTATTAAATTACTTAATTAAACTATGTTAAACTGATCTTTTATTAATGGAAAGATTTTGAAATCAAGAGGCTATTCTGGATTATCCCTATAAGCCCTAAATGCCATTCAAGTGTCCTTCTAAAGGAGATGCAGGGGGAGACTGGAAACACATTCACAGAGAAGGTGGTGAGAAGATGAAGCAGAGAAAGATGCTGCAACAAGCCACGGAATGCCAAAGGGAACCAGAAACGAGGGAAGACCAGGAATATGTAAGGGCTAAGGGAAGGCTGCCCCAAAATGGACCACTTGGGCATACTGATTTTTTTAAAAAGCTCCTTAAGAAAACAGCCAGTGCAAGGACACCCAGCCCTTCCTTTGTCCTCATGAAAGCAGGAAACAAATCTCCCACATGAAAAATACCCTCCCTATACCAAAGTAAAAGACGTCCTCATCACCAGGGAGAACTTGAAAGCCATGAAAGCTATAAAACAAACCTTGTCTCTTTTTACTAATCTTCTACCTCAATCCAAGTTCTACACAGAATTCCTTACCAATTATAGGGGCACCTAGGTGGCTCAGTCAGTTACGGGTCTGATTCTTGATTTCAGCTCAGGTGATGATCTCACAGCTCATGGGACCGAGCCCCGCATCAGGCTCCACGCAAACAGCAGGAGTCCTGCTTGAGATTCTCTCTCCCTCCTCCCTTCATCTCTCTCAAAATTAAAAAAAAAAAAAAAACATTTTTTAAAAATTCCTTACTAATTAAACCTCCCAAACATGTTTTCTTTATCCACTAAATCTCTCACGAATATACTGACTCTTTGTCTAAAATATATGAAAGCTGCCTGCTGTGAGCGTATCTTTAGGTCTTGATTTCATTATTGGGCCTCCATGTGCACATATTTGGCTTTTTTCTCTTGTTAACTTGTTTCATGTAAATTTAATCCCTAGTCTAGCTGGAAGAACTTAAAGGGTAGAGGAAGAATTCTGCCTCCCCTCTAACTGGATTCTCTGCCAGGACCTCTGGAGAAAGTGTGGTGACATGGACATCCTGATTTCAGACTTCTGGTCTCCAGACTATAAGAAAATTAATTTCTGTTCTTTGAAGCCACCAAGTTTGGTACAACTTTACAGCAGTCACATGAAACTGATACAGCAGGCACATTCTTTCAAATGAAACCTTACATGGCCCCCCACTGTGTCAAACAGATCAAGGAGAACGTTTGCTGTCAATGGGGGAGGCGGGGGCTTCCCATCACAGGTCATCTCTCCCCTGCTACCCTCGCACTGACCCCGAGACACTGAAAGCACACTCTCCTTGGCCTGGAAGCACCAAAGCAGCTCCGAGGAACAGAATTTTAAAAACACTCTTGAAAACGTTCATCCAGTCAGTATCCCACTGCTCCAACTCCCTGGAGATGCATCCTATCCCATATGTCTGCTTCTCCTCCCCTTGTTTTTTTTACTTAACCAACCTTTCCTTGGATGAGTGTTTGATGGACGGGGTGACAAAAACAGCCACATGAGTTGAGCAACTGGCTCAGTTTCTAAGCCACACCCTCTGGAGCATTCTCCCGTTAACAACAGTTATTCTGACTCTCCTATCCCTAGTTTTATTGTTTTGTTTTGTTTTTTTAATATAATTCATTGTCAAATTGGCTAACAGACAATGTGTAAAGTGTGCTCTTGGTTTTTAGGGTAGATTCCTATGGTTCATCGCTTACATACAACACTCAGTGCTCATCCCAACAAGTGCCCTCCTCAATGCCCATCACCCATTTCCCCTCTCCCCCAACCTCATCAACCCTCAGTTTGTTCTCTGTATTTAAGAGTCTCTTATGGTTTGTCTCACTCCCTCTCTGTAACTATTTTTCCCCTTCTCTTCTCCCATGCTATTCTGTTAAGTTTCTCAAGATCCACACATGAGTAAAAACATACATCTGTCTTTCCTGTCCCTTTTTTTAAACTTGTAGTTGGTGTCTTCCTCTCTTCCTCAGCCTCTAGTTTTGATTCGACTTCCACCCCCAAGGTTTGTCTTTGGCCTGTTCCAGAATCTTCCTTTTGGTTTCATTGGATGTTTTTCAAACTCAGACCCCTGATCCTGACCCTGGAGTGCACTTTTATTTTGTGCACCCTCTAAAGCTCTCCTGTTCATCATGAGTTACCGGCTCCAGACCATACATTACTTCCCTGCAAAGTCAGCAGGTGTTTCCTGCCATCCCTTCTAGGCTTTCTGAAGCCAGGAGAATTGTTCTTTCAAGTGCCATCCTGAGCTGATTCTATATTTCAGTGCCATTCACAGGCTGTGATTAATACCCAAGATGCAGAGGTAAAATCCCTTGCCTTATAAGAACTCTGTGAATAAGGCACAGAAGTAGTACCAAGAACCAGAGTGCCTCTAATTCACACATTTTTTAGATTGTTTCTGCCATCAATGGCAGAGCCCTCTCAGTATTCAAGCAAAACCTGGGGATAAGTAGAGATGGAGGATGGAGGAGGTAAGAGAGTTGAGGAGGAAAACTAGAAATTCATGTCAAATAATCAACTTTGAAATGCAATGAGTGTATACCTTCAGTCATACTTTGAAGATGACCTGGACATTCTTCTCTGCATTTTTATCATTCATTTTTACATGGCATTGACCCAGCAGCTACGCATGCATCCTCTCCCAGCTTCTCACAAAATATATAAGTGCCTCAACTTTCATGTTTGACTTGTAAACAGTTCATACCTCCACACACTGTATATTATCACTCTAAACCCCTTTTGTATGCCAAATTCTGACTGCATTCAATAGCAGTGGATCAATCAGCTCAAGCTATCACATAGTAGTGTTACTGAGAATGAATGATTCTGTTTGAGCCCAGAAATGTTTGTGCAATTGTCTACATGTTTACATTGTTCTGTTATTTCATAAAATGAGAGAAAACAGAAATGTGAAAGTACTGATACAAGTGATAAGAAGTATAAGCCATGCAAATGCAATATAATTGAGAAAAAGATGAAAACGATTCAGCAGCCTAAAGACAATCTTTCACCTTAATCAGATTTTCATTGGACGCAGGCAGGTCAATTGTGTGTTCAATTAATTGTGAAGGAAAAGAACACAATTAAAGAACACACCAAATATTGGCAATAAATCAAAACGACTGTGTTTAAAAGGCCGAGGTATAATTAGGGATCTTATGCCTGTTTTAGCTCTCTAGGAATGGAACTCCTAACTCCTTTATATAAAATAAGTCTATTGTCTGGCTTTCCCACATTCAAGTTTTGTACAAATTTTCAAGAATATATTATGCATAAAAGGATAGAACTGCTTGTACTTATAACCAAAAAGAGAGACAAAAATACCAAAGACTTATCTGATTTCAACCAAATATCAGTATCTGAAAGGAACTTACTTGCACCATAAAGCAAGTAAAGCTGAACTAAGAAACCTAACCATGAACTTCTCTCCAAGACAGAGACCACCTGAACAAAAATAGAATGACAAAGACCATGAAGACAAAACTCTCTACATACGAAACAACCTGTGCACAAGGCTATTATGGCTGTGGCATTTGCAAAAGCAAAAGACTGGAAACCCAAATGTCTTCCAGTAGGAAACTGGCTCAACAGCCCATAACATACAACAGAGAATCATGCAGCCACAGAACAAAGTTAAGATCTCCATGAACTAAATATGGAGGGACTTCTAGAAAATATCAGTAAGTTATAAAATCTAAGTGAAAAATATATACTTTGATATTTTTATATAATAAAGACAGAGGGATGAGTAGATATACAGATAATTCATCTTTCAAATTACATAAAATTAGATAACAGTTGTCTATAGAGGGTGGTGTTAATAAGTTAGAGAACATAGGAACTTTTCAAAATATACTTTTGTATATAATTTTTACTTCTGAAGTACGTAAATATTCTACATATTTAAAATTATACTAAATCAAAAATAAGTCTTATACACAATCAGAAACTAAGAAATCCACCTGCATATAAAAATGTTAACCACACAAAGAAAATCAGTATTCAAAATGTCTTTGAGCACAAAACTATGACTGTACCTCTATAGGGTATATATTCTAAAGGTAAAGAAGAGCAATGAAATACTAAACTTAGTCAGTAGGATTACTATGAATATTAACATTAGAATTCTAAATTTTAAACTATTTTACAGTTACTTTTTTAAGTAGGGAGATTTTCATCTAAGAATTTTATACCCAGCTAAGTTGTCACTCAAATATAAAGATAAAATTAGCTAACACATATTCTACTGTGGAAAAAGGAGTCACTAAGCAATATGTTCCAAGAACCAAGAGAAGAGTCACATTTTAGAGATCAAAAATGTATCCACTGTGATATAAATTAATTTACTCACTTTCGACCTCAAATAAGAATGTCTTTTGGGCTTTATGTTTCCAGATGGATTTCACCTCTCAAGTCATATGTTGGCCATGAAATGCCACGCTTGGCTGCTTTCTCTATCTTACTAGCACCATAAAGTACGTTCCTTGAGTCCTATTCTTTAGCCCAGAATTTGGATAAAAGCATTTTCCATGTTTCATTACCACTTAAAATAACCTATAATATTCTGTTTCAGCACTTGCCCCAATAACAGATCAACTATTTACATGGTTAGGATATTGTGCTGAGAGAATCACTAACCTAAACTGTTTTTTCTTCTTCCATAAAAGTATAGCTGCATACTTATAGTGCAACATAATAACTATTTTCATGGCCAAAGAACTCAAGAAATAATTTTCTGCAACTTTAAAACTCATATTGAATGACCTAAGTCTCAGAGGTTTGTTTTGTTGTTAAAAACTAAATTAAAAAAAAAAAAACTAGTCTATAGCAGGTACTATCTTCTTCAATCCCTCTTTTTATCATTTTTCACCTAGCAGTTGCAAATGTTCCTGAATTTACTATATTTTAAGCTTTCAAACAAATATAATTTTAAATGCATACAATAAAATAGAGCAATAGCATTGATCTCCGGATGGTAAAATTCTGTGTAATTATTTTTTCTTCACACTTTTATATTTTTCAGGTTTTATGCAAAGCTTATATACATACCACCTTCATATGCACAAAAGTAGATATTTAAATAAGTACAATTTTTATACATAATATGGTCATAATTATGTTTTTTAATATACACATTGTTATAGAGAAAGAAAACCAACACTGTTACTTTTTCTGATAAGACTACGACTAATTGTTTTCTCCTTCCCTCAACTTTTTTGTATTTTCCAAGTTTTCTATGATGAATGTGTATTATTTTTATAATACATAGGGGATGCTTTGGTGGTTGTTTTGGTGGTGAGGGAAAGAACAAGTCAAAATCACTACTCAGTAGTAAATCACCAGGCTAACTGTTCATAATTTGGAACGATTATTGAGGATAAGCAAGAAAGACACATTAAGGCATATTCATACTCAAGCTTCCACATCTTAGCCTCCACGTCTACTCCAGTGCGTGCACAGCAGCAAGTGTATGTCCCTATCAAACTGATCCCACTCATGTTCCCAGTCCTCAGTTCTGTACCACTATGGGCCACAGTAGGAGGGAGGTGGGCCGTTCCCTCCCCAAGTTTTCCACTGTGCCATGAAGCCAATACAGCCTAAACACCACATTAATGCTCTTACCACCCCACATGTGAATTGCAAAGCTGCATGTTTATTTGCAAAGAAAGATGCGGTTGCCTTGTAAAGCCCAGAATTAAATGCCCTAAACAGATTTTGGTTTACAGGACTCTTTCAAACTGCATTACTTTTCCTCTAATAAAGTTTTCCTCCTTGCTGCCACAGTAGAGAGAAACATTTTATGGCTTGCCTTTAAAAATGATATGGCAAGAGGCTGATAGCACAATAAGAAATTTGATTCCTCTGATGGAAAAACCAGCTCCAGGAGACATGACTCTGTAGCAACTAACAGCCTCTAAGTACAAATATCTGGGCTGTTTTATTTTATTTTTTTTTTTTTTTTAAGCATCCCAGGGTAAATGCCTGCTGTGCATTTTGTAAAAAAAACTGACAAGTTTTCTTTTGCTATTGTGTTAGCCTGTGTGACCTAAAAGGAAAAGAAGTGGCTGATCTACCGGGGGCTTCAGAACTATTTTTAATAATACGTTTGCCTCTGCACTGAAAGATGACAAGGAACATGCAGGGGTGTGTGCTATTACAAGTACTTACCCCTCGAGTGTTGATGCTAGCATTGCACTCATAATCATTCTTCTTCAAGCTTCACTATGGGCAGAATGATATTTTATTTTTTGCTTTATTTTTCCTAATGCCCTTCACTACCGTAGGCAACATTTCCTTGGCCCCTCTCAGGCAGCTTGGACCAATTTTTTCAGGAAATGTGCCTATGCTACTTTATTAATGCCATTGTTGGGCTGTCATTTTATCTATTTCTGCCCCTACTTCATACTCCAGATGAGATAAACAGCTTTTCCCATAGAGGCAAAAAAAAAAAAAAAAATGGACTTTGGAGCCAGCCACAGCTTTGGATCCTAATCCCAGCTTCACCACTTACTGGGTTGATGAGTCACAGTGGACAACTCATTCCATGATGCAACTTGATCACTTAAAAGGTGGATAAATAGCACTCACATCACAAAGTTGCTGCAACAAAAGGAGATACTGTGGGGAAGTTTCCAGCCAACAGCAGACCTCATGATCAGTCACATCATTAACACCTGTCCTCACTGACCCCTCGTCAAGAACATCCTGCCTTGTAAGATATCACTAGGACTTTTCTGATCACCTTCTCGTTCCATTACTTAATGAGTTTAGTGTTGTTCTGAGCCCTACATATTTCCCTGCATGCTTTTGTTTCTTTATCACCCAAGACTATTAAATACTTTCAGTCTGAGCACCAGTCCCTCTGGTTCCCCACCATTAAACCGCCAGCAACATCTAGAGCTACATTTCCCACTTTGGTTTCCTCTGTTGACTTATTATCTATTCAGCAAACACAACGGAGTGCATGGACTTGCTGTCCAAACACAAGGACAAAGTGAAGCATCCACTGCCCAGAGCTTATATTTTACAAGAGAGAGGATGTGCACATCCATAACTATACTAGAAGTGGGGCGGAACTTTTCATAAGAAATTTTATTTTGTTAAATCAAACAGTAAACAAATAGTACAACCCCATGTGACTTAGATAAAGCCTGAAGCTATGCTAATGTGGATGTCTGAGCACCTTCCTTTATTTCCAGCTTCCAAATAAAAGAGGAGATAAAGGGGTGCCTGGGTGGCTCAGTCGGTTAAACGTCGGACTTCGGCTCAGGTCATGATCTCATGGTTTGTGGGTTCGAGCCCCACGTCAGGCTCTGTGCTGACAGCTAAGAGCCTGGAGCCTGCTTCAGATTCTGTGTCTCCCTTTCTCTCTGACCCTCCCCTTTTCTCTCTCCCTCTCTCTCTCTCTCTCTCAGAAATAAATAAAATATTTTTTAAAAATGTTTTAAAAAGAAGGAAAAAAAAGAGGAGATAAAAAGATGAATGCTGCATCATTCCATTTATATAAAATATCCAGAACTGGAGAATTCATAGTGATAGAAAGAAGATTAAAGATTACAAGGGGTTGAGGGCAAGGGAAAATGGAAGTTAGTGCTTAATGGTTAGAGGTTTCAATTTGGGATGATGAAGAGTTTGGAGAACAGTGGTGACAGTTGTACGCACTGTAATTAACATTTAAAAATGGTTATAACTACAACTTTTATGTTATATATTTTTAACAGTTTTTTAAAAAGAAAGTAAAATCAAAATACAAAGTTATAAACAGCAAAGTATCTCCCTCCCCAGCATAGCACATATAGCTCATACACAAGGCTTTTGTAAATTTTTAAAAATATTTTTAATGTTTATTTATTATTTTGAGAGACAGATGGCAGGTGCACATGCACAAGAGCACAAGTTGGGAAGGGGCAGAGAGAGAGGGAGAGACAGAATCCCAAGCAGGTTCTACACTGTCGGCTCAAAGCCTGACATGAGGCTCGACTCCACATACCATGAGATCATGATCTGAGCCGAAATCAAGAGTCAGACACTAAACCTACTGAGCCACCCAGGCGCCCCAAACCTTTCATAATTTAGTTAAGTTACAGGTTTATTTTTTTCTTTTTTTTAACATATTTATTTCATTTTGAGAGACAGAGAGAGAGCGGGGAGGGGCAGAGAGAGAAGGAAACACAGAATCTGAAGCAGGCTCCAGGCTTTGAGCTGTCAGCACAGAGCCCAACGCGGGGCTCGAACCCACAGACTCTGAGATCATGACCTGAGCCAAAGTCGGACACTTAACCGACTGAGCCACCCAGGCGCCCCAAGTTACGAGTTTCTTGAAAGACCAATGTGTGTCAGACACTGTACTTAGAGCTGGAGAAGAACCAGAAACCTCTCACAACTGTCGAAACCCACAGCTAAAAGTGCCGCCTTCTTTGAGAAACTTCTAAGAGCACCAGGTTGGAATGAACGGTCCCCTTGGCTGCATCTCCACAGCTCTCCTTGCCCTACTGTCTGAATTCTCGTGTCCGTTTCCCTTGTACTTCATCTGTTACATATCGGTCTCTGCCCCACCCAAAGCCCCATTCCTGCTCTGGCAGACTCCTTGGAGGCCTAGAGTCTGACTTTTCAACTATGCACCCACCCCTTCACGCAGTGTGTGCACACGGGGCCCTCAATCTATTCAGAGTTCAACTGTCAGGCCAGCAATATTTTCAGAGCCTGCCAACACCCAATAGCACCTCTCCCAGTGCGCTTTAATCACTTAATCCTCTCATCCCTCCTCACTGTCCTGCCCCTCTAAGCTGCTTCTTAACCATGAATTTGAAAAAAGAAAAACTGGCTATTTCTCCTTTGCGAATTAAACTTAGCAGGAGGAGAGCTGAGCTGTGCACAATGCTCGTCTCCTTTCCCCAGCTGATAAAAGGAGCACACCCTATGAGTGTTCAATGCACAAGTATTTTCATTCCAGATAAGCTCAATCATTACCAATCAAAGAAATGAACGTGGGCAAGAGGAGAAAGGAAGAATGAAGGGGGAATATTCAATTATACAAACAGAAAGAATGTTGATAAATGACGAGCAGCCCTAAAGAGTTCATTTCTCCTTCACTGAGCTCTAATCAAAGCACTTACACAGGCAAAGACTCTGAGAACCCTGGATATATGTTTATATTTGTACTTTAATGCACAAGCCTTTTGTGAGGACAAAACAGAGGGCAGCTTTAGACCTATAATAATAAGAGCTACCATTTATTAGGTACTTACTACATGTCAGATACCATTAAAACTGACATCTATTAGCTTATTGAACTCCTACAACAATCCTGAGAGGACATACATATTGTCACCCTGAGGACACCAGCACCCAGAGAGGGTGAGTCCCTTGTCCAAGGTCACACGGCTAGGAAGTGGAAGAGTCACAATTAAAATAGGCTTTCTGATTCCAAAGTTAATATCTTACTCAGTACCCTGAATTGACTGTTCAGCAGTCCCTAATAACCCCTGCTTATGCCTGTCATTGTACTTTTTGCCAAAAACCCAGGGGTCATCTCTCATTCCTGCCTTTATTTACTGCACATTCAATAAGTCATCAAGTCTTGCTGGCACTGCCTTCAAAATGCATCCTGAACCTGACCCATTCTCTCCTCCTCCACTGTTCAAATTCTGATCCAAGCCACCATCATGTCTGGTCTGGGCCCCAGCGTGGCCTTCCAGCTGATCTCTCTACTTGCATTCTTGCCCCGGACACCCTCTTTCTACATGTGGCAGCCTGAGTAATCTTCAGAGAGAATATTTCAGGGCCACCTGGGTAGCTCAGTCACTGAAGCATCCGACTCTTGGATTTCAGCTCAGGTCATGATCTCAGTCATGAGATTGAGTCCTGCTCTGGACTCTGCACTAATAGTACAAAGCCTCCCTGGGATTTTTCTCCCTCCCTCTCTCTCTCTGCCCTTTTCCTATTCATGCCTTCTCTCTCTCTCTCAAAATTAATAAACATTTTTTAAAAAGAATATTTCAGATCTTATCACTCCTGATTAAACCTTCCAAAGCTATCTACTGACCAAGGAATAAAATCCTAAGTGTGACCATGGTCCACAAAGCATATCCTAAGCAGACCCCTGTTTTTCACCTCATCTCATTTCTTTCCTCCTTCGTATCCGCCAGCCTCTGTAGTCCACTGCATTCCTACCAACCGGCTTTCTCCCACATCCTCCAAGCACCCCACCGCTGCTTACCTGCCTAGACTGCTCTTCCTACAGGCCTCCTTTTAACCTCTGAGGTCATCTCAAAAACACTTTCCCATCCTTTCTGGCTAAAGTGCCACCCTACCTCATCATTCTCTGTCCCATGCCATATTTCATTTGTCCCATACCACCTCTATCTAAAATTGTAGCAGTTATTAATTTAAATACTTATTGGCTGCCTCCCTGGATCTTACCCCTCAACTTTAACATAAACTTCATGAAGGCAGGTACTGTATCTCCAGCGCTTGGCATGGTGGTGGGTCCCTACCAGACGCTCTATGATTGCTGGTTAAATTAATATGAGTGGCTCCCTCTGCATCTCCTTCCTTCCCTTCTCTGCCTAAATCCTACCTGTCTCTCAAAAACAGCTCTGGGATCACTTCTTTCTAGTGATCCCCCTTCCCAGCAATTTCAGCTGGACTCCTGCCTTCTCTGTATCATCTACTCACTTCCATCAGAGTATTTATCAACCTCAGCTATAACTGTCTCTCTCCCTCACTGGATCATGACCTCCTCAGGCTTTTATTTCTGCATGCCTACTCTCCAACACACGCTGGCTACACAACGGCAGCTCAATATATGTTTGATCAAATAGTAAGCAAACAAATCATTTTTAATTATTTTCTTGGCAAAAGGTAACTTCTTAGAGTGCTTTTAGAAAAACCTAGAAAAAGTTTTTTTTAATTTAATGTGTCTAATGTCTTAAAGCTTACTCAGAACAGCGGTCAGGATGCAGGGAAGGATGTTATAATCCTAGGTAATGGTGCATGGGAAACGCTTCGTACATCCTGCATGGATGACTGACAGGGTGAGATGAAGCCTCACAGACATGAACATTGCAGGTGGCCAGCCACCAAAGGATCAAACCATTTCCTTGAAACACTCACCAGGCTATGGTGTGGCCCCACAAAGACTTTGCCATGATTGACAGAGCAGACCTTTCCAAGGAGGCTGAATAGCTAAAGGGTCCCAGGTCTTCTGTCATAATTTCTTGCACTCATGGATGGGTAAACCAACCAAATTTTGAATCTTTGGGTCCCCTTTCCTTTAAACCCATGACAACAGTCTCTCTTCTTTTTTTTAATTTTTCTTAATGTTTATTTATTTTTGAGAGAGGAAGTGTGAGAGGGAGGGGCAGAGAGAGAGGGAGAAACAGAATCTGAAGCATGTTCCAGGCTCTGAGCTGTCAGCCTAGAGTCTGATGTGGGGCTTGAACCTATGGACCATAAGATGGTGACCTTAGCTGAAGTCAGATGCTTCACTGACTGAGCCACCCAGGCGCCCCAGTAGTCCCTTCTCTTAAGGGAAGTCTTTCTTTGGCCATGTCAATCCATCTCTGCAGCCACGGCTATGCCTTGTTTTTCTGGTCGGGGGTCTGTTTTGAAAGAAGCCCTTGCAGATATCAGATCTCACCATTGTAGGCTGATTTTTCTAGTTTATCACAGGGCTCTGGGGATACCTCACTCTTCACCATGCACACTACAATGGTCTGAAATGTTCATTTTGTCATTTATTAAATCCCAATGTTCTCCAGCAAAAAAGGATTATTTCCTCTTGCTCCCTGACCTTTACCCTTTTTTGCATCTTAATTCAAGTTGTTGATAGAATTGTCCACCCTTGGGGGTACCTAGGTGGCTCCCCTAGTTGGGTAAGTGCTTTGACTTTTGACTTTGGCTTAGGTCATGATCTCACAGTCATGAGATTGAGCCCCATATTGGGTTCTGTGCTAACAATACAGAGCCTGCTTGGGATTCTCTCTCTCCCTCTCCTTCTGCCCCTCCCCAACTCATGTTTGTTCTCCCATTCTCTCTCTCTCTCTAAATAAATAAACATTTTTTAAAAAAGAATTTTTCCCCTTTGATCAATTGTGATTTCATTGTGTGTACAATGGCACGCAGTAAATCATCCTTGTCTCTAGATTGTACTGGCTCTCTCCCTAAATTGCATTCCCAGATGGAACTGCCTCATTTTTCTGAGTTGAGTCTATATAGTCAATATGGGGTTGAAAAGGGCGGAAGGCTGGGATTTATGGATGTTCCTACCTACAATTCAGTAGTAAATTCCTCTAACACATTTACTAGACGCTGCAAAGTTGAATTCCATTTTGCCGGCCCTTCTACTTCAGATGTTGATAAAACAAGTTCTTTCTTAGCTGGCACTAACCTCCATTATGTCTTACTTTTGTGCATTCCAAACATGGATGGCTGGAGGTTTTCTAGTTTTGTTTTGTTTTGGGTTTTTTTTTCTGATTATTTTTGCTCAACTTGTAGGTTGTATCATTTGTTTCATGTTTAAAGAGAGCAATGGAAAAAGTGTCTTATCACTGATGGCTTTTTACAATCTTATCCCTTTTGCTAAAAATAAGATTCTAATCTCAGACCACCCCAATCCAATCACTTAGAAATCACTCCTTACAAAATTCTGTCTCCAAACATGAACTCATATTTATCCTTGTCAAAATCCCCTTTTCTACTACAAAGAGAATCAAACCATCGTGAATCTTCCTAAGTGTCAAAACTCAAGAATCTCACCACAAAACTTGTAACAAGAGGGCAGAACTGAGGATGAGGTAGTCCTGGCCTGCATTTTGTCCTATGGGGTTTCATTATTGAGAAGTCATAATGCAGACTATGCCAACATCACAATCCTAAAGCTCTGAAATGTGATCTTCTGGAGACAAGATGAATCCATACAATCAGTAGCTCTTCAGGAGAGTCTGAGAGGGAAAAAATGATGTTATTGACTTGAATGATTTGGGAGACATTCTAAATAGCATTTCCAACATCCCCAAGATTGCTTGAGGCACTTGATGCATACTGAAGGTTTTAGCTTTGTTTGTACAGAGTAGTGATAATTCTCTTTAACATGAGGCAAAAGGAGAGAAGGCTGAGACAACTAATTTAATGTAATGATGAGGGCTCAATTTAACTCACAGTGCCTGCCTTTATCAGGTATTATACACGTTGGTAGAAATATGGAAATGCATAAGACAGTCCCTGGTCTCAAGGAGTATACAATTTATGTGGAAAAACAGACACATAAATAATTAAATATGATTTGGAGGTGAAATACTAGATGTATACACAGAATGATATGGAAACATGTGGAAGGGTGTTAAGCCCCAGGTAAGGGTCTTAACAGGAGCAGGAAGAATCAAAGCATTATTCAAATTTGCTTCTGGGTAGTTTATAATTCTTACCCAAAGAGGCCACAGTAGTTTATGCATAGTCAAAACATAAAAATGATATCTGGAAGGCTGGAGAATAAACATTATAGCAAAAATTTACAGAAGCCTTTGAATCATCGAAGCATAAAACTGTGTGTGTGTGTGTGTGAGTGTGCGTGTGTGTGTGTGTGTGTGTGTATGCACAGGCATACTTGGTAAATGCACCTTTAGAGAACAGGTACTTTACTGTACTTTTAAAACATAAGTTGACAAAGAATTAATTGAGTGAGAATTACAACCCACACATGTGTAATATATTAGATTCCTCACAGATTTAGAGATAATAAGCAATCTGCCCACACAAACAAGAATCCACAGTAAAATCCACTCCCAGATGATTTCAGCTATGCCTTCTTCATTTCAGAACATTTGCCTTTTAGGAGAAAGGATAGTATGCCCTAGTCACACTGAAAATGACTGCTTTATTGGAGTTCCAGTTTCTCATTTTGAAATCCCACTTTTTAAGAGAAAGAAAAATAACACTAGTTGAGCAACTACCAAGTGAAAAACATAGGTCCTTTACCTATATTACATTTGATTAATACTTACAGTAATTTTGCAAGGAAAGTATTGTCATTACCCAGCTCCTATACCCACCACACTCTATACATTTTACAGATGAAGAATGCAGATTTGGAGAAGTTAGGCATATGCCAAGGGTCCCACAGTTTTGATTTCTTCTAACCATGTATACCCCAAGGTGGTTCAGTTGGTTAGGCATCCAACTCTTGATTTCAGCTGAGGTCATCATCTCATGGTTCATGAGTTCAAGCCCCACATCAGGCTCTGTGCTGACAGTGTGAATCCGGCCTTGAATTCTCTTTCTACCCCCAACACTCTTTCTCTGTCTCTCTCTCTCTTTCAATAAATAAAATTTTAGAAAAATAATAAATAAGTAAATAAACACGTAATCCTGTTTTCTGAAGGACATAAAATGTTCTCTAATGCAAGAAATATGTCTTCTATTTCACCTATATCTCTCTACAATGCATCACAAAAACAATAGTCTGAGTAAATAATACCTATGTTGGGTTTCCTCAACATACCTGGCAAGCAGAGCTCAATACATCTTTATAAGTGCTTTACTTAGGCAAAACAAAGCCCTAATATAGTTCATATCCTGTATCATAGATTTTTCCAGAAATTGCTCCAACATCAAATATTATAGTATGGCCACCATAAATCACCAAAATTATAACCAAAAAAAAAAAAAAAATGGAGCTTCTAGTGAGAATGCCGTTACCCATATTTTCATGAAAATAACTCCAAAGACACTCCAAAAAAACAAAGGCTCTCAACATTAAAGCCAAAACCAAAGGTCAAGATATCACAACAAAAATGAGGTGCCCGTATTAAAAAATTGGCCCACTGCTACTAAATAGAGGAGTTGAGAAAGTTGGAAGATCATTTCCCCCCCTCCTACCCTAACTGCTCCTAGTTTCCCACACAAGCTCTGTGCCAACCCGATCTTTGAAGCATGGGTATCATCTTCTGAGGCAGCCATGCCACTTCCTTCTTATCTAAATTAGTGGTCCTTTTTAAAATTTGTGGTAAAATATACAAAATACAAAATTTATACTTTTAACCATTTTTATTTATTTTATTTAACATTTATTCATTTTTGAGAGACACAGCGTGAGTAGGGGAGGGGCAGAGAAAGAGGAGACACAGAATCCGAAGCAGGCTACAGGCTCTGAGCTGTCAGCACAGAGCCCGATGTGGGGCTTGAACTCACGAACTGTGAGATCCTGACCTGGGCCGAAGTCAGACTCGCAACTGACTGAGACACCCAGGCACCCCAATTTTAACCGTTTTTAAATGTATAGCTTAGTGGCATTAAGAACACTGACACTGTTGTTAAACCATCACCACCGTCTATCTCCAGAATTTTCTTCATCACCCCAGACAAAAATTCTGTACCCATTAAACAGTCAAAATGGACAGAATGTGAGGCCAAGTTCTAACCTCTCTATAGACAAATACTGACTTTATTTAGATTTCTCTTTGTTTGAGGGTGAGGAAAAAGAAAAGTAGAGAACAAGATTTATGAAAAATCACTACAAAACAAGGGAAGACCAGTCGGTAAACACTAGAAGAAGAGTTTCCTCGGTCAAATGTAGACATCAAAGCAAGCTACATGGATCATGAAGAATCAGTCAATTATAACACCCCAGGGGAGGAGGGGCAAGATGGCAGAGAAGTTGGGAGCTCCCTACCTTGCACTCACCCCCATATCTGGCACAGAGAAGACCTGAAGCCATGGAACCCTTAGAGAATCCAGGAGTTTGTGAGGAAAAGGAGACAGAGTCCACTGAGAAAACCTTCTAACGTGAGTACAAACTGGGGAAGATAAAATCGGGCTGGGACCAGAGATGCAGAGGGACAGGGGCTATCCCCCTCTGCGGGGAGTGAGACGGGAAAGAGAGAGGCCGAAACTGCTCAAGACACGGTCATTGTCACTGGGGAACAGAAAAACCTCTGCTCAGGACACAGAGGGACTCGGTCACCAGCTCTCCAGCTGACCCTAAGCGGGTTGCACTTGTCCCAAACAATCCCCGGGAAAACATCTCCCTGCGTGACAACTCTCGCATGCCAACTCCCTGTGCGAGCCAACTCTACCTGAAGGGGCAGTGCGCCCACAGCGCCTTTGTGCTTCTGGCTCGGATGGATCCCTAGAGGGGAGGAGAAGGGCTTAAAACTGGAAGATTTGCCCGTGAGTTCATGTTTCGGCTGAGGAGACACAGAGGGACCTGGTTTCCGGCTCTCCAGCTGACCCGAGGCAGGAAGCACCGTCCCAGGCGACCCCCATCCTTGCTCGCCAACCCAACCATAAGGAGACTGAAGGAGATGGAGCAGCGGCTTCTGGCTCAATCCTCAGGGGGTAGGCAAGAGGCTTGGAATTGCCCTGAGGGGATCGCCTGCAAGTTTGTGTCTTGGCAATTTCAGTGGGGCTCTTGAACTGGGATTTGGAAACGAGGCCTAGCCTGGGATATAGAGCGCGACCCACCTTGGCTGCGCCCCCAGCACAGGGAGTTTACACACCCAAAAAAGTGAGTTACAGCACTTGGTTCAAGAAGGAACTGGAGCACCACCACTCTCCTCCCCACAACCTCAAAGGCAGAACTCCCTCCTAATACATTGGATCAAACCACGCCCATCACTGCTAGAGAGCTGCCCTCCCCCCACCCTTTTTTTTAATAGGAGCACTGACCTGATTAATTCTGGTCACTGGTTTGCTTACACAGTCACATTTAATCCATTCTGTAGATGTAAATTCTACACCTACCTACTTTTTCATCTCTTTCTCTCAGGAGTAATTATACTATATAGTTTCTCTGGATAACACCAGTGTCTTACTCTCACTTCTTCAACCATATTCCACCCTTTTGCTCTTTGAAAAAAGCTCCTTATCCCTTCTGCCTGTTCATTCCATTTCCAATTTTGCCTCCTCCACGCCCTATCATCTCTCTCTTTCTCTAGGCTCTTCACACAACACTGCATACACCCGGCTATTTAATTGAAGCTGGGGAATCTGGTTATATGCTTTAAACTGTTCTTTGTCTATTGGCTTTCTTCTTTTTCCTTTCCTTTTCTTCTTTTAGACTTTTTAATGTATTTTTATTTTCTATTATTCGCCTTCCCTCCTCCCTCTTTTCTCTTTACTTTTTCATTTTCCCTCTCTGTTTGCATGTTTGTTGGATTTGTCTGTGTGTTTGTGTGCCTCTGTTCCCTCTGTGTTTGTCTGTCTGTTTTCTTCTCCAGGGCTACCTCAAGAAACAAGCCAAAGTACACATGGTGGAGAGTCCCAAATACCACTACGAGCAGGAAAATAAAATAACCAAGGTCTCAAGAAGAGAGACCAAGAGATACCATTCAAACTACACTTTCTGAAAGGATAGGCTCTGGACAGTCAAAGAGTCTTCTTGGGTACAGCAGCACTCACAGGTGCAGAGAGCATAAGAGTTTTTTTTAAACTAACGAGAGATAGAAAGCTAACCAAAATGACAAAATGAAAGAGCTCTCCTCCAAAAAAATTCCAAGAAGAACTGACAGCTAAAAAACTGCTCAAAACAGATATAAGTAGCATAAGTGAACAGATTTTAGAACAATAATATAAAATTAATTGTTGGGCTTGAAAAAAGCATTGAGGGCATCAAAGAAACTATGGCTACAAACAACATGGAGCATAAAAATAGGCATGATGAATTTAAAAATGCGATAAATGAGATAGATAATAAACTGGAGACATCCGATGCACGGATTGAAAAGGCAGAAAGGAGAATAAGTGATTTAGAAGACACCATTATAGAAAAAGAAGAAACTGAGAAAAAAAAGAGACAAACTGATCCAGGAACATGAAAGAAGAGTTCGAGAGCTCAGCGACACAGTCAAACGGAACAATATCTGTATGATAGGAATCCCAGAAGAGGAAGAGAGAGGGAAAGGTGCTGAAGGAGTCCTGGAACAAATTATAGCAGAGAAATTCCCAACCTGGGGAAGGAAGTAAACGTTGAAATACAAGAGGCACAGAGAACTCCCCTCAGACGTAATTTGAATCGATCTTCTAGACAACATATCATAGTAAAAATGGAAAAATATAGGACAAAGAGAGAATTTTGAAAGCAGCAAGGGAGAAAAGGGCCCTAACATACAAAGGGAAACGCAAAATGGTGAAAGACCTATCTACTGAAGCATCGCAGGCCAGAAAAGAATGGCAGGAGATCTTCAATGTGATGAACAGAAAAAATATGCAGCCAAGAATCCTCTATCCAGCAAGCCTGTCATTCAAATAGAAGGAGAGATAAAATTCTTCCCAAATAAACAAAAATTGAAAGAATTTGTCACCACTAACCCAGCCCTACAAGAAATCCTCAGTGGGATGCTCTGAGGGAAGTGTTGCAAGGAATAAAGATAACAGAGACACCACCTCAAGCATGAATCCCACAAAGAACACAATGACTCTAAACCCACATATTTCAATAATAACACTGAATGTAAATGGGCTGAATGCTTCAATCAAAAGACACAGGGTAGCAGAATGGATAAAAAAAACAAGATCCATCTATTTGCTGTCTATAAGAAATGTATTTAGACTGGAAGATAACTTCAGATTAAAAGTAAGGGGATGGAGAAATATATATCATGCTACGGGAAGTCAAAAAAAAAGCTGGAGTAGCTATACTTATATCAGACAAACTGGACTTTAAATTAAAGACAATAACAAGAGATGAAGAAGGGCATTATATAATAATTACAGGGTCTATACATCAGGAAGAACTAACAATCATAAATGTCTAAGCACCAAAATGGGAGCACCTAAATATCTAAAACAATTAATCACAAACAGAAACAAGCTTATAGATAAGAATGTGCTCATAGCAGGGGACTTTAATATTCCGCTTACAGCAATGGATAGATCAACGAGACAGAAAATCATTAAAGACACAATGGACTTGAATGACACATTGGACCAGATGGGTCTGACAGATATATTTAGAACTCTACATCCTGAAGCCATGGAATTCACTTTCTTCTCAAGTGCGCATGGCACATTCTCCAAGATAGATCACATACTGGGACATAAAGCAGCCCTCAATAAATATAAAAGAATAGAGATCATACCATGCACACTGTCAGATCATAATGTTTTGAAACTTGAAATCAATCACAGGAAGAAGCCTGGAAAACCCCCAAAAACATGGAGGTTAAAGACCACCCTACTAAAGAATGAATGTGCCAATCAGGCAATTAGGGATGAAATTAAAAAATATATGGAAACAAACGAAAATGAAAACACAACAATCCAAAATCTAGGGGATGCGGCAAAGGCAGTCCTAAGAGGAAAGTACATTGCTCTCCAGGCCTATTTCAAGAGATGAGAAAAAGTGCAAGTCCAAAATCTAACAGCTCACCTAAAGGAACTAGAGGCAGAGCAACAAGAACGCCCTAAACCCAGTAGAAGAAGAGAAACAGTAAAAATTAGAGCAGAAACAAACAACAGAGAGACCAAAGAAATAATTGAACAGATCAATGAAACCAAGAGTTGGTTCTTTGAAAAAATAAACAAAATTGACCAAACTCTAGCCAGGCTTCTCA
>NW_024080673.1:854279-1005973 GCF_003009895.1 Hyaena hyaena
AAATAATAGTAAGGTGGAGGGTTTTTTCCCCCTTTTTTGTGATAAAGGTCAAAAGATTATTTTTGCCTTATACACTCACCGTGGAAACATTAGAGAGCAAGAAGAGGAGAAGTGTATGCATGTGTGTAGGGAGTATACTACCTCTTTTTCTCTTAATATAAATATATAAGTATATATATTATATAAACTATGTGTAATATAAACATATAGTTTAGTAGTATTAACATACAAAAATATATTACCAAAAACCAGGACTATATGTATATATACTGTTTTTTTTAAAGATTTTAAGTAATCTCCACCCAACATGGGGCTTGAACCCACAACCCTGAGATCAAGAGCTGCACATTCTACCAAGTGAGCCAGCCACGTGCCCCTATTTTTTTTTTTTTTTAATATTTTTTATTTCTAGGAGAGAGAGAGAGAGACAGTGTGAGCAGGGGAGGGTCAGAGAGAGAGGGAGTCACAGACTGAAACAGGCTCCAGGCTCCGAGCTGGCAGTCAGCAGAGCCCGACGCGGGGCTCGAACCCACTTTCTCAGCGAAAGTCGGACGCTTAACTGACTAAGCCACCCAGGCACCCCTTATTTTTTTTATAATAAGCATGTTTCCAATCAGCTGTGAATCCGTCCAGGTTCTTAGAAAACAAACACCTACAGCCCCACTGCATCCTGCATCCCCCAGTCACTTGCTGAGGGGGCTGAGAAAACTCCCCTGCTGGTCCCTGTCCGAGCACCCGTTGGACTCTTGCTGTCCCATCGGTCCTTACACTCGGCCCAAGGTGAAATGTCCCAGGTCTGGTCTGGCTGAGCAAGATAAATTTAGTTACTGATTAAGACTACATTTTTTGTTTTTTTTTCTGAAGGATTTGGGACATGAAGATCTAGATAACTGGTCCTTACTTGAAATTATCACTCTGGAGACGTTCAAGTTTGTTTCCCCCAGCGAGTGCTCCTTTAGCACAACCTGTTGCCCTCACCTGGCCCATCACTGAAGAGCAGTGGGGTCTTGGGCACCCGAAGCAGGTCCCAGCCTACCTGCTCCCTGGGGTCATGTCACACACAAGGTGTGCTTGTGGTGTTGAGTACACGGTGGTTGACTCAGGGGAGCCCATTCTCTCTCCTGACACAGCACTCATCCCACTGGAGATTGTGATCAGGGAATCCCAGGGCCCTTTCACAACCGGTGTGAAGTACAGTCTGTTAGCGCCCTCCAGGGGGTCCAGTCCATGAGCAGAGACCATTCTTTGAACACGTGGAAAGAGAGCCGACGTGGCCTGTCAAAGCTACACGGGCACGGAGCAGTACGAGTAGGAGGCTATGAGGCAATTGACTCTTCCGTGTTTAGTTAGGATTCTCAAGTCTAGACTAAAGCTAAGGCTTTTCCTAGTATAAGTCCTGTTCCGTGTTTTGTGCAAAAGGCCTCTTGGGATTTACAAACTGAGACTGAATCTCTCGTGTTTGAACCTACAGGGGAGTTGCCTCCATCACAGATCGCTCTTGGCCAGACTCTGGCTCCTTCTGGCTGAAGATCACACCTTTTGGCTTTAGGAGGATATTGAACTGGATAAAGGAGGAGTACAACAACCCTCCAATTTACGTAACAGAGAACGGAGTGTCCCAACGTGGAGAAACTGACCTCAACGACACTCTCAGGATCTCTTACCTCCGCAGTTACATCAACGAGGCGCTCAAAGGTAGGACAGGCCTATCCCTTCCTCCATGTGCACCTGTCACCACTGGAAACACCCTGCTAACATCTGCAGGGAGGGGAGTACTGCACTCCCGAGACCCTGTCTTGACGAAGAGGCAGCTTCTCACTCCGCATGGGTTTAAACTTCTCTCTGAGGCTACACTCCAAGTCTTCCTTTCTAGACTGAGGCTCAGCAAGCAACCTGTTGCCTGATACAGGGAGGCCTGAATGCCGGGCCAGGGTCATTCTCTGCTGGATCATCCCTGAGCAGCAGCGCTCTGATGAGGGCAGGGGCTAGGAGGAGCAGGGTGGGGGGGTGGGGGGGGTGGATGGTAGTGCAGGGTGTCTTTTGTTGCCCAGGGAGAAGTTTGAGACCCTCAGCTCAGCAGAACCACCTGGGACGGGACTAGGACAAGGGACTATTTAACCCTGAGTCCAAGAGACTTAGCACTGCAGCAGTGGAAAGAAACGGTTAGAAAGTCCTATTCCAGTGAAAATGTTTTCCAAGGGCCCCTTACTTTCTTTAGGAAGGAGTATGAACATTCTAAGGCAGTGCCCAAGACTGGTATCCCAGCATGCGGAGATGGGATCGTAGAGGATTCAGCAGGACTAATGTAGTCTACCCATGTCCCCTACTCCCCTCAGGGACGGGCCTTTCTAGCAACAGCTGATGGCTCTGTACGTCCATCCACAGAGGACCCTGCCTGCACCTGCAAGCGGGGACTGTGGGCGAGCCGCAGGCAGGCATGGCTTCCGTAGGCCGGGCGGGATAGTGTCCTCTGAGACACAGGGAAGGAAGCTCACGCTGTGGCCTCTGCATTTGAGCAGCCGTGCAGGATAAGGTGGACCTTCGAGGATACACGGTTTGGAGTCTGATGGACAATTTTGAGTGGGCGACAGGCTTCGCAGAGAGGTTTGGTCTGCATTTTGTGAACTACACGGACCCTTCTCTGCCAAGGATCCCAAAAGCATCAGCCAAGCTCTTCGCCTCTATAGTCCGGTGCAACGGCTTCCCTGACCCTGCCACAGGGCCGCACCCTTGTCTCCAGCCAGAAGGTGAGATGTGGCTCGGGGAGGGACAAAAGACAGAGGGTTAGTGGGGCTTTTTGATCTATTTTCTTCTAGTTTATTGCCCTCCTCTCTGCCTTACCACTCCCCTCATTCATTCGACCAGTATTTTCTTTCTTTTTCTTTTTTTTTTTTTTTAAATGCTCCAGACACTCACTCTTAGGATGGAACAAAGAATCTTAGGGTTGATGTTACATAGAAACTAGGGCCTGGTCTGGGAAGAGCAGGTCTAGATTCTTGTCCCAGCCCTACTGCTAACTGTGTCGTGATCTCAGGCAAGAAACTAGGCACATGCCACCAGGCTGACATGAGGATCTAATACAATGACTGCAAACTGTGCCTGGCTCGATGTAAGGAGCCCAATATTTGATGACTGAAAAAGCAATAAATTACTATAGAGAAGAAAGAGATAAGTATCCACTTTAATTGTTGACAGGTTTTTTAAAAATACAACTACTTCATTCAGAGGTTCAGTAACAGTGAAAGGGACGCACCCCATCACCCAGCAATGCACTCACTCTGGGTACCTGTGTGACTTCTCTATTTCAAGGATCTAGCTTGGGCTTCACATAGGCTAACACTGACCTGAAGACATCATCTGTCCTTTGTCGTCCTCTCCTAGATGCTGGACCTACTGTCAGCCCCGTGCAAGAGGAGGAAGTTCACTTCCTGGGGTTAGCATTAGGTGTGACGGAAGCCCAGACAGCTCTGTATGTACTCTTTTCTCTTATGATTCTTGGCATCTGCTGTGTGATATTTCTGTCATACAAGTACTGTAAGCGCCCCAAGCAAGGGAAAACACCACCAGGCCAACAGGAATTGAACACTGTTTCTGCATTCTGACCTACAAGTTCCCACCTGCCCCAGTTCTGCAAAACAAATCGAGTTTATATGCCTTCACTACCCACAAATCTCCTTTAGATCTTCTCTTCTGCCCATAGCAGACTTCTTCATGAAGGCTTTCTGCACTGTTGGAAGCTACTTTAATCTTGAAGGCTCTCCAGTCTCTAATTAAAATGGAAATATCTGTATCTTGTCCCAGTTATCAGGAATTCATTAGGACATTGAAGACTCTGCACCTGGCTCCTGTCCAGAGGTGCAGGCACTGAACTCATCTGGTGGGTCTGTGAGCCACTTAATTTCAGTGGGCTGTTTTAAGGTTCAGAGACTTTAAAGGTAGAAATATGAGTAAAAACCATATAAATCCTTTAAACAAGAAATCAACTCCACTGTGTGAATGGACTGCAATGTCATCTCCTGCCCTATCTTCAAACTCCCTCTCCACCTCATACCTTGTGTTAATCAGAAAAGAAAATGGTACTGTGAGCTGTGCCCTAGGTCCCATGGTTGCTTGTCTTTGAGAGGGTAGGTTCCACAGAATCTACACAGCCACACAAGCCCTTTGGGGCTTCTAAGCTTTCCTACCAGACCAAGGCTTTCTGCTTACATTATATATTCCATTGGCAGAGAGACCCTAACATACAAAAAAAGATGACCTCTGAATGATTTATTCCCATCATATCTACCTTTTTTTGTCCTTTCTGTCTCTCCCCTGTCCAGGATGACTTCTAAGGACCCAAGTATGGCCTTCAAGGTTCTGTCCTCGGTTCACTTAGCCTGTTTCCTTTCTTCTTCTCTCAATCTGTGGTAATTCTGAACCTCATGTACGTCTTTGACTAGCCCATCTTCCTTTGTATCTTTGCAAATAGCATTCTTTTCCCTAAGATGCCCCTTCTCCTGAAATGCCTTCAAGTCTCAGCTCAAATAATGCACTTTCCCCTCAGCACAGCTTCCCTGAATCCCCCAGGCAAACACTATTCCTCTCATTGGCTTCTAAATACCCTACTACAGCTAGTCCATGTTATACTGGAAGTGCATATTTCTCTACTATCAGCTTCTTGAGGATAAAGGACCATGTCTCACTGTCGGTAGCAAGCACATTTTAGAGACAGGGCATAGAAAGCACGTCTGCTCCTTTTGTGTGTTTATTCACAAAACACACCCAGAGTAGTGGTGGGAGTAGAAGAAGATGTGGTCTTTATCAACTCCCCTCAAATACACTAATGATAACAAGACAATCTCAGTGTAGAATACTTAAGAACCTATTTGGCCCAACACATTCTTTCTAGATATCTTGGAGAATGTTATTTAAAAATAAAGTACTTTTCAACTAGAGTTTAAAAGACTGATCATGGCATGCACCTGGGTGGCTCAGTTGGATAAGCGTCCAACTTCGGCTCAGGTCATGATCTCACGGTTTGTGAGTTCAAGCCCTGCATCAGGCTCTGTGCTAACAGCTTGTAGCCTGGAGCCTGTTTCAGATTCTATGTCTCATTCTCTCTCTGCCCCTCCCCTGCTTGTGCTCTCTCTCAAAAATAAATGTAGAAGAAAATTTTATTTGTTGTTGTTTTTTTTTAATTTATTTCTGAGAGAGAGACAGCATGAACAGGGGAGGGTCAGAGAGAGAGGGAGACACAGAATCTGAAGCAGGCTCCAGGCTCTGAGCTAGCTGTCAGCACAGAGCCCGACACAGGGCTTGAACCCATGAATGGTGAGATCATGACCCGAGCTGAAGTCGGACGCTTAACCGACTGAGCCACCCAGGCGCTCCTGCAGAAGAAAATTTTAAAGAGTGAACATGATCAAAGAGCCTGGCTGGCTCAGTTGGTAGAGCATGCAGTTCTTGATCTCAGGGTCATGAGTTGAACCTCACATGTGGCATGGAGTCTACTTAAAATAAATGGGTGATCATACTTGAAATTTTGTTTCTTGCAGGCATTCTTTACCTGAATTTGCCATATCTGTATAATATTCCTATCCAATGTTTCACTGCCAGTGGCCCCAACCTGACAATTTGTGGTTACACAAGCATTTTTCTCCATCAACAGACTGGAAAAGTATCAGATGAGGGTAAGGATGGTTCTAAAAGTGATATTAAAAACACTTATTAGGCAGAAAGACTCAGTATTACAAATCGCAAATTCAGTGTACCTTTTTGGGGACAAAAAAATCTATAAAGAGCCAGAATAAACTGGGCAGAAAAGGAATATTAAAACATTATAAAGTTAGTTTCAAAAAACAGCTTGGGTAATGGAGAGAGAAAAGAAAGATCAACAAAAGAAGAGAGTTGTACATAAACCAACTACATATGGGCATAAAGTACATGGCAAATGTGGTCTACCAAACTGGGAACTGGGAGTAGTTGATAAATGGTGGTGGGTCAAGTGGTTAGTTAGCTCCTGAGGACGGCAGCCACAGGGAAGCGAGGAGAATACTAGGACAGCTGGGTGAATTTTTTAAAATTAATTTTTAGGGGCACCTGGATGGCTCAGTCGGTTAAATGTCCGACTTCGGCTCAGGTCATGATTTCACAGTTTGTCGGTTCGAGCCCCGCACTGGGCTATGTGCTGTTAGCTCAAAGCCTGGAGCCTACTTCAGATTCTGTATCTCTCTGACAGTTCCCTGCTCACACTGTATCTCTATCAGAAATAAAATATTTTAAAAATTTTTAAAAATTAATAAATTTTTAAAGAAAGGTATTTAAGCAAGACTTAGGGCCCAGAGGCCATCAACAAAAACACTGATAAATTTGATCACATTAATATTGTGGCAAAAACTTACTATCAACATATTCATCAAGAGATAAATGGGGAAAAACTATAGCATATGCTAGACAAAGGGCTAATTTTCTTTATATACATGGAATTCTTATAAACCAACAGAGATGAGGGGCGCCTGGGTGGCTTAGCCGGTTAAGCGTCCGACTTTCGCTCGGGTCATGATCTCACGGTTCGTGGGTTCGAGCCCCACGTCGGGCTCTGTGCTGACTGCCAGCTCAGAGCCTGGAGCCTGTTTCAGAGTCTGTGACTCCCTCTCTCTGACCCTCCCCTGTTCACGCTGTCTCTCTCTCTCTCCTAGAAATAAATAAAACATAAAAAAAAATTAAAAAAAAAAAAAAAAAACCAACAGAGATGAAAAAACTGCAAATACAGGCAGTTCTCAGAAAATAAACTGAAATGACCAATATTAAAAGATGTTCAACCTCATATGTGATGAACACAATCATATAAAATGTATATAATTTTTCACCTACCACTGATAAAGATGAAAAAGTGTAACAGTGTTGGTAAGAACATGGGGAAATTGACATTCTCAGTCACTGCTGGTGGTTCAATTCAAAGAGCCTTTAGAGGAAGCAAGCTGGCAGCATCACTTATAATTCAAAACTGCAAACACTCCATGACTCAGTTACCCAAACATACCCTACAGATATATATTCACAGCTAAGAAGATCGATCCTGTCACAAAGATGCTCACTATAGCAAGATTTCTAAGAGAAAAACAAAACCCTGTAATAACCAATGTACGCCATGAGAAAAAGGAGGGTAAGTTGGGGTATATTTACCAAGTAAACTGCTATGCAGACAATAATCAGAATGAGGTAGTTGTGTGTTGGCAGGGAAAGATCTTCAAGACTGTGTAAGTAAAAGAGCAGGATGCAGAGTAGTGTATATAATATGATTGTATTTACAAAATAAAGATCACATTATTTGCTTCTATATGCATACGGTTTTCCTGTAGGTTACAAAACGTGACTTGAGGTTATTTGTGGAGAACAGGATTAGGGGTAAGATGCAAGGGAAGAGACTTCATTTTCATTTTACAGCCTTCTATATACTGTTTTGAATTTTTTACCAAATATACTTTTAAAAATTTAAAACTGAGGAGGGATTCTCCTACTCAAAGATTGTGAACCATTCTTTTTTGTGTTTCTCTGAGGTCTGTATTGAACTTTTTTCAAGGCAAGCTGACCTGAGGTACTCTAATGTTCTACAAGAATATTTCTAACAGTTATTAGCAAGGTTACACCCATTTGAAAGAGTTTGGTATTCTTAATACCACGTACTGCTATATATTTTTTTTAAGATTACAAACCTTTACTCCAATGGGATGCCTAGTGGAAATTTTTTTTTTTCAAATTCACTTTTTAAATTATGCAAGTGATAGGATCATTGCAGAAAACAAGGAAAACCTATTAGGGTGCAAAAAAAAATTAAAAGCACATAAAACACTCTTACTACTGTTAACGTTTGGTTATTTTCTTTACATTATGTTAATACATGTACTGTCTATATAGAAAATGGCTTACAAAGCTGAGATCACACTGTACCCACAATTCTGCTGTCTTCTCCTAACACATAACAGGTATTCAATGACTATACAAAGGTTAAACTGAAATGATAAAATATTCTACCATTTATCCTTATCAAAAGTTAATTATTTCTGTGCAAGTTATTTAGTTGGTATAAGACCTAATGAGTATGTCTGTACCTAAACTTTGTCTACATTTATGATCATTCCTTAGAAAAACTGATCAAAGAGCTTGAAACAAATATTTAAGGTTGCTAATGTGTTCCAGAAAGGGTATAACCAGTCTTCATTCTTCCGAACATCACAGCCTGGCTGTTTCCTTGCCAACACTATTACCATTTTTACAAATCACTGTATTTTATAGATAAAAAACAATTTCCTCTGAGAATATTTCTTCCTCCCATTACAAAATTAAGTCAGTCTGTATGTTCACTTAAAAGCACTATCTTTCAATCTAAAAATGGAAGGTTAAAAGAAGAACTGTCAAGCTCCTTTTCAAATATCTTCAACACCAAAAACCTAGTGTGGACGTATCATGTAAGTTAGGCTAAGAATCTCTTTAAGATTCTGGGGCACCTGAGTCTGTTGGATTGAGCCCCATGTGGGAGACTCTATGATGACAGCAAGGATCAGGTTTGGTATCCTCTTTCTTCCTCTCTGCCCCTACCCCACTCGTGCTAATTCTCTCTCAAAATAAACTTAAAAAAAAATGAGGAAAAGGCATATCTTTATTCCATACTTCTTGTCCTAGAGAGGTACCTTAGGTCTGTGAAATCTGACTATCCAAAGCAAAACTTGAGGATAAAGGTGAGAGATGACTCGTTGTAATTTAAGACCTGTTCGGCATCTGATGAGAACATGGATGGTAACATCAGGCAAACAAAATGATGCCTCACTGGCAGGATGGACACTAACACAGCATCAGTGTGTACCAGAAAATGTCTTCTTTCACTGATAATTAAAGTAGGGTGGTCACAGCTACCTTCCTGGACTTAGCTCCAGAGCAGTACTGGGGGGAAAAAAATCACACACATGACCTCAAGAGATCCCTATGCGACAAAAAGATGCTAAGATAACAAAACTTAAAGCAAAACTAAGATCATTTCAATTTTTGGAAAAGATTTTTTATTCAGTGTTTAAGATTAAAAACTACAAGATTTTGCTTGCAGCTGATGAGCAAAAAGAGAAAAGTTAAATTATCATCTGATTGGCTAGTTAAAATGCTCTGACTCAGAGTCAAATTACTCAGTGACATACCAGTTACTTGGTGTCGACTTCAGAGTTCTGGAGCAAAATAGCTCTAAACAAAATGCATCATCTGAGAGCACAGGGCTAATGGGTATATGAAATACTGAGTAAGAAAGCTGATAAAGGGAGGCTGTGGCAGATCTTTTGATTGTTTTAGGCTTCTAGCACTTGGTTACCATATGCAAGGACCATAGCGGCCAGGCCAGTTATTTCATCTCCTGACTTGTCTGAGGAGTTAAACAACTTTAACCCACTAAGCAGGAATAGAGAGACACTTTATAGACCAGCTGGAAAATGAAAAAGCAGTCCCACTTCTCCAGTAGAGTTTTAGTTGAATTAAATCATGAGAGAAACAATGATTATTGCACATACTGTACTTGTCACACTACATCTGTTGAGTAGAATTTCCATTCCAAGTGTTGTTTTCATCTTCACCATCATCTTGAGTCCTCAATCTATAGATCTTCCCCTCCTTTTTAAAATCTTCTCCCCGTTTCTCCAGCACTCTTTTCCTTACTGGTTCCCTGATGTAATAGAGAGAAAAGAGAAGGTGAAACGAAAGTGAAAACAACAGTAATATAAAGCTGTTTCCTTTAAACTTCCATTAGTACAGGCAGCTATATTTTAAGGAAAGTCCATGGGAGATAAAAAAAAATTTTTTAAAGAACAAAAATAAAAGCGCACACAACAAACTATGCTATGTAATGGTAATTCAGGATTAAATAGTTTTACCCACTGCTCAGTAAGAGTTCTAAAATTCAGGACTAACAAGACCTACTTTGAATGTTGTTCCCAGTCTAAAGAATTTCCCTGTATCCCCATTTGAGTGATATACTAAATTTACAAATGGTCTTCCTAATAGTTACAACAAAAACTAAGATAAAGGCTGAATCAATCCAATCACAATATTTACATACATAAATCTTCATCTAGAGAGTCAATAGGACATAAGACTAAGGATTCTCCTTACTGATGGCAGACAGAGGCAAAGATTTTCGTTACTCATCACATAGGACTGATGTATTTGCTATAATGTCTAATGGCTTATTAGTGTTTAAGAGCAAGAGATAGGTATTATAATAAATGATGCTATTACCTATAGAAAAAGCTATGAGGTTACTTATATACATAAATATTTCCTGTTAACCTGTTTCCAATATGGAGAATCTTTAACAGAGATATAAGCCAAATCATTAGAATTACTATTCTAACCCTGGTCATCTGCAATAAAAGGTCTCTTGGTTAAGGGACTAGTCAAAAATAATTCTCTGAAGAAGGCACTGTTTTCAAGTGAATATCCAGTTTCCTCAGTTTGGTCTCTCTATGAATGACCCAGAGAAGACAGGGAGTATATCAAAAAACCACCAGGGTTTAAAATTATCTGAAGCACAATCACATCTCTAATGTTTGAGGAGCACCAGAGTGGCTCAGTCAGGTAAGTGTCTGACTCCTGATTCCGGCTCCAGTCATCATCTCATGGTCGAGACACTGACGCCTGCATCGGGCTCCGTGCTGGGTATGGAATGTGTTTTAGATTCTCTCTCTGCCCCTTCCCGGCTCATGCTCTCTCTCAAAAGAAAAGAAAAAAAATGTCTGCAAGATGACTATGAGAAATTAAATGAAATATCTTGTTAGATAAAACATGGTTAGCAAGAAAGATAGGACTATTCAGACCTGGGGGGAAATATCTGCCTTTATAGTTACAGGAAAAGAAGGGAACAAATGAAATACGAAAACCAGCAGAGGTAGAATTGATTTCTGTGGAGTAGGCTTTATAAACACAGCTGAGAAACTCAGGTACCGAGCTTTCCACAAAAGATGACAGAGTAAAACTTCAGAACATTTAAATTTTTTCTCTAACTAGAAAGATAGCAGATTACCCATAACAAAAATGTTCACTGTGAATAAAGTGCTGGGCATTACTAACACATTTTGCAAACGGGGCAAACATAAACAGATACCTTTTTTCTGAGCTGCTAGATGATGCAAGGTTTGAGGGTTCTGATGCCGCCACTCTCACAGAAGTCTGTGCAGGAGGGTTACTAAATAAGAAGTTGCTAATCAATCTCCAGATGGCAAGGAATGGGTAAAGGACTGTCCCCAACAATGTCCAAAAGTCTCCACTGGAAGAATGTACCATGGATGTAGTTGGTCTTCCTGCCTAAAAATTAATAAATCAATCTCAATAAAGGCTACATGAGCACCATCACATCACACTCAAGGTTCTAGATCAATCTTTATCTGGAAAAGGAAAGTCCTACTGATTTTAGTTTACTATAAAAAAGGTAAAATTACTATCTTCTGTTGTTTTTCAGCTGTATATTTTATATAAACCAGTGGTAACTCCACGAGCTCTGTTTTTTAAGGGACTAATCACTACACTGAAAGTAGAAAGTAGTTTTTGAACCAATTATTTTTATGAGAACTAACAACTGTGGTAAGAAGTCTTCCTTGATGATTAAAAAACAGGAAATGGCTTCAACAAAAATCTCAGTGAATACAATGAATCCTATTACTAGAAGGCTGTTTAGGAGTGGGGCTCTAGTTCAGAACCAGGAAAACTATCCTAATCAAAATATAGAAGACCCAGGTTCTCATACTGTCTCTGGCACATAGAGGATGCCTTGGCAAAGTCATTTAAACGTTCTGGGTCTTGGGGTGCCTGGGTGGCTCCAGGAGGTTGGGCATCTGACTCTTGATTTTGGCTCAGGTCGTGATCTCACAGTTAATGGGCTAGAGCCCCACCTCCAGCTCTGTGCTGACAGTACAGAGCCTGCTTGGGATTCTCTCCCTGCCTTTGTCTCTTTCCCCCTTCCTCGCTCTCTGAAACATGTTTAAAAATAAAAAAAAGAACTTTCTTAGCCTCTTGGCTTCATCAGAGATTAAAACTCTATTACGAGGATCAAATGGAATTTATATGTTTAAAAATTAATGTTATTTTTATGTTAAAATAAAATTTTGGGGGGGATGCCTGGGTGGCTCAGTCGGTTAAACTTCCAACTTCGGCTCAGGTCATGATCTCAGGGTTCAGGAATTCGAGCCCCGTGTCAGGCTCTGTGCTGATAGCTCAGAGCCTAGAGCCTGCTTCAGATTCTGTGTCTCCCCATCTCTCTGTCTCTCCCCTGCTCATGCTCTCTCTCAATAATAAATAAACGTTAAAAAAAATTTTTTTAATAAAATCTTTTTTTAAAAAACTTGGTAAACAGTCGAATCATACGTAAATAAAAGACACTAAATCTGGGACCCCTGGATGGCTCAGTCAAAAGTGTGTGACTCTTAATCTTGGAGTCATGAGTTTGGGCTCTATATTGGGTGCAGAGATTACTAAATAAATAAATTTTTATAAAGTGCCACTAAATCTATGCATTAGACAGATACTCTGCATTTGTTTTCTTATTCTACTGGTCATTTATATACATGAAATGGAAGAAGAAAAAAGTTGAAAATTAAAATATTTAGTGCCTCACTAGTACTACCCTTCCCCCACTCACACGGTTTCCCTTTCTCAAAAACAAAAAGTGCACAGGTTAACAGAACAAAAAATCACCTCAAATTTTTGGATAATTTGAATTTAATTACCCATAGTCCACCTTTCACGTTCCTTTCTGCTAATTATAAGAAATGATCAAGAGTAGAACAAACAGGATTTAAAGATAGAAAAAATATATATGTATATACGTACTGGCAACAGTACCACTGAAGCACTTGGGGCAAGTTCCAAATCCAGTAATTTCTTTTTATAATCTTCTTTGGTGAATTCCCTCCTGGGAAACATGGTTGCTAGTGAAAAATTACCGTAAGTGTTGCCGACAGTCTGTAACATAACAGTAAGTTTTAAAACCTTACAATGGTGCCCTTTTAAGATATTACATAGCCATATGCATTAAAAAAACACCTAAATAAAGTGAATAAAAATGGACAATTATAGATCTCTTTTAAATATTGCTGCAGTTTGCCATTAGTGTTCACTATACTTCGGCAAACTTTATAGGCATTCCCTATTAAAAATTTGCAATAGTCCAGAACTTTCCTCATATATAGAACATTAGGAGTTTCACCTCTTCCTTGTCTCAAAAAGTAAATGGTCCGTAGTCCGTCCATGCTTACACATACATTCCCAGGTCCAGTCCAGGACCTACTATGCTGGGCAGCACTGTAATCACCTTCATAATTCTAAGTCACCTATACCTGTAAAATCTAAGACAAGTGTTTCTCTCTCCCTAGAAGATTCCAAAAAAGAGACTAAAACTTTTGTTTTTGTAATTTTTTTTTACTAGAGGTCATATAAATACCTCTCACTGTTGTCACTCTAATATGAGGTCATGCAAAAATACAAAATTAGGTTACCGTACTGAAATAAAATTCTAATGGGGCTGCTGTAAAGATTTTTTCTCAGATTGCTTCCTCTTCACTTACCTGTGGCAGAGGTGGTTAAGACTCAGACTAGGAGTGAGCACTCCCTTTTGGGAGGCCTCCGTGAGGCTCCAAGGTAGAAGAATAAAAGAACTACTGGGGGTTGCTTCTATTGCAAGCTTAAGGAAAAAGACTTCTTAAAAATGTTTTTGTACTGCACGGCCCAGCTCACCAGGAAAGGAAGGCAGACAGCTTTTAGGTATCCTCTCAGGATCCGTAAGTGAGACAGCAGACTAAATGGGGAAAGGATCTAGAGGAAAGATCTGAATCCTAATTTCGACCTTAATAAGATACATGAGACAAACAGTAGGACATCTGATGCCTAGAGTCCATTTTGAATAAGGGCTCAATCAGAGAATAAAAACTACAGTTGAACCTTGAACAACATGAGTTTGAATGAACTGTGTAGGCCCACCTATTCAAGGATTTTTAAGTGTAAAAATTCCTGTAAATGTATGTTTTCCTCCTTATGATCTTAACATTTTTCTCTAGCTAACTTTATTGTTAAGAAAACAGTATAGAATACATATGATACAAAATATGGGGCACCAGGGTGGCTCGGTCACTTGAGCATCCAACTCTTGATTTTGGCTCAGGTCATGATCCCAGGGTTGTGGGATAAAGCCCCGCATGGCTCTGCACTAAGCGTGGAAGCTGCTTAAGATTCTCTCTCTCCCTCGACCCTTTATCCCTGCTCACGTGCTCTCACTCTTTAAACAAAACAACAAAACAACAACAAAATAACAACAAAGTATGTGTTAGTCAACTGCTATTGGTAAGGCTTCCTACAGTAGGCTAGGAGTAGTTCAGTTTTCGCAGACTAGAAAGTTATATGTGAATTTGACTGTGCAGGGAATTGGCACCGTGTAATATACTATTCAAGGGTCAATTTAAAATTATTCATATCTCATTTTCTAAGAAATAAAATTTCACACCCATTCAGATTGTGAGTAAGGCCACATTCGGGGAGTAAATTCCTGAAGAAGATAATTGTTGCTAAATAAAGATTACTGATTTTTAGGCTTGGCCACGGTGCGAAAATGGCCAGCCCCAAAGCAACCTGTAGACAATGTGGAGAGGAAGAAAAACTGTATCTTTTTACAGGGAACAACTCCCAAATATTAGACCTTTGGATAATCATTTGCTTTTTATTCCTCCAACTGAGTGTTCAAAGCAGTGAGAAAAGTTTCCAAAGCCTACTGTATCAAGCAAATCCCTACTTCTGTGCAACAAACAGATGTGCTTTTCCTATATGGCACTAATACAAGATGGAAACCACCCCCCCCACCCCCACATTCCTTCCCCACAGAGGGGCTTGGTGCTTCCCTCCTGAGGATGAACCATGACTTACTCACACTCTACAAATTAGACTTGGAGATTTCCCCTCCTATATTTTAATAATGTAATTATTCATAATGTAATTCATCTACCTTTACTACAGCTCAAGATAAGACACAAGTTTACCTGGGCAGCAAACTGCCTTGCTTCTTCTAGAGGAGCATCAGAAGGGAACTGATTTGTAAAGGAAGAACCATCAGGAAGACGAAACTGAATTCTTGCGATAGTGCTATGAAAATATAAAATTAAAATCAGTATCTTTACCTCACCTTATTCTCAAACAAGATGATTAAGAGAAAATGGAAATGAAGATGTACAAAATGAAAACGGGATTTTCCCCCTCTATGTCAGACCTCTTCATTTATACTTTTTAGTTAACAGCTTTACCAAGATACCATTCACATGAAATTTACCCTTTTAAAACATACAATTAATTTAGTGGTTTTTATTATAGTCATAGTTGGGCAACCATCGCTACTATTTAATTCTAAAACATTCTCATCACCCCAAAAAGAAACTAAACCTATCAGCAATTACTTCCTACTCCTTCATTTAGCCCCTTGGCGAGCAGCACTGAGCTGCTTTCTGTCTCCAGGAATTTGCCTATTTCAGGCATTTCCTATAATGGAATAGAACGTGTGACTTTTGGTAACTGGCTTTCATGTAGCATTATTTTCTCAAGGTTCACCCATGTAGCATGTGTCTGCCCTTCAATCCTTTTAACTGCTGAGTATTATTTATAATACTACAGCAGTGTAGCAGGGTTCCAAAGTGTCCACATACTCAAAAGATGTGTTGTTGTTTCTTTAAATTTAGGCATCCAGGGGTGCCTAAGGGGCTCAGTTGGTTAAGCGTCTGACTTCGGCTCAGGTCATGATCTCATGGCTGGTGAGTTCAAGCCACACGTCAGGCTCTGTGCTGACAGCTCAGAACCTGGAGCCTGCTTTGGATTCTCTGTCTCCCTCTCTCTCTGATCCTCCTCCATTCCCCATTTGTTTTCTCTCTCTGAAATAAACATTAAAATTTTTTAAATAAATTTAGGCATGCTGGAGGGCACAAAACAGTATCACATTGTGGTTTTAATCTGAATTTCCTAAGGACTAATAATGTTGAGCATCTTTTTATATGGCTTATTGACCATCTGTACATCTCAAGAGAAATGTCTATTCAAATCCTTTTCTCATATTTAAACTGAGTGGTTTGCTTTTTATTGTTGAGTTATTACTTTTTTTTTTGTATTCTAGATCAAGTCTTTTATCAGATACATGGACTGCAAATATTTTCTCCAATTCTGGGGGCTCTTTTCACCTTCTTGATGATGTCCCTTGAAACATGAAATTTTACATTCTGATAAAGTCCAACTTAACCTATCGCTTTTTTTTTGCTGCTAGCTAGTGCTTTTTGGTGTCATGTTTAAAAATCATGGCTTTCTCCAAGATCACAAGATTTTCTCCTTTTTTCCTAAGAGTTTATACCTATGACTTTTTAGAGTATTTATTTATTTTTGAGAGGAGGGAGGGGCAGAGAGAGAATCCCAAACAGGCTCTGCAGTATCAGCATAAAGCCTGATATGGGGCTTAATCCCACAAACCATGAGATCATGACCTGAGCCAAAATCAAGAGTTAGACGTTTCACCAAGCTACTCAGATGCCCCTATACTTACAACTTTTATATCTGAGATAGATGATCCATTTTGAATTAATTTTTTTCTGAGTTAATTTTTTTTAAATATTTATTTTTGAGAGAGTGAGCAAGTAGAGGAGGGGTAGAGATAGAGAGGGACAGAGGATCCAAAGCAGACTCTGCACTGACAGCAGAGAGCCCAATGTAGGGCTCAAACTCACGAAACATGAGATCATGACCTGAGCTGAAGTTGGACACTTAACTAGCCACCCAGGGGCTCCTCTAATTTTTTTTTAATGTTTTATTTATTTCTGAGGGAGAGAGAGACAGCATGAGCAGAGGAAGGTCAGAGAGAAAGGGAGACACAGAATCTGAAGCAGGCTCCAGGCTCTGAGCTAGTTGTCAGCAAAGTGGGGCCCGAATCCATAAACCATGAGGTCATGACCTGAGCCGAAGTCGGACACTTAACCGACTGAGCCACTCAGGCGCCCCCTAAATTAATTTTTATTATGGTGTGAGGTAAGGGTCCCAATTCATTCTTTTGGATGTGTCCAAGCACCATTTATTAAAGAGTCTATTCTTGGGGCACCTGGATGGCTCAGTCAGTTAAGTGTCCGAGTTCAGCTCGGGTAATGATCTCACCGTTCATGGGTTCGAGCCCCGTGTCAGGCTCTGTGCTGACAGCTAGCTCAGAGCCTGGAGCTTGTTTCAGGTTCTGTGTCTCCCTCTCTCTCTGACCCTCCCCCACTCATGTTCTGTCTCTGTCTGAAAAACTATTAAAAAAATTTTTCTTTCCCCACTGAATGATCCTGAGACCATTTAAAAAAAAATCACTTGACCATAAATGCATGGGTTTACTTTGGGGGACTCAATTCTAATACAGTGATCCATACATCTATCCTTATGCCAATATTACACTGTCTAGTTACTGTAGCTTTGTTTTATAATTAAAAAACCTGCATCTTTCTTCTTTTTCCAGATTATTTTGGCTTTCTGGGTCCCTTGTATTTCCATATGAATTTTAGGGATCAGGTTCCTGCAAAAGGTCTTGGCAAAAAAAAAAAAAGAAAAAGAAATCACCTGGAATTTTGATAGGGATTATTTTGAATCTACATAACAATTTGGGGAGTACTGCCATTTGTTTTTTCCCTTTTTCTATTCACTCTTCAAGCTCCTTTTGTACTGCCATCTTAACAATATTAAGTCCTCTGATCTATGTCTCTCTATGTAGTTAGGTCTGCTCTAATTCTTTCAAAAATGTTTTCTGGTTTTCAGTGTATAGTAAGTCTTACTTATACTTCCATTACATATATTCTTATGTATTTTATTACTTTTACTTTATTTAATTTTTTTAAATATTTATTTATTTTTGAGAGACAGAATGCAAGTAGGGGAGGAGCAGAGAGAGACAGAGATACAGAATCTAAAGCAGGCTCCAGGCTCTGAGCTGTAAGCACAGAGCCCAATGCGGGGCTCAAACTTGGGAACAGTGAAATCATGGCCTGAGCCGAAGTCGGGACACTTAACCAACTAAGTAAACCAGGTGCCCTTATTTATTTTTTAATGTTTATTTCTTTATATTTCAGAGAGAGAGCACAAGCAGGGGAGGAGCAGAGAGAGAGGGAGAAACAGAATCCAAAGCAGGCTCCAGGCTCTGAGATGTCAGCACAGAGCCTGACATGGGGCTTGAACCTACAACTGTGAGATCATGACCTGAGCTGAAGTTGTATGCTTAACTGACTAAACAACTTAAGAGCCCATGCATTTTATTACATTTAGAAAACATTTTTTTAAAAAGTAGGTTTTCTGATTACAAAGGTAATGCTTATTAATTTTCCAATATAGAAAATACAAAAATGAAAATAAATATTAACCAAAATCTAGGATGCACTGGAAATCTGTATTTTTGTCTTACAACATATTTTTGTTTTGGGAACTGCCTTATCCCTGTTACCTGTCATTCATTCTGGTATGATAATCAGTAAAATTTCCCCCACCTCCTTACCACAGAAGTGGACATGTCAACTTTCCCAACCAGAGGACCAATATAAGTAGACACAGGGATTGATCTGAAGGTGGCCACATCAGCCAAAGAGGGCCAATCAGAATTCTCCTCAGTGGATAATATGAGCTTTTTGAAAAAAAGAGTCGTTGCTTTCTGGGATCAGAAGTCGAGATCCTGAAGGTGCCAAGAGGCCCTGGGTTCTCCTGACACTGTCATAAAAGTTTCTCTGAGAATGAAGCTAAAATAGAAAAAAAACAAGAGACGGGGCGCCTGGGTGGCTCAGTCAGTTAAGCATCTGACTTCAGCTCAGATCATGATCTCACAGTTCATGAGTTCAAGCCCCGCCTTGGGCTCTGTGCTGACAGCTCAGAGCCTGGAGTCTGCTTCAGATTCTGTGTCTCCCTCTCTGTCCTGCCTATGCTTGTGTTCTTTCTTGGTCTCTCAAGAAAAAAATGAATGTTCAAAAAAATAAATAAATAAATAAAAAACAGAAAAACAAACCAAGGGATTAAAAAGAGAGAGAAAATATCTTTTAAATCCCTGGATCTAGCTATGCCTAATCAAATCCATCAATGGAAATCTAAATTGCAGAGCCAATGGATTCCTTCTTTTGCTTTATCCTATTGGACCTGAGATTCTCAAAACTAAAGAATCCTAATATATATAAGACAACCACTGTATTATTTCAACGTATGTGCTTTATCTTTTGAAAATAGATTTCTTAAGCCTTCTTTTAGGTTTTTTTCCTACTGTACTCATTTATTTTGACAGGGAGACTGAATGAGAGGGGGAGAGGCAGAGAGAGAGGAAGAGAGAGAATCCCAAGCAGACTCCATGCTGTCAGCACAGAGCCCGACACAGGGTTCAATCTCATAAACCATGAGATCATGATCTGAACCCAAACCAAGAGCCAGAGGCTTAACTGACTACGCCACCCAGTCACTCCGAGACTTCTTTTAGAAGTGACTTATTTAGTACTATTACACTGTACATTTACATTCAATGACAAATACCAATGAGGACTACAATACCGGTTAATATATCCTTCTGGAATTACTTATTACAGCCACAGCACACATCATTGTTAAAAAGCAGCCCACAGTTGCTGTCCTCAGTAGCCACATACACACAGATAAATTAGCAGGAAATAAAGTACCTTCTTTCTCTTGTGGAAGACTCCCTTTTGATTTCCATTTCTGCTTGTTTGGCCAACAAAGCAGCAGCTTTAGCAGCTTCTGCTTCTTCTTTTGTCTTTGCAAAACGAGCAGCTCTCTCTGCGCGGTCCTTTAAAACAAGTGTCAGACGTTACTTATCTTTCACTGTTAAGAGTGATATATTCATGGGGCACCTGGGTGGCTCAGTTGGTTAAGCGTCCGACTTCGGCTCAGGTCATGATTTCACGGCTCACGGGTTCGAGCCCTACGTCGGGCTCTGTGCTAACAGCTAGCTCAGAGCCTGGAGCCTATTTCGGATTCTGTATCTCCCTCTCTCTCTGACCCTCCCCTTCTCTCTCTCTCTCTCTCTCAGAAATAAAACATTAAAAAAAAAAAGGGTAATGTATTCACACATTTCTATTTTTTTAATTTAAATATATTTTTTAATGGTTATTTATTTTTGAGAGAGAAACAGAGTGTGCACTGGTGGGGGGGGGGGAGAGAGAGAGGGAGACAGCACAGAGCCCGACACAGGGCTCAAATCCATGAACCGCAAGATAATGACCTAAGCCAAAGTTGGACACTTAACTGAGCCACCAAGGCATCCCTCTATTTTAAGTAGGCTCCATGCCCAGCATGAAGTCCAAAGTGGGGCTTGAACTCACGACCCTGAGACCAAGAGTCAGACATTTAACTGACTGAGCCCCCAGTCATATTTCTAAATGCAAGGAACAAACACAAAGATGTATGAGATTCCTTAAAGCCATCTGTAAAGTTTATCACTCTGGATCTGGTATTTTTTATTTTTATTAACTGTCAGGGATCAGAGTTGTTTATTAAACAAACAAGATTTGATTTTGTTCACTAACACCAGAGCTTGGAAAAAGGTCAGGCACACATTATATAATCAATAAATATTCGCTAAATAAACAAATAAACAATATTAAGGTAGATATGCCTTTCATTTGAGTTACAACTGCTTAATTTTACAAGCACTTGTGGGCTGTCTGGTGGTTCAGTTGGTTAAGCATCCAACTTCAGCTCAGGTCATGATCTCAGGGTCTATGGATTCGAGCCCCAAGTCGAGCTCTGTGCTGACAGCAAGAGCCTGGAGTCTGCTTCAGATTCGGTGTCTTCCTCTCTCTGCCCCTCCCCTGTTCGCACTCTCTCTCACTCTAAAAAACAAATAAACATTAAAAAAAAAAAAAAAAAAAGCAGTTATTGCAAAACCATCTTAGCCTCCTACTTGATATGTCTAAGTCTTCTGAAGGTCCCAAAAACGGAATGGCTGTGACTACAGGAGACTGCTAGGTAACCAGTTCTAAGCTTCTTTTCTAGGGAGTTGTATTTTTCTTAAAAAATTTTTTTTAAATGTTTTATTAATTTTGAGAGGGAGACAGAGAGACAGAGAGCAGGCAGGGAAGGGGCAGAGAGAGAGGGAGACACAGAATTGGAGGCAGGCTAGGAATTTACCCAAGGGATACAGAAATGCTGAGGCACAGGAGCACATGGACCCCAATGTTCACAGCAGCACTCTCCACAATAGCTAAAACATGGAAAGAGCCTAAGTGTCCATCAACAGATGAATGGATCAAGAAGATGTGGTTTATCTATACCATGGAATACTACATGGCAATGAGAAACAATGAAATCTGGCCATGTGTAGCAACATGGATGGACCTTGAGGGTGTTATGCTGAGCGAAATAAGTCAGGCAGAGAAGGACAAATATCATATGTTTGCACGTATAGGAGGATTAGGAGGAACTTGACGGAGGAACAAGGGGGAGAAGGAGGGGAGAAATGGTGGGGGAAAGGGAGAGAGGCAAACCATGAGAGACTCTTGAATGCTGACAAAAACTGAGGACTGATGGATGTGGGGGGAAGGGGGGATGGGCATGGAGGAGGACACTTGTGGGGATGAGCACTGAGTGTTATGTGGAAACTAATTTGACAATAAACTATTTGTAAAAAAAAAAAAAAAAGAATTGGAAGCAGGCTTCAGGCTCTGAGCTGGCTGCACAGAGCCCAACGCAGCCTTGAACTCACAGACCACAAGATCATGAGCTGAGCCAAAGTCAGTCACTTAACCAACTGAGCCACCCACGTGCCCAGGAATTGTTTTTCTTAAAAAGGCAGACTGACACATGCAGTGCCAATACCTACTACCTACTTGGACCTGATTCTCCTACAAGTGGATCTTGAGAGCCTGTCCAGAGGTTCCAGCAGGGGATTGAAGCTGCCCCTGACCTAAGAACGGTCCTCCTCTATCAGGGAAGGTCATCTTCTTCAAGGGCACAGCTTTGGGAGGGATGCCCAAGGAATGGTGAAGAAGGGGACACCCACCTAACCAGCTAGATCAGCCAAATCAACCCTAGTAATCCACAGGTGACAGATGTTGCAGCCAGATCGCCCTCATATCCCTATGGAATCTTTGAAAACTACCTTGCACAGTGGATAAAATTAATAACATAACATGCAGAAAAATTACTTTGAAAAAAATCATCTCAATTTTAATTTCTTGTTATTCAGTTTATTTTAATTTCAGTATAATTAACATAGTTATATTACTTGCAGGTGTACAATACAGTGACTCAACAACTCCATAACCACTCAATGCTCATCCAACAGGTGCACTCCTGAATCCCCATCAACTCTTTTACCCACCCCCCACCCACCTCTGCTGTGGTAACTATCAGTTTGTCTCTATAATTAAGAGTCTGCTTCTTGATTTCTTTTTTTTCCCCCTTTGCTTGCTTTGTTTCTTAAATTCCACGAGCGAAATCATATGGTATATGTCTTTCTGACTTATTCCGCTTAGCACTGTTACTCTCTAGCTCCATCTAAGTTGTCACCAATAGCAAGATTTCGTTAATTTTATGGCTAAATAATATTCCACTGTATACATATATCACATCTTCTTTATCCAATCCCAATTTTAATTATAACTGTATTATAAGGAAGCTGAAGATGGAAATCTCTGAGTCACTAAAATCTACTATTTTTGTGTGCACAGTCTGGTAGTAAACCAAAAACCACTATGCTTGGAACAACAATTTCACAAATGTGCTAGAGTCAAGCATTAAAAAGAAACTTACTACTCACCAATGCAATCTGCTGTTTTATACGCTCTCGAGCTGCCCTATCTTCTGCCTTTTCTCTGTTTCTTTCCTCTAACATTCTTTTTGTTAATTCTTCCTCTTGCTTTCTTTTATAATCCAACATTTCTTTTCCAGTTTTTCTCCTCTCAATTTCCTTCTTAATTTCTCTCTGCATTAAAAAGGAAGTTTTATGAGCCCAAAAGACAATTCAATAATCTGGCTTAGGTATTATTTTATACACAGGGAAAGCTGGTTGTGGGACACAGCTAAAGGAATAAAATAATTTCATAAAATATAAGGATCTAGAAGAATTTGTTAACACTATGGGTTAATGGTCAAGTGTCTGTTTTGACATTTACAAGATTTGACATTTGTAAGATTTATAAATCTTAGCCAGTGGTTCTGTTAGGGTTATAAAATGTAATTTGTAATGTAATTTGAAAACAAACAGAATTACAGGTCTCTGGTTTGTAAAGTGAACTATGTTACTCTCTAAGGACACCAAGGTAGTTCTTTATTTGGCATAAAGAAACTGATAACCTTCTAATATTAGACCGTCAAAGAGATGCAGTTTACGTGCACATGATGGGAAAACTGAATGGTGTACCAGAATGCAACAACACCAAAGGGAAAATTCAGCCAAGTATCTACATATTTCGTTTCCATAAAAAGGAACTAAGAATTTGATCTGCATCAACGTCAAACAATTTTAGTTCAAGTACATCTATTCTTAGTGTAAAAGACTCACTGAAGAGGGAAAAAAGATGGTCCAACTTATCCCGAGCAATTTGCAACAAAAACACAAAAAAGTATACACTGTGATTCTACGACAGAAGTCAGGTAATTCCCTTCACTATGCTACAACACTAAACTTTAACCAGATACCATTCTAGGTCTGTCAAACTGAGCAGGGAGTCAAACATTCCCTCACCTAATGGAAGAGTAGAACGATTAGGTACATGAACTTTACCTGTTCCTCCTCTTTCCTTTTCTCTTCTCTCCTTTCTTCAAGCTTTTTAGTGAGTCTGTATGTAAAAAGTTTTTAAAAAATACATTAACAGAGATTCATCATATTAAAATTATATACATTTGGGAAATTCATTTAATTAAAACTGAGGAAATGTAGTAAAAAACAAAGACGACCTTGAAGGCAAAGCAACAAGTCATCTCCCTGGTCTCTGGCCCCAAGAGAAATCTATAAACAGTCAGAAGGAGCCAGCCTATCAGACTTAATCTTTAGTACCTCTTCCCCCAGATATATCTGATACATATTTGAAAATATACATACATGTCTTCAAATAAGTACATAAATCAATGATTACTTACAAATGCTTTCTCTCCCTTACATAGAAGTAAAGAGCAATATAGCACAAAATTGTTAAAAGTAAAAGCAAAAAACCAAGGGCTAGCAGTTATAAAAACTAGTAATACCAAAATTGATTCCCAAATGTAAGAAGTTTATAAGTAAAAACTAACAATTATGAAAGCAGGCAATAGTAATGGTTGCACAACCTAGTGAATACACTATAATCCACTGAAATATACACTTTAAATTTTGTGGTATGTAAATTACCTCAATTTTAACAAATTAATGGTACTTTCTCAGAGTGATTTTAATTACAAAGGTATAACCATTTGTTAAAGGTCAGTTGAACCACCTGTGTCAGAAATCAAGGGAGTGCTCAAAGAATGATGGGGACATACATTAAAGGACAGAAAACCAAGCATGAAGAGGATGTCACTACCCAAATCTAGGGCAATGTGTGCACCAAAAAGAATCGTAAGAGAAATGAACTGTAAAAAAACTGTGGGGGAAAAAAAAAAGAAAAAGATCCATAAAATGCCTTACTGCTGAGGGGAGTTATAAACGGGTATAACCACTTTGGAGAACTACTTGGCATATACCTATGACCCTTTCCCCACTCCTACAAATACACCCAAAAGATACGTCCACTGAGACATATACAAGAATGTTCAAATAGCCCTATTCATAATAGCTCCCCAAATGAAAACAATTCAAAATCCATCAACAGAATGGCAACGAGAATGTACCATTACTGCCACATGCAGCAGCTCAGAAGAGCCTGAGCAAAGGAGAGCAATGAGAGAACGTGGTGATTCTATTATGAAATTTACAAACAGACAAAACTCATCTATGGTATTAGATTCAGGACAGTGTTTATTTGGGGGAGGGAAATAGTCATCGAGAAAGGGTATTAGGCCCTAGTGTATATAGTACACTCTTCGGTAACTAACCAGTAAGTCTACTGAAAAAAAAAAAGTGGGGGATAGAAAGCAAGAGGTGGTGGACCAAAGCACTTATCTAAAGAAAAAATCCTAGTTAAGAAATGTATAAGGTAAAAAATTAGAAAGTATGAAATTAGAAAAACAAATCACCATTTTCAGTTACCAATGAAATAACTGATTCAAGCAAAAATCAACAGATGCCAAAATCACTAGTTGAAAGTTTCTGAGGAACAGCATACTCAATGTTTCAAAGAATCACCCTACAGATACTTCTTAATTAGGGAAAAGGATATCTTTATAATTAAGAAATCCAAGAGACATCATCTTAACAGTTAAATTTAATATCACCAAATACATACCTCTGATATCAGGTGCCTCCTGCTGTAATGAGAAAGACAAAACACTACCTAGGTAATGTTCTCAAACTTAGAATGATGAAACAGGACTGACTAGAAGGACATTCTAGAAATAGCTAGCCTAGAATCTTTTAAAGAATGTCCAAATTTCACAAAAACAGACACACAGACCAATGGAATAAAAGAGAACCCAGAATGGGTTCCATCCACCCATGGATAGAAGTGGAGGGTATTTTGCTAAGTGAAATAAATCAGAGAAAGAAAGATACCATATGTTTCTACTCATATGAAGATCTTGAGAAACTCAACAGAAGACCATGGGGGAGGGAAAGGGGGAAACAGAAGTTACAAACAGAGAAGGGAGGCAAATCATAAGAGACTCTTAAACACAGACAACAAACTGAGGGTTGATGGGGGGTGAGGGAAAGGGAAAGTGGGTGATGGGCACTGAGGAGAGCACTTGTTGGGATGAGCTCTGGGTGTTGTAGGGAAACCAATCTGACAATAAATTATATTTAAGGGGAAAAAAAAGAACATCCAAGTAATGAAAAATAAAAATACAAACAAAACAGAAGAAATACTTTGAACTAGAAGAGACTAAACTAAATTCAATGAAAGATCCTTGAATGGATCCTGTATCAGGGAAAAAAGTTATAAAGGACATTATTAAAATAACTGGGCAAATTTAAATGTGATTGCTTATCAGAATCTTACTGTATGAATTCACAATTTGGGTGTGACAATGGTATTATACCCGAAATATATTTAATTACATAGAAGCTGCAGAATTTTCTTCTAAGAAACACAGATGTTATTTTGTTCTAAACGAGTTGAAAAGCCCACTGCATCTTAAAGACAAATTGATTGTTTCATCACTCCTGCATTGAGGAATCTACTGCTAAATGATGTTTGTTGGCCTGAGGAATGGGGAAGGGGGCAAGTCAGTGACTACAGACCCTCAGGCCCCCTCCTAGGCTACAGTCCCTACTCAGAGTCTGTAAAATCCCAGCTGGTGTTTTTATTCTTAGGAGATACATACTCAAGTATTTAATGAAATGGTGCCTGCAACTTTCAAATGAACAGAAAAAAAGTCATTATACTATTGTTTTAACTTTTTGAGGCTTGAAATCGTTACCAACAGTTACTGTTTTTTAAAAAGTCAAGTTTACTTCCTTAAGAAGATGGTTTGAGACAGACTTTTTTTCTTAATATGTACATGACAGAATGAGAGTTTGAGTTGACATCAATTTGGTATAGTCACCTTCCTCCCTACAAAATTACTTTTTCTTGAAGTCAGATAAGAAAAAAAGCATAAAATCTAGTGGGAAGTACTACTTAGCTTTCCAGAAACTTGGTTTCAGAAAATACATACAGCTTCAGAGGAAAATGAGAATCCTATCCTGCCAAATTTTAAGGCTGAGTTTTTAATTTGTAGGACCTAGATTTTAAAATAGCAAAGTGAGGGGCGCCTGGGTGGCTTAGTCGGTTAAGCATCTGACTTTCGCTTAGGTCATGATCTCGTGGTTTGTGGGTTCGAGCCCCGCGTCGGGCTCTGTGCTGACTGCCAGCTCAGAGCCCGGAGCCTGTTTCAGAGTCTGTGACTCCCTCTCTCTCTGACCCTCCCCTGCTCACGCGGTCTCTCTCTCTCTCTCTCTCTCCTAGAAATAAATAAAACATTAAAAAAAAATTTAAAAAAAATAGCAAAGTGAGACCAAAAAACGCATACATTTTGGTTTATAGAGCTAGGTATTACAAAATTTTATGAAAATTAGATTACACCACAGGTATTTGATGTGTACAATTTTCCTGGGTTGTGGAAAGGCACCACAGTTCAGTTTTGTGAGACAGGGAAACTAGCAGCACATTAGAGTTTCAGAGTCCAATAACCTGCAGAGCATGGGTGAGTCAAAGTCATAGAAGGACTAGCAAGTCTATGACAAGGGATGGTGGGGATGAAGGCAGCCTGAAGGGTATAAGTAATGAGCTAAGAGGTCATTTGGGATAGGAGTACTATATGCTATTGTTTTTAGTTGTTGTCTTGGTCAACGAATCAGATTCCATAAAAGAAACAAAATTCCTAACTGGATATAACTCAGATGAATAGAATACAGAACCTCAGTGCATGAATCAGTCTGTATTAGGGACCAGGTTTTATTGGTTAGCTGATCTGATATAAATTAATCTCAGCAATAATTTGAAGTGCATATATGATTTTAATTACATGACCTGGATTTTTCAAAAGCTGTTTCAACAGAGCAGTCACTTCCCAATGAAAACTGTTTCATTAGTAAGTATGCCAACATTTTATCCAATTTCAACATTTAGTATCCTTTTTTAAGAAAAAAATTTTAATGTTTATTCATTTTTGAGAGACAAAGAGCATAAACTGAGGAGGAACAAAGAGAGAGAGAAAGAGAGACACAGAATCCAAAGCAGGCTCCAGGCTCTGAGTTGTCAGCACAGAACCCTGATGCAGGGCTCAAACTCACCGACTGCAAGATCATGATCTGAGGTGAAGTCAGATGCTTAACCAACTGACCCACCCAGGTACCCCTAGTATTTTTTTTTAAAAGGCCCAAACCTATATACATTTCATATAATGGTCCTAACAGCATATAGTTTAAAATCACATAACTGTATGTATCTCCAAGAGTGCCTTGAAGTTTTTTTTTTTTTTTTGTAGGATCTCAACTTGTAGACCCATTCTGTCCTCATATGCTAATTATAAAAGTAAAAGTGCTCAATGAAGGCAGTTTGGCAACCTCAAAGCAAAAAAAAAAAAAAAAAAATCCCTAATTCCCCTTTCAAAGATATTAATATAAACAGTTTGTTGTAGGTCTTACACTATTTTTATCTGACTCATTATACTATAAACAACACATAGACACCAGTATATATACATATAGTAACTATTTTTTAGTTAGAGATGGCGTGTTATATCCTGTTTGCAGGATATAAACCATGCAGGCAGACATGGGCAGACACTCTCTTACATAAGAATGGAAGCTATTAAGAAACAACAGAGACTTCCCTTACCCGCTACAATTAAATAGCACCTACCCTAAAATTAAGAGCTATCTGCTGTGTTTTTTCTCATTCCCAAGTATCTAAATCCTTTTCTCATTTTTTACTGTCACATCACCCCAAGGTGGTGCAAGGAAAGATGCAAAGTGGCAGACTTGGTGTTAGCAAAACAGAAAGAAACAAAGATGAGCCATTAGGAACTTTGGTTCCCTGCAGCTGTTCTTTGAGCCTTCTACCTACCACTTCTCCCTACTAGGACCAGATCTATCCTTTTTAACTCAAGATCTTGACCCTGCCCGGACTCCTACAAAGAACCATCAGAATCTAGGTTTTGCTGAAATGAAGCTGTGATTCTTAGTCATTAGTGAACCCAAATACCTAATGTCAGTAATCATTTTGAAACTTGTTTTCCCATAAAATCTATGTGAACAAGAAACTGTCAAGTCAAAGGAATTTTCTTAACTTCTGTATAACACTAAATGGTTTTAGGTCAGGTTTAAAAAATGTTCCTGCTTTATCTACTTACCATTAATTCATGTAACTTAAGACTCATAGTATATAGGACTCTAATTTGGTAATTTCTGTATTATTAAAAACACAAAACTACAAGCCACAAAAAGTCAGAAATCTGTATCTGATTATTAGACCAACAAAGAACACATGATGTTTAATACACATGCACTTATGCAGAATCCAGGCTCAATACAGTCATAAAAACAGCTCAAGTTCTTCCCATCTGGAATTTACTATCCTATGATACAGAGAGATCAAAGCAGAAGTGACAAATGGAAACATACATGTACCAAAAACCAGTAAAAAAGATTCTTAGGCGGATCAGACCAAAGGCTGACTAATGAGTTAAGAGATACTCAACTTTACTTCTAGGTTACAGTCTTTATGGATACAATTATGTTGGTAAGGTAAAAAAAAAAATTTCAACTCAGGATTCTGAAACTTCATTTGTAAAATTTTAGCTTTTATTCAAATTAATGAAATAAGTGAAAACCACTGTCTTTTCAAAATACTATTTGCAAAAATAAAAGCAAACCTTTCCACTCTGACAGTGAGGTCCTCCGGAGGTCTCTGATTTGAACATCCACCAGGCTCCTGAGATGAACTGGCATGGCCTGAACTCTCTCCTCCTTAATTATTTAATAAAAAGAAATAAGAAAAATATTGCATTTAATGCTGATTTTTAAAAAGTATAAACTTTTGGGTTACATTTGTTAATAATCTTCTTAAACACTGCAAATTTTCCCTAAGAATTGGAGAAGATAAGAAATGAATGATTGGGGCGCCTGGGTGGCTTAGTCGGTTGAGCGTCCGACTTTCGCTTAGGTCATGATCTCGCGGTTCGTGGGTTCGAGCCCCGTGTCGGGCTCTGTGCTGACTGCCAGCTCAGAGCATGGAGCCTGTTTCAGAGTCTGTGACTCCCTCTCTCTCTGACCCTCCCCTGCTCACGCTGTCTCTCTCTCTCTCTCTCCTAGAGATAAATAAAACATTAAATTAAAAAAAAAAAAAAAAGAAATGAGTGATTACTGGGGCACCTGCCTGGCTCAGTTAGTAGAGCATGAAACTTTTTTTTATTAAATTTTTTTTTTTTTTTACCGTTTATTTATATTTGAGATAGACAGAAAAACAGATAGCATGAGCGGGAGAGGGACAGAGAGAGAGGGAGACACAGACTCTGAAGCAGACTCAGGCTCTGGACTGTTAGCTCTGCATCACAGGGCTCCAACTCAAGCTGTGAGATCATGACCTGAGCTGAAGTCAGACACTCAACCGACTAAGCCACCCTGGTGCCCCTAGAGCATGCAACTCTTGATCTCAGGGTCATGAATTCAAGCCCCACATTGGGGGCTGAGTTTACTTAAAAAAAAAAAAAAAAAAGTGCCTGAATGGCTCATTTGGTTAAATGTCCAACTCTTGATTTCGCCTCAGGTCATGATCTCACAGTTCATTGGTTCAAGCCCCATGTCAAGCTCTGTGCAGACAGTACACCCTGCTTGGAATTCTCTCTCTTCCACTCTCTCTGCCTTTCCCTTGCTCTCTCTCTCTAAATAAATAAACAAACAAACATTAAAAAAAAGAAAGAAATGAGAGATTACTAACTCTGACATTTGGGTCCAAATATAATAGTATACAAGTGGGAAACAAGGCAGTTGAGGGCCACCAAGGTCAGGGTCAGAGGCAAAACATAAAGAAGCATTAATCTGGCAGGAAGGGATAAAACAAAAATTGAGGAGTAAAGCATGACTGACCACAGGTGGGCTTCACTCTAGAGCATCGTTGTTCAGTATCTATGCTGTCCAATACAGTAGCCACAGTCACATATGAAACTCTAGAGGCAAAAGTTTGATTCTGGGTATTGCTCTAGACTTATATTGGCCCAAGGGATCTGCTTCTACAGACCAGAGTGATTCCTTAGAGAAGCTGTTTGTTTCTACGCTAGTACTATATAGTTAAGTATACTAGTACTTAACTATCATTGGCCTTATAGTTTTTTGACTTTATGATGGTGTGGAAGTGACACCATTCTAGAAACTATACTTCCAATTTTGATCTCTTCCTGGACTACAGATATGCACTAAGATACTTTCTTATTACACAGGGCAACAGCAGCTTCCAATCAACCACAAGATCACATGGACAACTAATAAACTTCTATCATTCTGTACCCATACAAACCATTCTGTTCTTACTTTCACTACAGTATGCAATAAATTACATGAGAGAGTCAACATTTCAATATAAAATAGGCTTTGTGCTAGATGATTGTGCCCAACTGTAGGCTACTTTAAGTGTTCTGAGCATGTTTAAAGTAGGCTAGACTAAGCTATGATGTTCAGTAGTTTAGATGTATTAAATACATTCTGACTTCCAATTATTTTCAACTTACAAAGGGTTTATTAGGCTGCAACCCCACTATAAATCAAGGAAGATCTGTATTCTTTGAAAGAATTTTAAGAATGGAATTTTCTCTTGGGCTATTGTAGAGAATAGCTATGGTCTAGTATCTCCTTTTAGAACCTCTGCCGTTTCCTTCCTTAAAACTTGCTACCAACTTGATTCTTGTTTACATTTTTGATCTCTGAAAGAGCACAAGGACTATGGAGCAACAAAATCTGGATTCAAATTCAGTTCTATGACTTTAATAAGTTAATTAATCTGGGTCTTATCTGTAAAATGAGGATAGTAACCTCATGGAGTTGTTATGTTAAAGTAAAATGCTTATTACTAAGATGGCACAAAGTAATAAGTGCTTTAGCTATTATAGCAATGGTGGAGATATGAGAATTACTAAGTAGAACTGATGATGCACATCTACCCATACCTCTACATTCAGTGGCATCACCTAGGTAGCCTGAAAACAGCCATGGTAGGAGTCTTTTTATCTTGGAAATTAGCCAATACTACAAATAAGGGTTCAATGCCTACCCAAGAGCCTTTTCTTAAATATTTAACAGCACATTACTGAACCCAACCCTTGGATAAGAAGTGATAAACACTAGCATCCACTGTGTGTTCAGTAGGAAATTAATTACTTTTTAATTTTTTTAAAAATTTATTTTTGAGAGAGAGAGTGAGGAAGAGGTGGGGAGCAGAGAGAGGGAGACAGAAAATACCAGGCAGGTTCCTCACCATCAGTGCAGAGCCCACTGGGGGGCTCGAACTCACAAACTGTGAGATCATGACCTGAACTGAAAACAGGAGTCAGAAGCGTAACTGACTAAGCCACCCAGATGCCTTAATCACCTTTCTTTGGTAAATGAAATGAATGTCAAGGACAAAAAATTTAACAGAATTTGTGAAGGTAACTTGTAGACAGCTGAAAAAAAGAAAGGTGCTGTACACCAATATGGTTAGATGGATATGTGACTAAAAACGAAAAATGAATAGGTGTTATATAGAGTAAGATTTCAATGGTATGCCAGAGTTGTCTTCAGCATTTTATTATTTTTTTTAATGTTTATTTATGTATCTTGAGGTTGGGGAGGGGTGGAGAGAGGGAGGGAGAGAATCCCAAGCAGGCCCCAAAATGTCAGCACAGAGCCAGATGCAGGGCTCCATCTTAGACTGCACATGACCTGAGCTGATCACAAGGGTTAGACGCTTAACCAACTAAGCCACTGAGGCACCTGTCTTTGGTATTTTATAAATGACTTAAAAGTATAGAACGTACATTCATGACTTTAAGCATGAACAGATTATATTAGCAGCCATATTTAACTGGTAACTAACAAATGAAAAGTTCTGGATTTTAAAAAAACATTACGCTAGGGGTGCCTGGGTGGCTTATTCGCTTAAGCGTCCGACTTTCGCTTAGGTCATGATCTCGCGGTTCGTGGGTTCAAGCCCTGCGTTGGGCTCTGTGCTGACTGCCAGCTCAGAGCCTGGAGCCTGTTTCAGTCTGTGACTCCCTTTCTCTCTGACCCTCCCCTGCTCATTTTGTCTCTCTCTCTCCTAGAAATAAATAAAACATTAAAAAAAACACAAAAAACAAAACCAAAAACATTATGCTGAAACAACTGATAAAAATCCAAAAATAATAAAATGTATTAGTAGTTCTAACTCGGGTTTAAAAAGCCAACTGGAAACTTGACGGAGGAACAAGGGGGAGAAGAAGGGGGAAATGGTGGGGGAAAGGGAGAGAGGCAAACCATGAGAGACTCTTGAATGCTGACAAAAACTGAGGACTGATGGATGTTGGGAGGAGGAGGGGATGGGCATGGAGGAGGACACTTGTGGGGATGAGCACTGAGTGTTATGTGGAAACTAATTTGACAATAAACTCTTTGTAAAATAAATAAATAAATAAATAAAAAGCCAACTGGAGGGGCGCCTGGATGGCTAGGTCGGTTGAGGGTCTGACTTTAGCTCAGGTCATGATCTTGTAGTCTGTGAATTTGAGCCCCACATCAGGCTCTGTGCTGACAGCTCAGAGCCTGGAGCCTGCTTTGGATTCTGCGTTCCCCTCTCTCTCTGCCCCTCCCCCACTCATACTCTGTCTCTCTGTTCTCAAAAATTAGTAAACATTTAAAAAATAAAAATAACTAAAAAGCCAACTTGATAATTAGGCATAACACATTTCCTGATGAATATACACAGTATCACCTACGATGTAGTCTTGCCAAAAAACAATATGCAATGAACCTAAATCTGATCAAGTCTGTAATTTTAACTACCAATTTAGAGGGATATTTACATAATACCATACAAATGCAGCATAATCCAGGTGGAAGGGAAGACTGCAGTGAAGTAAGAGGACCCAAGGCTGGTCTCGTCCCATAAATACGAAATAAATATCAAATCATCTAAATATACTAGAAATAGACCTCAAGATTGGCAGAAAAAGCTCCACAACTAAAAGTAGAAAAGAGGGCACATGGAAAACAGTAGGAAATGCAGAATCACAGTTTGAAAGAGAAACAAATGGTGGTTGCTGAGGTGGGGAGGGACCTGCTGTAGTGGAGAAGGGTGAGACACACAAGCATGCAGGCGAGCTCAAGGGGAAGACAAATCCCAATAACAACTGGCTTGGAAAGCAAGAGGGCCCCATTTTATGAGTTCTAACCAGCAGGGCTTAGAGCCTAGAGGTTTAAAGGTCAGCATGCTTGGCTCTAGGAGAGCTTAGAGGACACCAAGGGTGCTCTTGGAGAAAAGGCAGAGCAAACAATCCGTGGACATACAGTGTGGAAATAGGAGATCTGAAGAATGCCTGGGGCACACAGTAGGGAGGTTAGCTGCTCATCTTGGAACATATTCCAAAGGAGCAGCATTGACAGAGACACACTTCTGTGAACAACTTGTTGGCACCATTTATTTCCCTCTCCTGCCCCTCAGCATAAACACTGCCATAGCAGCACCCTTGCTACCTAACTTGCTTACATCAAGCCCTGTCCTCCTGTGCTCTGGAAAAACCACATTCCCAGTGACATTTGCCTCAGTCCCAGTATGGCAGGGCCCCTACATCCAAATACCAGCCCAAATCCTCGCTCACACTGCATCTTCCAACCCAGGAGTATTGTGAGGTCTCCATTCTGGTAGCAGTGGCAATGGGTATAATTTCATTAGCAGATCAGGCCACACCTAGTTAAAACTCACCACTTTCAGGCCAGGGACTAAACAATGCCCACAACAAAAAGAACATCTGTAGACAACTGGCCTAAAGGATGATATGGCCAGGACACAACAGCAGAGTGCAAATAGCACACAGTGGATATACTCCTCAAAATGGGCCCCAGGGAACAGGGGATGCTACACTGCAGGGCACTATGGGACCTCTTCTTTATTAGATCATTATCCTGAATATCCTGAAGAACAAGAAACGTAGCGAACTTTCCTGACGACACAGAAACAGGCACAGAGACTTAGACAAAAATGAGAAGACAGAAGAATTTGTCCCAAATGAAAGAACAGAAAAAGGCTACAGCTGGAGATCTAAGTGAAAGAGATAAAAGTAACATGGCTGATGAAGAATTTAAAGCAATGATCCTAGGGATACTCGGTGGACTTCAGAAAATCAAGAAAATCACTGACCACTAATATAGAGATAAGAAATAACAGCAGTGAATAAATGGTTCAATAAAGAAAATGAGAAATACACATGATGGAATAATTAGTATGCTGGAAGAAGCAGAGGAACAAATTAATGACTCAGAAGACAAGAGTAATACAAAGTAATCAAAGTGAACAAAAGAAAAAAAAAAAGAATTATGCAAAGTGAGAACAGACTCAGACTTAGGGAACTAAGTGACACCATCAAACATTCTAACATTCATATAATACGGTTCCCAGAAGAAGAGAGAAAAAGGAGGCAGGAACTTTATTTGAATAAATAATATCTGAAAACTTCCCAAATCTGGGAAAGGAAACAGATATCCAGATCCAGGATGCACAGAGAACCCCCAACAAAATCAATAAAAGCAGACCCACACCACGACATATTGTAATTAAAATGGCAAAATATAGGGGTGCCTGACTCTTAATTTCAGATCAGGTCATGATCTCATGGTTCTAAGTTCAGGTCCCACATCAAGCTTCATGCTGACAATGTGTGAGCCTGCTTGGGATTCTCTCTCTCTCTGCCCCTCCCATGCTTGCGATCTCTCTCTCACTCTCTCTCTCTCTCAAACGAATAAACTTTGAAAAAATATTTTTTTAATTGGTAACTTTAAAAAAAGGGAAAAATACAACAATACACAAAAAATATTAAGGGGTATCTGGCTGGCTCAGTCAGTGGAATGTATGACTCTTGATCTCAGGGTTTTAAGTTCGAGTCCCATGATGGGTGTAGAGAATACTTAAAAATAAAATCTTAAGGGGCACCTGAGTAGCTAAGTTGGTTGAGCATCCGACTCTTGATTTTTGGCTCAGGTCAAAATCTCAGGGTCATGAGATCAAGCCCTGTGCCCTGAGCATGGAGCCTGCTTAAGATCCTCTCTCTCTGCTCCTCCCCCATGTGCACTCTCTCAAAAAAAAAAAAAGAGGAAAAGAAAAAATATTAAGAGCAGCAAGACAAAAGGCAGTTACATACAAGGAAAACACCATACGGTAATCAACAGTTTTTCACCAGAAACTTTCCAAACCAGAAAGGAATGACAAAATATATTCAAAGTGCTGAATAGGAAAAATCTGTAGTAAGGAATACTCTATGGAGCAGGGCTATCAGAACATAAGGAAAGAAAAAGAGCTTCCCAGGCAAACAAAAACTAAAGGAGCTCATGACTACCACACCAGCCCTACAAGAAATATTAAAGGGGACTCTGAGTAGATAGGAAAGACCAAAAATGACAGTATGAAGGTAGGAAACATTAAAACAATAAAAACGAATAGTTCTGTAAAAAAAAATCAATGAACTCACAAAATAAATGGATGTAAAATATGATACCATATACCTAAAAACATGGCTTGGAAAATTGGTTCAAACTTAAATGACCATCAACTTAATATAGGGTGCTATATGCAGATGTTATATACAGACTTAATGGAAACCACAAATCAAAAACCTGTAAGAGATATCCAAAGAATAAAGAGAGAGAAATCCAAATATAATTGACCTGAGGTGCTTGGTCGGTTAAGTCACCGGCTCTTGATTTCCACTCAGGTCATGATCTCATGGTTCTTGAGTTCAAGCCCAGCATTGGGTTCTATAATGACAGCACATAGCTTGCTTAGGATCCTACCTATCTCTCTCTCTGCTCCTCCCCTGCTCACTCTCTCTCTCAAAATAAATAAACTTAAAACAAAAAAAAGACACAAGGTAGCAGAAAGAGGAACAAAACAAGACTCACCAATATGCTGCCACAAAAGACTCATTTCAGACCTAATTCCACCTGCACTGAAAGTGAGGGGATGGAGAAACATTTATCATGCAAAATGAATGTCAAAAGAAAGCTGTAGCAGCAATACTTACATCAGACAAAACAGACTTTAAAACAAAGACTGTAACAAGAGACAACGAAGGACACTATATGGTAATAAAGGGGACAATCCAACAAGATATTAAAATTGTAAACATTTATGTCCCCAACATGAGAGCACCCAAACATATAATAAGTAATAAATATAAAGGAACTAATCGATAATAATACAATAGTAGGGAACTAACACCCCACTTGTATCAGTAGATAGATTATCTAAACAGAATATCAGCAAGGAAACAATGGCTTTGAATGACACACTGAACCAGATGGATTTAACATACATCAAGAACATTCCATTCCAAAGCACAAGGGCACACATTTAAACACATAGGAAACATTCTCCAGAAAGGATCACATTATTAGACCACAAAGCATGCCTCCACAAATTTAGAACGACTGAAGTCATACTATGCATCTTGTGTCACAACAACATGAAACTAGAAATCAACTATAAGAAGAATTCTGGAAAGAACACAAATGAAGGTTAAATGAATGGGTTGACCAGGAAATAAGAAATAAAAAGTGTACGGAAACAAAAATGAAAATGCAACGGGTCAAAACGTTTGGGATGGAGCAAATGCAGTTCTAAGAGAGAAATTTATAGCAATAGAGGCCTAACTTAAGAAGAAAAATCTAAAATAAACCTAAACCTTACACATAAGAGAGCTAGAATAAGAATAAAACCTAAAACCAGTAGGAGGAAGGAAATAATATGAGAGAAATAAATGAAATAGAAACTGAAAATACCAATAGAACAGATAAATGAAATCAGGAGCTGGGTTCTTTGAAAAAACAAAAACAGAAACAATAAAACTGATTAATTTCTAGCCAGACTTAACAAAAAAAGAGAAAGGACTCGGGAGTGCCTGAGTGCCTAGCCGGTTAAGCATCCAACTCCTGATTTCGGCTCAGGATATGATACCATGGAATTGAGCCCCGCATCAGGCTCTATGCTGACAGCAAGGAACCTGCTTCAGATTCTCTCTCGAGGCTCTGTTACTGTCCCTCCCCTGCTCATGCTCTCTCACTTTTTCTTAAAATAAATAAACATAAAAATAAGAGAGAAAGGACTCAAATAAAATCACAAAGTGAGAGAAGGGAAATAACCAACACCACAGAAATACAAACAATTTTAAGAGATTATAAAAAACCAAATGTCAACAAACTGGAAGAAATGAATAAATTCCCAGACACATACACAGACTGCTAAAACAGAAACAGGAAGAATTAGAAAGTTTAAACAGACTGATTACCAAAGAAACTGAATCAGTAATCAAAACATTCCCAAGAAGCAAAAGTCCAGAACCAGATGGCTTAACAGGCAAACTCTACCAAATTAAAGAAGAGTTCATACTTACTCTTCTCAGACTATTCCAAAAACTAGAAAAGGAAGGAAAACTTCCAAATTCATTCTATGAGGCTAGCATTACCCTGATACCAAAACGAAACAAAGAGAACACAGAAAAAAGAGAACCACAGGTCACTATCTCTGATGAAGACAGATATAGGCCACTATCTCTGATGAAGACAGATGCAAATATCTTCAACAAAATACCAGCAAACTGAATTCAACAACATACGAAACAAAACAAAACAAAACAAAAAGCCCCATACCATTCACCAGGGGGCACCTGGCTGGCTCAGGTGTCAGAGCATGTGACTCTTGATCTTGGGAGTCATGAATTCAAGCCCCACATGGGGATAAAGTTTACTTTAAGAAAAAGTAAAGAAATCATTCACCATAATCAAGTGACATTTATTCATGGGTTGCAAAGGTGGTTCAATATTTGCAAATCAATCCATGTGATACACATCACTAAGTATAAGAACGACATGATCATTTCAATAGACAGAAAAAGCATGTGACAAAGTGTAATATCCATTCACAATAAAAACCTTCAACAAAGTAGGTCTAGAAGGAACATACCTCAATATAATAAAGGCCATACAGAAAAAACCCACAGCTAATATCATTCTCATTGGGGAAAAACTTTTTCTCCTAAGATCAGTAATTAGAGATGTCACTATTACCACTTTTTTTTCCCTTAGTTTAAGAAAAAACCAACTTGTCAAGTTGGTTTACATGTAACACCCAGTGCTCATCCCAACAAGTGCCCTATTACCACTTTTGAGTATTGGAAGTCCTAGTCATAGCAATCAGACAACAAAAAGAAGTCAGAGGCATCCAAATCAGTAAGGAAGAAGAACAACTTTCACTATTTGCAAATGATATGATACTCTATATGATACTCTATAGAGAAAACCCAAAGCACTCCACCAAAACACTGCCAGAACTGATAAATTAATTCAGTAAAGTCTGAGGTAACAAAATCATTGTGCAGAAATCTGCTGCATTTCTGTGTACCAATAATGAAGCAGCGGAAAGAGAAATTAAGAACACAATCCGACTGACAACTACACAAAAACTAACAAGACACCTATGAATAAACTTACACAAAGATGTAAAAGATCAGTACTCTGAAAACTATAAAACTCTGATGAAAGAAACTAAAAAAGACACAAAGAAATGGAAAGACATTCCATTCTCGTGGATTGGTAGAACATTCCATTCTCGTGGATTGGTAGAACAAAAACTGTTAAAATGTCTACACTACCCAAAGCAACTGACATATTTAATGCAGTCCCTATCAAAATATCAACAGCATTTTCCACAGAACCTGTGAAACAATCTTAAAATTTGTATGCAAACACAAAAGATCCTGAATAGCCAAAACAATCTTGAAAAAGAAAAAGCTGGAGGCATCACAATTCTGGATTTCAGTATTACAAAGCTGTAGTAGTCAAAACAGTATGGTACTGGAACAAAAACCGACACGCAGATGAATGAAACCCTATAGAAAACCCAGAAATAAACCCATAATTTTATGGTTGATTAATCTCCAACAAAGTAGGAAAGCATATCCAATAGGAAAAAAACAGTCTCTTCAACAAAACTCAGAAAACTGTACAGTTAACATGCAAAAGAATGAAACCGGACCATTTTATTATAGCATACACAAAAATAAACTCAAAATGGATTAAAGACCCAAATACGAGACCTGAGACCATAAAAAGCCTGGAAAAAAGCACAGGCAGTAGTTTCTCTGACATCAGCTGTAACAACATCCTTCTAGATGTGTGTCCTGAGGCCAGGGAAACAAAAGCAAAAGTAAACTGTTAGGACTACATTCTAAATAAAAAGCTTCTGCACAGCCAAGTAAACAATCAGCAAAATTAAACAATCTCCAAAGTGGGATGAGAGACTTGCATATAACATATCTGATATAGATGATAAAGGACTAGCAACCAAAATATATAAAGATCTCATAAAACTCAACACTCCAAAAATGAATAATCCACTTAAAAAATGGGCAGAACATATGAACAAACATTTCTGCAAAGAAGTTATTCAGATGGCCAACAGATAACATGAAAAGATGCTAATCCTGCATCATCAGGAAAATGCAAATCAATACTACAATGAGGTATCAGTCAGAATGGCCAAAATAAAAAAGAAATAAGTGTTGGCAGGATGTGGAGAAAGGGAAACCCTCTTGCACTGTTGGTGGGAATGCAAACTGGTGCAGCCACTGTGGAAAACAGCTGAAAGTTCCTCAATAAGTTAAAAACAGAGGCACCTGGGTGGCTCAGTTGGGTGTCCAACTCTTGGTTTCAGCTCAGGTCATGATCTCAAGGTTCATGAGTTTGAGCCCTCTGCACGATCAGTGCAGAGCCTGTTTGGAATTCTCTTTCTCTCTCTCAAAATAAATAAATATCATTAAAAAAAAAAAGTTAAAAATAGAACTATCCTAGGGTTCAACAAATGTACTCCTGGGTATTTACTCAAAGAACACAAAAACACTAATTCAAAGAGATAACATGCACCAAGAAACAGACTCTTAATTACAGAGAACAAACTAATGGTTACCAAAGGGGAGGTGGGTTGAAGGATGGATAAAATAGATCATACGGATGAAGGAATGCATTTGTGAAGAACACCAGGTGATTAAAATAAAAACTTAAAAAAGAGCGGCACCTAGATGGCTCAGCTGGTTAAGCATCTGACTCCTGATTTCAGCTCTAGTCATGATTTTGTGGTGGTGGGATCAAACTGGGTGTGGAGCCTGCTTGGGATTCTCTCTCTTTCTTCCTCTGGCCCTGCCCCCACTCACATTTTCTATCAAAAAAAATTTTTTTTTTAAAGAATACAGCAAAATCCAGACTGTGGGAAGCTATAGGAAAAAAAAGGAGAGTGGGAATCTATTTATGAAATGGGGGGAAAAAAAGGACTCAATAATCAGTAATAATACACTGGACTCCAAACAAACTAAAAACAGTACAATATAAATAATGCCTAGATAATCAATGGTAAAAAAAAAAAAATTACTGTAAAACTGACTAGGTTTCATAAGAGAAAATGATATTGTAGTTATTTTTTTTAAGTTTTTATCTTTTAAATACTCATTTTTAAAATGAAATGATATAGTGCCTAAGATTTGTTCTAAATAATAAACAAAAAGGAGAAGAGGAGTAGGGGGCACAGATGAGACAATTTTGGCCATGAGTTAGTAACAGCTGAGACAAGGAGTGGGTTCATGGAATTTCTTACTCTGTTTTCTTGAGACTTTTGTATGAAGTCTGAAACTTTCCACAATGAAGTTAAAAAAAAAGCTACAAAGAACTGATATTAGAGCTGCTATACTCAGACCTCAGGTAAGACAGAGGAGGTTTCTGTGTGAGCATGTTTTTTTTTTTACTTCCTTTGGGTAAATACCAAGGTTGTGATTGCTAGAGTGTGTGCTAAGACTTATGTTTACTTTTGTAAGCCACCAAGGTGTCTTCCAAAGTGGCTGAGGAGTAAATTAAATGCATACTAAAACAAAAGAATCAACACTCTTTACAGGACTATAAGGGAATCCTGAGTGTCTACAACAATGTACAACATACAATCCAAAATTTCTTGACACACAGTCTAACAGGAAAATGTGACTCATTCTCAGGGGAAAAGACAATCAACAAAGGTCAACCCTGAGATGATCTAGCTACTAGCATTATCAGACAAAGACTCAAAAGCAGCCATTATAACTCAATGAGGTAAAGGAAAATGAAATGAATTCAAAGATAAGTTGAATAAACTGTTGGTAAAGAGTACTGAGGGACTGAGTAAAATTTCTGTAACTTTCTTTGAGTCAAACTGTTTCGAAATAAAAAGCTAGAAGAAGAAAAGATGGAAGTAAGAGTAAGAAACTCTAGAATCATTTTACCTGCAAAATGGTACAACCACTTTGGAAGACAGCTTGGTGGCTTACAAAAGTAAACATAAGTCTTAGCACACACTCTAGCAATCACAACCTTGGTATTTACCCAAAGGAAGTAAAAAAAAAAAACATGCTCACACAGAAACCTACACAGAGATGCTTACAGAAGCTTTATTCATAACTGCTAAAACTTTCAAGAAACCAAGATATCCTTCAGTAGGCGAATGGATTAATAAACTGCAGTACATCTAGATGATGGAATATTATTCAGCTCTAAAAAGAAATGAGCTATCAAGTGATGAAAAGACATGAAGGAAGCTTAAATGTATATTACTAAGTGAAGAAAGCCAATCTAAAAAGACTACTATATGACATTCTGGTAAAAGCAAAACTTTTACCAGAAGACAGTAGGAGACAGTAAAAAGGTTAGTGAAGATGAAAAGGTGGAACACAGGGAACATTTAGTGGAGTAAAAATGCTTTCTGCCCCACTGATACTATAATGATGGATACACATCATTATACATTTGTCCAAACTCATGGAATGTACAACACCAAGAGAAAACTGTAATGTAAACTATGGACTTTGGCTGATTATGATGTGTCAAATGTGGGTTCATTAGTTCTAAAAAATGAACCACTTTGGTGAGGGATATAGATAGTGGGGCAGGAGGTATACACAAAATCTGTACCTTCCTCTTAATTTTGTTGTAAACCTAAGACCACTCTAAAAAAATCGATTAAAAAATGGTTAACTTAAAGAAAAGAGTATAAACATATTACCCAATTTTATATAAAATAAAAATTCACTAGGGGCATCTGTCTGGTTCAGTCGTAGAGCATGTGACTCTTGATCTTGAGGTTCTATGTTTAAGCCCCAGAATGGGTGTAGAGATTACTTAAAAATAAAAATATAATAATAAAAATAAAATAGAATAAAAATTCACTCGGGCTCAATAGCAGAAAGAGATGATGAAGCAGATAGTCCGTGAACTTATAGATCAGCAAGATTATCCAATCTAAAGAAAAGAGAGAGAAAGAAAAAAAGAAACCCCTGGGATATTATCAAGAAGTCTAACACACATGTAATTATTTCCAGGAAGATGAGAGAAAAAGAGAAAAATATTTGAATAATGACTCCGAATTTCCCAAATTTAGTTAAAGTCATAAATTTACAGATTTAAGCTCATCAAAACCCAAGCAGAATAAATACAAAGAAAAACACATCTAGGCATATTATAGTCAAACTGATGAAAATCAAAGAGAAAAACGTGAAGGCAGAGAGAAAAGCAATACACTGCATACATGGGGAAACAGTGCTAACAGATACTTCTCATCAGAAAACTATGGAGACCAGAAGACCTTTAAAGTGTTGAAAAAAATAACTGTAAACCCCAAATTTTGTGTCTAGCAAAAAGCAGACACTTTCATTTTTCAGACAGGAAGAGAAACGTTTTGTCAAAAGACCTGTAAAACAGGAAATGCTAAGGGAAATTTTTCAGACTGAAAGAAAAGGATACCAAGGAAAACATCTTCAAAAGGGAATGAAGAATTTAGCAATGATAAATATCCGGGTGCTAACTGGGCTACATTCACAATAGCATCCCTTAGTTCTGTAGGCATCCAGAATTTGGGGGATCTATAGAAGTAAAACCTCAAAATGCAGCTAGTGAGAGAGAACCTGGTAGCTATTCTTCAAATATTCAAAACCTGTTATGTTTAACTTCATAAGTACCACTAAAGTTAATGCGAAATTACAGGACATCACATTTCATCTCAATATAAAGAAAATTTTTTTCTAAAAACTAGGGCTTTGACAATAAGCATCTGTGCAAGGAAATGAACTTCCTGTCACTAAATATCAAATAGAAGCTATGTGGGATGCGAGAGCAGGATCATCTCTTAGGATATTAATCTGCTAACTTAATTTATCTAACCCTATGTTGCCTAATACAAGCTATATTATAACAAAAACCTCTGAACAGAATCCCTTATAGTATAAAATTTCTCTTTTGCCTTTTTCCATCAACCTCAACTATAGTCACATCCCTTATTCCCACAAGCTCTATTTTACAATTATCTTTTAATTCTAATTTCTAAAAATGCAAATACTACTGTTTAAATGTATACAGTATCTTACAGGTTATAAAAGCAATTCCAAATATATCAGTTCATTTGAACCTTTCAAAATCCTCTGGCTGAAAAGATATTTGTAAAACTGTTAAGATTACAGAAACAGAAGAAAGTAAAAAAAAAAAAAAATGCCACTACATGACCAACACCTGTATTTAAGACAACCCTTAAATTTTAAGTTAAATGAATGTGACAGGGAAGAAACACAGTATTTTTATTTTTAAGGATATTAATCCCTGGCCTTTAAAACAAAGTGAAGGAATACTTCTACTGTATCCAAAAGGATACACTAAAAATTACCTGTTGCAGCATCTGACTTTGTATCAGAAGTGGGTGGTATCCCACAGGGCTCCACATTTCTGGACTGAGAGTTTTCAGAAGTGTTGTTAGGTTCCAACGACACGGATGGAGTAGAGACTGAGCTTTCTGATGGGCTGCCATTTGTCACTGATGTTTCACCTTTTAATGAGTGCATCTAGAGAGAAACCACATTGGAATTTAACGAACAGATAAAAATCTAAACCTACCATGGCAGATGAGACCAAAATATGAGTAAGTCAACTATCTCTATAAAAGGGAAAAGTACTAAATTTTCTAAGTAGATGGATCTAGATTGTATAATCCTAAACATAGCATAATCACACTGTGGAATTCAACTACAATGTGAGAATAACATAAAAAGGTTTTTAAAGCACACTGTTGATTTTCCTTCTATTAGAATTCAAGGAAAAAAGTTTCAAGCTATATTAGCCATTTGCACAAACTAAGTTCCTTAAAATGTGTCAAGCAGTTCAGTTTGGGACCTTAATGTTCAATCTCTCTTTTGCAATAAAATAATAGTGAAAAGAGAAGGCAGAGTAAGAAGTCACTCATTATGTATAGGTACCTATAACTTCACAATGCGATTTTCAAAACCAATCCGGGAAAACAGGATTTTCTACCTTTTAAGTTTAAATGGCAAAGCAGGTTCCTGAATATACAGAGCAGCTCCAAAAATATTCCAATGTCAAGTTTCTGACAAATTTTCCCAGGTTTATACAAAGAAATTCTCTTCCTTCTCACCTGCCGGACTTTGTGAATTCTGGTAACAAGTTCATCTGCAGAAACACTTCCTGCGATTACTTCCAAGGGAATTCCACTGTCTCCAATAAAGAAACTGGATGGAACACACACTACAGGATCTGTACAATTTAATTAAGTCTAATGATTTGTGAAAAAGCAAGGGGATAATTTTATGAAATGCTACTGATAACAAAGCAAGATAAATCTTTGTGAATTTCAGTGTAATCAGCTAATACGTTTACCAAATAATTTCAACTACCATATCATTACGCTTGTCATGCATATGATAGGTAAAATGATTTATTTATACTGTATATCTGAAACATCCATTACATTTCGCCCATTGTAACTTTTATGTCTATCTTGCCTCTTGAAAACTATTTCTAACATTCCAACCAAACTGCTCCATATTGCTTTCCAGATATTGACAATAAAAACTCCCTATGATTCCCTACAGTGTAGTAACTCAAAGGACACTCAGTAGTATCAGGTTCCCCAAAATAAGAATGCATGGTTCCTAAATAGAAATGAGTAATTTCTAAATGTCATGCATTAACCAAAACAAAGGTAAATCCTCAAGCAAAATATTTATCAAACCAATTCTTCATTGAAAGGATACAGATTTGTGAAAATTGTAAGCAGGCTTCACTGTAAAACAAAATCAAACAGAAAATCACTAGATGTGTTCAAGTATTTCCACCCAAATATTCAGTTATTTTTATAGACATTTACTCTACCAATTAAAAGCATTTCTCTGAAATTACTAGTACCTTTCATAGTTGTCAGCTGGAAGGAGAAAAGTACAATTCTTACAGACCTCTTCCAGTTTGTTTTATAATTTTCAGATTAAAAAGCCACTTAATTCTTGCAACACATAAAGTGGCGGCTGGATCTGATAGCTAAAAATCAAGTTAGTATCTGCTATGTTGCTTTCTCAGCAGCAAGTATATCTGAATATAGTATCTTAACTTGTAACAAGAAGATACTAATGCTTATGATTTACTTCTGCAAATGATAATACAATACTTTGTAAAAACAAAAGATTCAAAACTACCTAAATATCTACCAGTAAAAACTAATTATGCAATCATAAAAAAGGTACAGAAAGTATGTCAAATGCTACCTCTTTTGTAAAAAAAGAAGAGGTAAATAAACAAAAATGTAAAAAAAAGGGGGGTGGGGGAATTGTGTTTTCTTAATTTGGTTACTCCAGAGAAGGAAACTGGGTGGTGAGGGACAGGGATAGAAGAAACTTTACATTATGATACAAGTAAGAGATACTGATCAATGCAGATGAATAATACCGAGAATCAAATTAATGTTTCTAATTTATACTCATTTTCTGAACATAAAGCATGATTATCACAAAAACATCTGAAAATATAATAAAAAGGATAAAGAAAGCTACCTTCATAAGGAAATACATGCTAAAGTGTTACTAGAACATTAGATAATTTCATTATTACTGTACAATAAATAAAATGTACCATTCATAATTTAAGACACATTAGATTCTATTAGCAGGCAGTCTCTAATGAAACAAAAATCAACCATCACTATACACAGGCATCCTTGCATCTGCTTTTAGAAATTTGTTTAAAAAAATTTTTTGAGGGGGGAGAAGTAGGGGGTGATGGGCATGGAGGAAGGCACTTGTGTGGATGAGCACTGGTTGTTCTATGGAAACCAACTTGACAATAAACTATTAAAATTTTTTTTGTTTTTGTTTTTAAAAGTACTAGATACATCAGTCTGTTTGTAACCTCAAGAATTTTGATATTCTCATTTCTTCCACATTTCTAATATCCCTACTTTCTCCTACAATTACTGGTGGTGCTACTGGAAGATAATGGACAACATAAATAACAGAATATATGTTGAAATGGTAAGATTCTTTTTTTAAAAATATTATAGTTCGATAAATATATAGTTGAATAATTGCAGCTGTGAGGCAAACCACTATGATTACAACACTTTTAATATTGAAAAAATTTAGTAAAAAAATTACAAACTTACAAGTAAATTTCTAAATATTTTAATCTTGGCAGTAATTTTCAAACATCACTTATTCTAACATTATCAATATCAAAAGAAAAGGAATACCACTTTGTAGCTGCTAACGAATTAATGTTTCTAGGCACTGATCATTGATGCCTGCTGCTACCATCACAAAGTGAGACAACAGGTCATTATGTGCCTTCATGATGGAAGAATGAAAGACATAAAACCACTTATGAAGTAGTTTTGATAGAAAAAAAAAAACTAACTTGAATCCAACTGCTGATTTACAGGAAACAGACGACAGAGGAATGAACTAGATGAGACTAACAGGGACGCAGTCAACAAAATCTATATGGCAGGAAACTAAAGAATGAAAGACCTAATTTCTCCAAAAAATAAATTGCAAAGAAAAAACCAGAAAGAAAAAGGGTGAGGGGGAAACCTATAGACTAAAAGAGACTTGAGAAAGATCAACACATCACAATATGGATCCCACTCCTGATGGATCCTAAGCCAAACAAACTATAAGAATTAAGAATACAACTATGGCAGACAGGAGACCACTGAAAATGTGAGAAACAGCTGGATATTTGCTATTAAGAAACTATTACTAATTTGTTTTTGAAGTATTACAGTTATGTTAAAATATTTAGCTTTTCACATATTAAATTTGTGTTAACGTCAAAAACTTATTTTTTAGAGACATTAAAATATAGATGAAGTGACGAATGAGATTTGCTTCAAAATTATAGGTGATGAGTGGAAATGAGTGGGTGTGCAAATAAAACAAGACCAACTATAAGTTAATCACCAAGGTAGTTGACAAGTATATGGGAATTCACTGCACTATTCACTTACTTTTGTATGTCTGAAATTTTCTACAATAAAAAAAAAAACATTTTTAAAGGGAGGAGATGGAATGGATAAACAAATAAAAAGACCTGTGGATATTAGGTACTGTGAGGGACCTAAAAAGTACTTATTACTATTGAATTAAACAGCTTCATTCCCAAAAATAGGACCCAAAACAATGGTCAATCATTCAGAGATAATCAATATATAATTTACAGTTACTTCCATGGTCTTACAAGCTGAGAACCACAATTCTTTTGCATTCCTGGTGCACATCACATAGCTGCTTGGTAAACCAGGAGAACTTCAAAGTTCTCAAAAGTTTTTCAGCAAGATACTATGATGTATTTAGAAACTGGCAGTCAGAATTTAAGTTGCCAATATGCTTTAGAGAAATATCAACATTCTTATAGTCTAAGAGTAACACCATAAATCATAACAAAAGACAATAGTTATAATGTTTAAAAAATTAACACATAAGCAAACCTTTTGGTATCGATTTTAATAGCGACAAAACTGTCCGAAGATGCTTCTGTCACCTTCTCATCTTCCCAGCTTGCAGCCATCTGTGTTGACTGCTCATCATCACCTGTAACACATTTCAAGGATACTTACAAGGCCAGTATCTGCTGATTCTTTTCCTTCAGAATATGGAATTTCAAATAAAATATAATTCCACAAATACTATTTTCTACCAAATTTGAAAACTACAATTTTCCCATAAAATGAAAAGCATGACTATGGATGGCATTATTAACATAAAAGTAATAAAAAACAGCTCAGGCTGCTAAGAAAAACAATAAAGACATAATGAGGGCGCCTGGGGGGCTCAGCCGGTTAAACATCCGACTTTGGCTCAGGTCATGATCTCACTGTTTCTGAGTTCGAGCCCCACGTCAGGCTCAGCGCCTGGAGCCTTCTTCAGATTCTGTGTCTCCCTGTCTCTCTGACCTTGCCCCACTCATGCTCTTTCTCTCTCTCTCAAAAATAAATAAACATTTAAAAAATTAAATAAAAAAAGACACAATGAAAATAATGACACTATCTAGATTTACAAAGTACTATTTTCTAAAAGAAGACATTCAAATTATGACGCAAACAGCATCACAATAATTGGAAGTCACAGTAGAAATGTACAGGGGCTATTCTGGCTTTTGTACATGTGATTTTTTAAGAGACACAGTGTATATGTGTGGGTAAGGGGCAGGGAAGGTGCAGAAGGAAGGGGAGGGAGAAAGAGAATGAATCTTAAGTGAGATTCACGCTCAGCGTGGGGCCTTACACAGGGCTCTTGATCCCATACCCCTGGGATCATGACCTGAGCCAAAATCAAGAGTTAAGATGCTTTAACCAAATGAGCCACTCAGGTGTCCCTGTACATGTGGTTTTAGAAAATAAAAGGACAAAATTCTTTCTTCATGTAGACTTTTCTGTCAAGCTCAAGGTCCCCCAACATTACTCTCCAAATTTCTCTAAGGTAGATAGATGCAGGTGCAATTCTGTTTGCATTTTGGGACTTGCCTTTTATTTTAGGTATGGTAATTATAAATGTTATGCTGACCCAAAACAAATCTACAGAATTCAGCACGGTGGCTACTTGGCTGGAGGTGCTACTGATTGGGAAAGAACATGAAGGAGCCTTCTGAGGGTGCTGGAAATATATCTTATCGGAATGAGAGTTACAAGTGTGTTAGTATTTAAAAATGCACTGACAAAATGCTTGATAAGTTATACCTGTCAAGAGATTGTGTCCATTTTAGACCTGTACTATCTAGATTTTGACATAACCACTTAGTGGTGGGCAGAGGAAAACTTACCTAAGTCAGATGAAATCTTTCTGAGATTAAGCAAAGTGTTTTCTCAAGCACTTTGAGGTAAACAACCTCTGCCAATTTACAGATTTAAAAAGTTCTCTGGTTGGGGCGCCTGGGTGGCTTAGTCGGTTGAGCGTCCGACTTTCGCTTAGGTCATGATCTCGCGGTTCGTGGGTTCGGGCCCCGCGTCGGGCTCTGTGCTGACTGCCAGCTCAGAGCCTGGAGCCTGTTTCAGTCTGTGACTCCCTCTCTCTCTGACCCTCCCCTGCTCACGCTGTCTCTCTCTCAGAAATAAATAAAACATAAAAAAAAAAAAAATTTAAAAAGTTCTCTGGCCACATTTTTTTTGTTTTACAAAAATGAGATAATTCTCTATTCTTCTATAAACTATTTTCTTCCCATGTGCAGCCTTTCCCCAATTTAATCCACCCTCTGCATTCCTCACCTCAAGTTATCTCTTTAAAGTAACTCCATCCCTTCAGTTTTTAGGCCAAAACTTTACTTAACCTTGACTTCAGGTAACTCTATCTCCAAAATATATCCAGAACGTAACTATTTCTTACCACTTTCACTGCTACCACCCTGATTCAAGCTATACATATCACCTAGATGATTACAACAGCCTCCTAACTGATCTGCCTGTTCAATCTCCTTTTTTTTTCCACCCAAATCAATACAACTTTTACTGCACTTTTAAAATATCACAAATAAGTGAAAAAATCATCTGGTATCTTTCTATTTCTGAAGTTGGATAACTAGATCTTATTCATCAGTTTGTTGAACTGTTCCTTTTTCAGAAATGTAGATACCCTCCAAAAAACTTTCCGATTTCCTTGTTTTGTAACTGTTGTGGCTTGCTGAATCAAAGCAGCTGAGTTTGATACAAGTTCAATGTCATTTCCACTAACTCTTCTTTCTGGACTTGAGATACTGAACAAGCAATGCCCAGCCTCAACGAAACCCTACAGACATATTTTTCACCAAAGAAATCCCAGATTTCCAGAGGAAAACCATTCTCTTGAAAAATGACATTGATGGAGAAGTGAGCGTACACAGAACTCGTAACGCAAGCCCCGTGTAGCCTCCTTCATCATGTTCTTTTGGGGTTTTTTTTGTTGTTTTTTTTCTTTTTTAAAGTAATCTCTATGCCCAACATGGGGTCTGAACTCATGACCCCAGGTCAACAGTCACATGCTCTACCGCCTGAGGCAGCCAGGTACCACCCTGCTCCCCACCATGTTCTATAAATGACTACAGATAGTGCAAATGGTAGCCAGTTTTTTCTATTTCCCCACCATTTGTCAACTCGGACCCTCTTCTTTTTCTTTCCAAAGAGACGGAGTTCTACACTAATGTGACAGAAGTCCTTTCGCAGGGTTCCTCTGGGGCCTTTCACAATAACTGTGCATCCTTTCAGAGTAGATGTCAACATTTTCTGGAATTTCGACAGTCTGCTGACTGCAGTAGATGTGTCAAAGCTGCTCAGTCTCTTCTTAACACAGAAACTTTTGTTAAAAATTTCATATCACATCAATCCTCTGCTCAAAATCCTATAATGGCTCCTACTTTCCCTCCAAGTAAAAAAAGTCCCTGCAAATAGCCTCTTGCCTCGTTACCTACGTGACCTCATTTGTCTTCACTTTCTTCCTATCCTGCTAATATGAAAAACATTCTCACTTTAAGGTTTTTGTACTAGTTGTTTCCTCTGCCAGGATATTTACTTCCCTCAGATATTTACATGGTTAACGCTCAACCCTCTTACGTCTTTGTTCAAATATCATCTTCTCAATAAAGCCTTCCCTACTCATACTTTAAAATAATAGCCTTGGGGCATCTGGATGGCTCAGCTGATTAAGTGTCCAACTCTTGATATGGCTCAGGTCATGACCTCTCAGTCATGAGATGGAGGCCCACATCCGGTCCTGCACTGAATGTGAAGCCTGCTTGGGATATTCCTTTTCTTCTCTCTCTCTCTTTCTCTCTCTCTCGACTCATACTCTCACAAAAATGTGAGCACTTGGGTGGTTCAGTTGGTTAAGTGTCCGACTTCGGCTCAGATCATGATCTCATGGTCTGTGGGTTCAAGCCCTTCATTGGACCCTGTGCTGACAGCTTGGAGCCTACTTCAGATTCTATGTCTCCCTCTCTCTGAGCCTGCCCTGCTTGAGCTCCGTCTCTCTCCCTCAAAAATAAATAAACGTTAAAAAAAAATAATAATAATAATAAAAAAGAATAGGGGCGCCTGGGTGGCTTAGTCGGTTAAGCGTCCGACTTTTGCTTAGGTCATGATCTTGTGGTTCGTGGGTTCGAGCCCCGCGTCGGGCTCTGTGCTGACTGCCAGCTCAGAGCCTGGAGCTTATTTCAGAGTCTGTGACTCCCTCTCTCTCTGACCCTTCCCTGCTCACTCTGTCTCTCTCTCNCTGACTGCCAGCTCAGAGCCTGGAGCTTATTTCAGAGTCTGTGACTCCCTCTCTCTCTGACCCTTCCCTGCTCACTCTGTCTCTCTCTCTCTCTCCTAGAAATAAATAAAACATTAAAAAAAAATAAAAAATAAAAAAAAATAAAATAATAAAAAAGAATAAAATGGCAGCTTTTAGTAGTACCTGGCTGGCTTAGCTGGTGGAGTACGTGACTCTTCTTGATTTCACGGTCATGAGTTCAAGCCCCAAAATGGGCATAGAGCCTACTTTAAAAAAAAAAAAAAAAAAAAAAAAGATAGTCCTAGCCCATAAAGGCTCCTGGTTGGCTCAGTCAATAGAGCATACAACTCTTGATCTCAGGATCATGAGTTCAAGCCCCACAATGGGCCTAGAGTTTACTTAACAATAAAAATAAATAAAATTAAAATAACATAACATAACATAACATAAAATAAAATAAAATAAAATGACAGCCTTACAGACATTCCTAAAGCTCCCTAATTTCCTGGTTTCTTTTCCCCTGTAATTCTTATCACCTTCTAATAAACTATGTGTTTTACTTACTATGTTTACTGTCTTTCCCTCAACTAGAATGCAGGCTCCAAGAGGGCAAGGATTGTTTTCCTTTTATTTACTAACATAATTCAAATGCCTACAATACAACTTGGCATATGTTAAGTTCTTGGGATATAGCAGCCCCTCAATAAGTATTTTGTGGAATGAACAGCTAAATTTCTGGTACAGGAAGTATCTTGGCATAATAATTGACTAATGCTGCACATCTGAATATAATCTATGCGAAATGGGATCCAGAAATAGGAGCTAGGAGAAATCTGGCCATGGAAAAGTAAACAGGGATTAAAATGCATCTACAAACTAGGACCAAAAAGAATGCCATTAACAGTTTTCCAGATGTTGAGGAAGCAAATTGGGAAAATTATCATTTGCAGTGACACAGTTCTGAGCACATCTTCAAACACAATAGGGTAAGGAAATGTCAAATTCCAAGCAAATGACAAAATTATCAACCTAGAAAATAGCTATATGGCAACATTCTTACTACAAACCTGTCTTAGAGAAGGCTGTGAGACATGGGAGATCCTTTTCATTCATTCTTTGTTTCATACGTTCACTATTTTATTCCACACTTACTGTCCTAGGCTTTGGACTATAAGTATGAAACAAATGAAACATTGTCTCCCCTCAACGGAGCTTAAAAATCTAACAGTATAAAAAATGTACTTGTTGGCACTCCTGGATGGCTGAGTCGGTTAAGTATGCCACTCTTGGTTTCGATTCAGGTCATGATCTCACAGTTTTCGTGAGTTTGAGCCTTGCATCAGGTTCTGTGCCGACAGTGTGGAGCCTGCTTGGGATTCTGTTTCCCTCTCTCTCTACCCCTTCCCCACTCATTCTGTTTCTGTCTCTCTCAAAATAAACTTTAAAAAATTTTTTAAAAATGTGCTTCTTTAGTAAACAATTGTAATTACAGTAATAAATACTGAGAAAAAAAGAACAGATCTAGGGGAAAAAATAGTAAGACCCTTTTAGATTGGTGAGCGAAGCCTTCTCTGGGGCAACATTTAAACTAAGACCTAAAGGATGAAAAAACTAAGCCATACAAAGAGCCAGAAGAGTTCACTAAGCAGGATTTTATATGTAGGAAAAGGCCTGTGCGACTGAGAATGTCACGAACAAAAGGGAAAGCCAGACAAGAGGAGACTAAAGCACTGAGAGTCAAAGGTGACTCCCACAATTAGGGTTTATCCACCTGGATGTAAAAGTGGTGTCATTTACTAAAATGTAGAACATTGTGGGGGAGAAAAGCAGGTTCAGGCAGTAAATACACTTTTAAGCCTAAGAATCCTGTGAGGCATCTAAGTGGGGATATCAAGTGCATAGCTACAAGTATGGATCTGCTGGCTACTTCTGAGGTTGGTACTTTTCACTACGTTGTACCATGTAGGTAGGGTCCAAATATCACACCCCACTAGCAACGTCTGTCCATAATTCAACCCAGTGGGAACAACTGCTGCTTGACCAACAGAGATGTAGGGATGAATGGAATTACTTAACTCACTGAGACCTATATTAACTCCAGGGAGCAAGATTATTAATTGCCAACTTCAGTATTTTTAGTTTCTTATTAATCAGTATATAAACCATGCTATGGAGTTAGATCGGCCTAAAATTTTAGTAGAAAACGCTGTGTCCATGGTAGTATTCAGCAGTATCCAAAATAAAGGCACTTCAAAAGAACAATACAGGGGTGCCTGGCTGGCTCAGTTGGTAGAGCATGGAGCTCCTGATCTTGGGGTTGTGAGTTTGAGCCCCACACTGGGTGCAGAGATTACTAAAAATAAAAAATTTAAAAAAAATACAATCTCAGAGGGGCGCCTGGGTGGCTTAGTCAGTTAAGCATCCGACTTTCGCTTAGGTCATGATCTCATGGTTCGTGGGTTCGAGCCCCGCGTCGGGCTCTGTGCTGACTGCCAGCTCAGAGCCTGGAGCCTGTTTCAGTCTGTGATTCCCTCTCTCTGACCCTCCCCTGCTCATGCTGTCTCTCTCTCTCTCTCTCCTAGAAATAAATAAAACATTTAAAAAAAAAATACAATCTCAGAAAGAGTTGCAGACCTTAGTACAGCCAGGAATTCCAACCCAGAAAACATCAACTAGTCAAAATCTAAAAGCTTTTGTGCTCTATTTTAATAAAAAAGGCAGTAAATAGTGTCTGTCATGAAAATTTTAGCCCACCAACAACTCTAGTCTGTGAACTGAGACTGCTTCAGGATCCTTGTCAGAATATTCTACCTTCCCTAGGAATAGAATCAAAATCTTTTTCAGTTTTATGACTTTCAATTTGCATAGTCATAATACTTTGAAAATACTTGCTCTTGTCTGAACTAGTAGTAATCTCTCCAGTCTCCATCCCATAATTTTCTTTAATTCATCCATGAAAATTTCTCTAAATATCAACAACCCGCCTAAAGTGCTTCCTACTTAAGGGGTTCCAGGAACTGAAATATACCCTTAACACCACTTCTTCCAGCCATAAAGATATCTTTTTAGTTTTCTACTGAGTTCATTTACTGCTGTTGAAATCTCCCATTTAAGAAAATCATGGGCTCTGGCTATATCCTTCAGTGTTATGAACAAAGCTCTAGGCAACATGTTAAGTGTTGGAGATTCATGACCCCTGTCTCCGTATTCCTGGAGTGAAACTAATTCTACCTTGTGTTAGAGATTAACTTTCTAAAACTCTAGAAAGGGCAACAGTATTCTGAAGAAGTCAAGGGGCAACCTCCTTTGACAGGCTAACGGTCTTCTGCACACATTCAACATTCATCAGAGTCGCTGATATCCTAAAAGGATATAATACATGCTCATCAGTAAAAAGTTAATTGAAGAATGTATATTTACACACAAAGCTCTAAAGATCTTTATTTTACTACTGTGATAATTAACACTACTGTTTCCATATGTTTCTTAGTTATATGTAGCATTTATTTCAAATTAACTGATTAGCCCAAAAGTGCCTCCTAGGAACATTTAGACATCTTCAATTGTGTTTTTTGTTTTTAAACAATGACTACCATGATCCTAGGTTTCCTAGCCAATTTCAATAATACATGAAGTGTACTGTTGCTCAGTTTTTCTCAAGAAATAAAAAAATATTTTGGGGGCGCCCGGATGGCTCAGTCGGTTAAGTGACCAACTGCAGCTCAGGTCATGATCCCACGGTCTTGGAGTCGAAGCCCACTTAGGATTCTGCGTAGGATTCTCTGTCTGCCCCACCTCCCCCATCCTCCCCTGCTCCCTCTCTCAAAATAAATTAATAAAATTTAAAAAAACAAGACTTTTTTTGAAGCTGCTAAAAAATGTGTCAGGACAAGATAGAAATACTTTTTGTGATCCTGCTACATGTCACTTAACCACTGTGGACATAAATTTCCTCATCTACAAAATGGGTATAACAACTGAGATACCACCTCACACCAGTCAGAGCGGCTAAAATGAGCAAATCAGAGGACTCTAGATGCTGGCGAGGATGTGGAGAAACGGGCACCCTCCTACACTGTTGGTGGGAATGTAAATGGGTTCAGCCCCTCTGGAAAACAGTGTGGAGGTTCTTAAAAAAACTAACAATAGAACTCCCCTATGACCCAGCAATAGCACTGCTGGGAATTTACCCAAGGGATACAGGAGTGCTGATGCATAGGGGCACATGTACCCCGATGTTCATAGCAGCACTCTCAACAATAGCTAAAACATGGAAAGAGCCTAAGTGTCCATCAACGGAGGGACGAATGGATCAAGAAGATGTGGTTTATCTATACAATGTAATACTACATGGCAATGAGAAAGAATGAAATCTGCCCATGTGTTGCAACATGGACGGAACTTGAGGGTGTTATGCTGAGCGAAATAAGTCAGGCAGAGAAGGACAGATACCATATGCTTCCACTTATAGGAGGATTGGGAGGAACTTAACTAAGGACCGTGCGGGAGAAGAACGAGAAAAATAGTGGGGGAGAGGGAGGGAGGCAAACCATGAGAGACTCTTGAAGCTGAGAAAAAACTGAGGGCAGATGGGGTGGGGGGAGGGGGCTGATGGGTATGGAGGAGGGCCCTTGTGTGGATGCGCACTGGGTGTTATATGGAAACCAACATGACAATAAACTATTTAAAATAAAAAAAAATAAAAAAGAAAATGCTATCAATAGAATTTCATTTTAAAAGTAAAAAAAAAATAAATAAAATGGGTATAACAAAACCCTATCCTACTTAACAGAAAAATCAACTGAGTTTTTATGTGAAAAACACAACTTAAATGTCATAAAACTATTAATGTACTCTTTTTTTTTTTAAACTTTAGTTAGGGGCGCCTGCGGGGCTCAGTTGGTTAAGTGTCCGGCTTCAGCTCAGGTCATGATCTCATGGTTCATGGGTTCGGCCAGAGCCCGGAGCCTGCTTCAGATTCTGTATCTCCCTTTCTCTCTGCACTCCCCCAACTCATGCTCTCTCTCCTTCAAAAATAAACATTTAAACAAATAAAATAAAAAGGTTATTTATTTTGAGAGCGAGAGCGCACGAGCATGAGCAGGGAAGGAGCAGAGAGGGAGGGAGGGAGAGGGGGAAGGGGGGAGGGGAGAGGGGAGAGGGGAGAGGAGAGAGGAGAGGGGAGAGGAGAGGGGAGAGGAGAGAGGAGAGGAGAGAGGAGAGGAGAGAGAGAGAGAGACAGTCCCCGAGCTGTCAGTGCAGACCCTGACTTGGGGCTGGATCCCACCAACCGTGAGATCACCACCTGAGCCCAAATCAAGAGTCCGAGGCTTAAGTGACTGGCCACCCAGGGGCCCCAAAACTATTACTGTACTCTTAATTTTTCTTTTTCATTTAATTTTTCTTTCCTTTTTAATTCACTTTTCCTTACAAGATCACAGCAGTTATTATGTCTAACTCTAAAACAGCAAGAGGATCTAAACTAAGCAAGCTCTTCTAATTAACACCACTAACCTAAAAATTGGGCATAATTTAAAACAACTATAAATTTCAAATTTAGTGTTAAACGAAATTCATGTTTTAGCCGGTGTTCTTTATTGCACTGAATAAAGTTATAGAGCTATTATCTAGTCTCAAGTCACAAGCTAATAATCTGAGTACACCGTTATTACACAAATAGTTGAAATAATACACCTAAAATTAATAGTCACAACCACTAATTTGGTTCATGTAATGAGAATCAGCAAAACCATAAAGGCACAGGTTTACTGTAAACCTAGATTTCTGTAATAAAATACGGAGCAAAATAACCCAGAGTAACACAGCATAAATAAGGTAGCTCACGTTTTCAAAACCGTGGATGTTAGACGAAACAAGGGCTGAACACCTACTTCTTCTAAACAAATGGTACAAAAAAATCAACTTGCAACAAAGCAAATGTTCCACATTAAACTCTCTTCCCCTGTTATCATTAAAAAAAAAAAAATCCAACCTATATAAAGCTCAAAAGTTTGCCTCTCAGGAACGTACGACCGCCAGCAACCGAGAACATCAGGTGGCTCCTCTTTGTTGCTTCCCGATGACACAGCTTTCTTCCTGACAGTCCACAACTAGTTACCAACCCAAATGCCTGTCGAAAGGCCTGCCTCTAGCCCCGCCTAAACTCTGAGGAACTACGCGAGCGCTGAAGCACCCCGAAGTGGGTCCTAGGTGACAGAGAGAGGTCCCGGGGTGCCCGAGAGGGAGGTGTTGGGGTCTGTCTGCGCCACCTCCTCAGGGGGCGCAGCGAGGGGCGCAACGAGGGCGGGCTGCAGGGGCCTGCCGGACGCGTCCCCGAGACCCGCGCAGAGCTGTGGGCGGGGCTCAGCGCGCTTTGGGGGCGAGGCGGGGACCGTGCCTCCGGCCGGGGTGCTGCGAAAAGCCGGGGCCGGGGGCCTCGCCAGGCCCGGCGTGCCCCAAACGGAAGGGGGAGGCGCTGTGAAGCCAGGCACGGCAGCCCGGGCCTGCCGGGGCACGGAGGAAAGGCTGGGGAACCCTAGCATTGGAGGTAGGCCGGAGGGGTGTCCGGCCACAACTCGGGTCCCCGCCCCCTTTCACCTGCCACGAATACCACGAAGACCGCTCCGCTCCTCTTGGCCGACGCGATGGCGGCCGGAATGGCGCCCTGGAACCACAACATTGCTCTCCACGGGCCCAGGCGCTTGTTCGGTGTGCTGTCGCCGCGGTCCGGGAGCTGGCCCCGCCCTCTCTTTCGTCTGGCCCCGCGGCCCCCGCAGCCCCAGCTGCTCCGTCCCCCGCCTCCGCGCAGGCACGCTAGCCCGTCAGCGGTCCCCTGGGACGCGGGCAGGCGCGCGGACCAGGCGCACCCTCCGCCACGTGACGCCACACGTCGCCGTCGGCACGGCGTCCCAGTGCCTTGTCTCGTTGGCAAGTAGGTGTGCGCGCGCGGCCGCTAGGCCTCAGACCCTGCAATTCCGGAAGTGGGAACAGCGGGTGGAAAAGATGACTAACCGTTACGGCGCGTCGGCAGGGCCCACAATAGGCATGATGGGAATTGTAGTCTTCATTGGCTTGTTTTTCTTCATAATGGGAAAATGTAACTGTGGTTTCCGGGGCACAGCTAAAGGGGACAGCAGTGAGCCTTTTTACAACCTGTAAAAAGGGGTGGAGAGGAAGTGGTGCTTAGTGTCTTGGAGTTGCTATCCCCCACCTCACTGAGACCTTAAATATGGAGGAAGTCGTCCCTGCCCTGAGTGGAACCCTAATTGTGGACGATTCGTGGTTATTGTGTGATACGGAAAGGTGTTTTTCTGTAAGGAACTAAGGGGGCTTTGTAGAGATTTACTGCAAGGCCCTGACTTCTGCTGAACTTATCAGCCCAACCCTAAAGAGACAGGGTAAAAACCCCAGCAGTCACCTTCTGTAATGCCATACAGCCCATGTACCTGAGGGGAGGTATTGGTAGAAGGCAGGAGTCCAGCAATTTTTTAGTCGTTGGCCACAGATCGTTAAAAAACCTCAGAACACTGGCTATGCTATTGCCACAGCTGCTTTCTAAAGTAACTGAAAAGCACAGAATAACATAATGGTTCATTTTCCAGCTACTTTCCATGGTATACAAAAGGGGAGGATAGATCATGCTTTTGTTTACAATTTTATGTGAGAATGTTCTATAGTCAAGATAATGGCATTTTCTGGTTGTTTGCCATTAAACTGAAAACTGGCTCAGTCTGTGGAGCATGTGATTCTTGATTTGTGTGTGGTGACTTTGAGCCCCACCTTCTGTGTAGAGATCACTTAAAAAATGAAATCTTTAAAGAAATCAAGAAAAATTGATCCATATTTAATACTTTCTAGAGTTGCACAATCTCTGATAACTATTAGCTAAAGGCTTATATGGTTTTTTAAAGTTGCATATATTGTATTATCCATTCTCAATCAATTGAGTTTTTCCCCTCAACAATTGACAGTCTTTGCAGGAGTAAGGTGGTACATCTGAAAATACCTCTTTCCTATAAATATTTTACCTGAAAATAGTTAACATTGCACTCCAATTTGTATTTACTCTTTTCCAATCAGGCCTCTCATATAGTGTTATTTTAAACTGAAACATAATGCTGGTAACAGAACTTTGCTGCTTATATAGGACACCATTTCTCAAGAATTAGAGTTGATCTTTAACAATAACTTTAAATGGGTTTCTTAAGATTCAGTCAACCTATGGGCACCTAGGTGGCTCAGTTGCTTGAGTGGCCAACTTCGGCTCAGGTCATGATCTCAGTTTGTGGGTTCAAACCCTTCATCGGGCTCACTGCTGTCTGAGGAGCTCACTTTGAATCCTCTGTTCCCCTCTCTCTGCCCCTTCCCCATGTGCGCATGTGCATTCTCTCTCGAAAATAAATTTTAAAAAAACATTAAAAAATTCAATCAATGAAAATTCTTTCAGTAGAGAGATGTCTTTATTTCTTTTTTTTTTAACTCCTTTTTTTTTTTTAAATGTTTTTTATTTATTTCTAGGAGAGAGAGAGAGAGAGAGAGATAGCATGAGCAGGGGAGGGTCAGAGAGAGAGGCAGTCACAGACTGAAACAGGCTCCAGGCTCTGAGCTGGCAGTCAGCACAGAGCCCGACGCGGGGCTCGAACCCACGAACCGCGAGATCATGACCTAAGCGAAAGTCGGACGCTTAACCGACTAAGCCACCCAGGCGCCCCGAGATGTCTTTATTTCTGATGTTAGGATTAAACAATGTAAGAATGATTCATAGCCTTTGTTTATCAAGTATTTATTGCTCATCTACTATGAGCTAGGCATACATACCTGACATTGATACAGTGAGACAATCAGATAAGAGCCCTGCCTTTGTGACTGCACAATTTAAAGAGGAAGACAGACACTGAACATGTGATTATGAGTGAGGATGGATGTCACAAAGGGAGAAATCTAAGTACTTCAGAAGTATGCGATGATGTGCCCAAACATGAATAGTGGGATTAAGAAAAGCCCTTCCTGAAGAAATAACATGTCAGGAAATATCTAACCAGGTGAATGAGAAGACAAATCAAGGTAGAAGAAACATCAGTGTGAATGCTCTGAAGCAAAGGAGAACAGTACACTTCAACCGAAATGTCCAGTGTGGCTAGAACATAGAAAGGGGACTATGGTGCAGATAAGGCTAGAAAGATAGCTAGAATTAGATCATACAAAGATGTGGAAATCACACTAAAGATTGCAGACATTTTCCTAAAAATTGTTGAAAGCCATTGAAGAATTTTAAACAAGAAGTTAAGACTTGTTACATATAAGACTTGCATTTTTTTTTTTTTAATTAACAGGAGAGCAGAGAGAGATGGAGACACAGAATCTGAAGCAGTCCCTAGGCTCTGAGCTTTTGGCACAGAGCCCAATGGGGGCCTCGAATTCACCAACCATGAAATCATGACCTCAGATGAAGTCATTTGCTTAACTGACTGAGCCCCAGGTGAGTCTTGTATTTCAATTTTTCAAAAGCTTTAGAGCGCAATTGAGGGAAAGGGACAGAGGGGGAGAGAGAAAGAATCTTAAGCAAGCTCCATGCTCAACATGGAGCCTGACTTGGAGCTTAATCCCATGACCCTGAGATCATGACTTGAGCCGAAATCGAAGACTGGGGCACTCAACCAACTGAGCTACCCAAGCACTCCAAGACTTGTGTTTTTAACTTGCAACTATGCTGCAGTTTACATGGATTGGATTGCAGGTGGGTGGGTGAATGTGAAGAGACTGGTTAAGAAGCTACTGTCTATGTGTAAGGGAGATGGAGACATGAATATTTTTGGTATTTTGGAAGTAGACACAATAGGTTTTGTTGATTTATTAGATATGAAATTTGAAGGAGGAGGAGTCAAGAAGAGATCTTGGGTTTCTGTCTTGAGAAATTGTATACAAGGTGGTAATGAAATAGGGAACATTGAAGGAAGAGCAGGTTGGTGGGGAGGAGTGCATGAAGATGTGAGTTCAGAATTGGACATGTTTTCTGGAGTGCAGGAGACTCCAAGTGAACATGTTAAGTAGGCATATAGGTATTAGGTTTGGAGCTCAGAACACAATTCTTCAACCTAGAAGTAGGAATTCTCTACATACAGGGATAATTGAGGCTCTAGAGTATGCTATTGCTTATGGAGTATGTGAAGTGAGATTAGAGTATATGACTCAAGTCTTAATCTCCACCATCTACAGGGTTGTATAGAAAAGTATAAACCAGTAAAGGAAGCTCAGGAAAAATGGTGGTGGAGGGAGACTGTCTGGAGGAAAAGGGAGAATATGATACCAAAGAAACCAAGCATAGAGTTTTTAAAAAAATTTTTAACGTTTATTTATATTTGAGAGACAGAGTGTGAGCAAGGGAGGGGGAGACACAGAATCCCAAGCAGGCTCCAGGCTCTGAGCTTTCAGCCCAGAAGCCGATATGGGGCTCGAACCCACAAACCATGGTTCATAATCTGAGCTGAAGTCTGATGCTTAACTGACTGAGCCACCCAGGTGCCCCTAAGATTAGAGTTTTAAGAAGGGAGTGAGAAGCAGCTATGTTGAATCCTGCTGTTGGGTCAATTTATATAAGATTAATTTTTTTAATGTTTATTTACTTTAGAGAGACAGAGATGGAGTGTGAGTGTTGGGGGGGGGGGAAGAGAGACAGGGAAACACACAATCTGAAGCAGGCTCCACACTCTGAGCTGTCAGGACAGAGTGGATATGGGGCTCAAACTCACAAACCAAGATCATTACTTGACCCAAAGTCCGATGCATAACTGACTGAGCCACCCAGGCTCCCCAGGATTTAAAAATGTCTATTGTTTTTAGCAACAGAGAGATGATTATCAGCTTAGCAAGAGGGGCTTTAGTTGGGTTCTGTGTGGAAGTCAGATAGCAATGGGATGAAGAGTAAATGGGGAGAAAAAGGGTGTCTGAAGTGCGAAGGGAAAAAACAAAGCGATACAGTGGTATGGAATGGGGAAGAACAGTCTTTTAAAAGATTGGAGAAACTTGTGGGGCGCCTGGGTGGCTTAGTCGGTTAAGCGTCTGACTTTTGCTTAGGTCATGATCTTGCGGTTCTTGGGTTTGAGCCCCGCGTCGGGCTCTGTGCTGACTGCCAGCTCAGAGCCTGGAGCCTGTTTCAGTCTGTGACTCCCTCTCTCTTTGACCCTCCCCTGCTCACGCTGTCTCTCTCTCTCTCCCCTAGAAATAAATAAAACATTAAAAAAATTTTTTTTAAATAAAAGATTGGAGAAACTTGTACACAATTGAAAACTAATGGAAAAGAGCTATGAATACACAGGAAAGATCCCTATGGAGAAGGGAGGGAATATGAGTTATATGGCAAATACTGCAGGTAGCCCACTTGACAATCATTTACCACGCTCCCCCTACTATTCCTTGCTGGGAAACCACCAGCTACTTGTTTTTGCAACCTCCCTTTCCTTGCAGTCAGTAGGTCCTTGTGGGAAGGAAGAGGGGCACTTCTAGGAGGAGTTCTCCTAATAAAAAGAGACACATGGAAGAAAGCACAACCCTCCTTAGCTGTTTGTGGTTGTGTGCATATGATGCCAGGTAGTGCCGCAGCTGTCTTGTGGCCGCGAGGAATGACATTTCCCAATGACAATGACAAAATGGAATATGGAAAGCACTGTGTCTATGATGACATGTCTTATGAGATTAATAACTGTCTTCATTGGTGAGGCTACTGGAAGTCAAATGTTGCTTATTTGTAATCACTACCATTCTAAACAAACTGGAAAGAGATCCAGAGGACTGGTAGAGAAAAGAGACACCCTTTCCATTTTAATAGGAAGTGGAGAAGAAAAATAACTTTAGACATAAATCCATTGGTAAGTTTCAGGACAGTAAGTTTGACGACATTTTCATCTAAAGTCTGAACTTTTCCCTCTGAAGGAGGTCATTGGCTGAGAATGATGAGGTAAAGAAACTGGTACCTTGAGGTTGAGGGCAAGATTTTAAATAATACTGATGAGCATGGGAGGGCAAGGAGTAGGGAAACATAGTGTGGCAGGCAATGCTAAGGATCAGGTGAAAGTGATGAACCTAAATTTGACCAGTTGTGTGATTTTCTGCAGTGGTCACTCAATCCCTGGGGCACAGGCACTGACAATGTGGAGATGTGGATTTATCCAGGGCTCTGTACACTAGAAAGTGCAAGAAAGAACAAGGGAACAAGGGAATTTAGGAGATTAGCAAGAATGAGCCATGTGCATAGAATATGGAATTTACGACAAGTGAATACAGAAAGGAGACATGGATACAAAACGAAACCAAACCAGTGGAGGGGAGGCAAGAGCCTGGAGAACGATCACTGACAGGAGATTGGTCGATAGTAAGGGGTTTTAAAATGTTAAATTTTCTAGGGGGGGAAAGCAGTCAGGAATTATGGAAATTTCCTGATTTCTTTGAGATTTTTGAGGTTTGAAGTCCAGTATTACCAAATTCAGTTAGGTTAGTCAGAACATACCTCTTCCTGAATTGACGCACTCTTCTTTTTCTGTCACTTTGGGTGAAACCAAGTCTCCCCCCTTCACTCTGTATGCAACAAGCTACAGCAATCTTTCAATTCTGTTATCTTCAGTCCTTTTAATTCCAGTTAGTGGCTACTCTGGTGGCTCACCTGGAGCCCTGCTTCAAAATCAAGGCACTCAACTTCCCCAGCTGCAGGGAGTATTGTTGCTGAAGGCTGGAAGCTGTGCCCTCCTCTGAGAGCTGTGTTCAACTGAAGAGATGAAGGCCTGGGTCCCCTGCCTCATTTTGGCCTCTGAGGGGCCTCCCATCTCTAGCCCTCCCATTAGGATCACCCTAGGCTTTTGTTACAACTGCATTTTACCAATGTAGTTCACTTCCTAATAAACTTCCTGCAAACAGATCTTCCCTCAGTCTGTTTCTATGAACCCAAATGAGACAGAATCCTCATTACCTGAAAGATTCACACAATTTTCCCAACTACTTATTCTGCCTTCTTTCTGGTCCATCCATACAATGATGTCATATCCATCTTTCCCCAAGATTATTCTTATTTTTTTAATGTTTCATTCATTTTTGAGAGACAGTGTGAGCAGGGGAGCAGCAGAGAGAGGGAGGGAGACACAGAATCCAAAGCAGGCTCCAGGCTCTGAGCTGTCAGCACAGAGCCCGATGTAGGGCTCAAACCCATGAACCATCAGATCATGATTTGAGCCAAGTCAGGTGCCCAAACAACCGAGCTACCCAGGTGCCCGTTCTTATTTTTAAAGTAAATTCTACCCCCAACGTGGGGCTCAAACTTACAAACTTAAAAACTTACAATCAAGAGTCACATGCTCTACCAATTGAGCTGCCAGGTGTCCTGTCCCCCAAATTATTTTTATCATGTTAGTTCCTGCTTAAAGGAAGGGACTGGTATCTCCAAAAATAAAGTACAAATTCTTTGCCCATCATTCAAAATCCTCTGCAATTTGGCTCTAACCTACTTTTCCTATATTTGTTTCTTCGACTTCCCCACCTGAATTCCCTTGGCCTACGAGATTGTATGATTCACTGCCAAGATCATATTCCTTGTCATCTTTGTTTTTGTTTGTACCATGCTTCTTATATTGAATTTCTTTTCTCTTAGTCAACAATATTTGAGTTCCCATGATGAGACAGGCTGTGGGACTAGGTGCTGGGATAGAACTATTAGCTGATTGACCATAGATACTATTTTTGTAGCAAAAATCTTATTTTTGTCCTCAGTAAGCTTACACTCTAGTCACTGGGAAAGACTAATATATAAATGGATGACCATAAGGGAGACTTGGTGTCTCAGTCAGTTGAGCATCTGACTCTTGATTTTAGCTCAGGTCATTATCGCGGGGTTGTGGGATCAAGCCCAACATCTGGCTCCACACTGAGTTTGGAACCTTCTTGGGGTTCTGTCTCTCCCCTTTGCCCCTCTCCCCTGCCCACACACATGCTCTCTCTCTCTCTCTCTCTCCCTGTCTCTCAAATAAAAATAAATAGATAGATAGACAGACAGATAGATAAATGACCATAACATATTGGTTTGGACAAAACCAAAGAGCCACGTATAGGGCAATGCAGAGAGAAAGGGAGGGACAGGAATGGTCTCCTGGAATAAGTAGCATCAATCCTCTTTTTAAAAAAGTTCTTTTTAGTGTTTTATTTATTTCTGAGAGAGAGAGAGACAGACAGCGTGAGCAGGGGAGGGTCAGAGAAAGAGGGAGACGCAGAATCTGAAATAGGCTCCGAGCTGTCAGCACAGAGCCTGACATGGGGCCCGAACCCACGAACCATGAGATCATGACCTGAGCTGAAGTAGGACACTTAACCGACTGAGCCACCCAGGCGCCCCCATCAATCCTATTTTTTTGCATGAACTTGATTAATGTTAGAAAGTTAAATTCCATTTTACACTCAGACCCTTAAAGAGAAGCTTGCTTATTGATGTGCATCAGGCAAACTATGAAGTATAATTATACAGTATTAATAGTCATATCCTGTCATTTCCTTCCCACTATCACCCTGGTGTTTAGACATAAAAGACTTCCTGCAAGCTGGACTTCAAGGATCTATGGACTTTTTTGATATACAAAGAATGACTTCATTGCAATGAGGGCTTTTTTGAGGGATCTTTGATATCAGGTTTGTTACCAGGTCTAGAAGCACTGAAGAGGAAGGTCAGGTTTTATTTGGTGCGTCTATGACTACTGGTAGAACCCCATCATAACAGTTTGACCTCCATGCTTGAGCCCACTGTGAATTCACAAGTCTGGCTTCTTGTCATAAAAAATAAGAGAGGCCAAAATGGGGAACAATTCCATTTGGCTGACCATAAATTCTCTGGCCTTCCAACTCAAAATCTCTGAGTTCTCCTCTGTGACCATCACTAGGGGCTGCTTCAGATTTGTTCAACAGAACTGCTGCAGCTGCTTACCCAGGACGGGACCCGTAACTCTCTTTGAGGCTGGACAGTGTGGGATCTTCAAATGTTTTGGTCCTGCACTTGAGCTAGAGCCCATGGATTGTATCTGGTCTCCTGATGCTCTTATTGACCCTCCACAAGGTTTTAGAAATTTTAGGTGTGTGCTAGTTTGTTACAGCCCCTCCTACTTCTAACCTTTCCTTTTAATTTATTCTCAGGCAGTTTCAAGTATTTGAGTTTGCCAACCCCGCTGTACATGCTCATTTGGCATCAGATAGGCATAAGTGTGCAAACAATACTGGCTGGTGTTTCACCGGCCTGCTCAGTACAAGCATCCATCTAACAAACCAGGTAAAGTGGCACATCTAGAGGAAGACAGTAGTTTCTCATGGTCATGGTCATTTTCTCCTGTGAATATCTTATATATAGTTATTGAAATGTCTGGGTTTATGTCTTATTTCCTCCAGAAGATAAAAAGCAGCAACTCTATTTAACCTTCTTTTACCCCCACATGCCTTATGACTTTTGTGAATGGGTTGTTGGTGTTATGAGGCCAAAGGTTCCCCACCACAAAGTGGGGATTTGCACAGGTAAAAACCCATCACAAATGGAATTCTTAACTGTGGTCACTCAGATATATTCATAAGGTGAATGATTCAGTGCCAGCCCTTTACCACTGCTTGAAAAAGAAGTCAAAGTACAATTCTTACTGCAGCTGGACTGGTAATATCACCTAGAAATATAAAATCCATGCTTAGAGGCACCTGGGTGGCTCAGTTGGTTAAGCATCTGACTTTGGCTCAGGTCACGATCTCATGATTCATGGGTTCGAGCCCTGCGTTGGGCTCTGTGCTCTCAGCTAGCTCGGAGCCTGGAGCCTGCTTTGGATTCTGTGTCTCCCTCTTTCTCTGACCCTCCCTTGCTTACGCTCTCTGTCTCTCTCTCCCTCTCTCTCTTTCTCTCTCAGAAATAAATAAAATATTTTTTAAAAATTTTAAATAAAAACAAAAATAAAATCCCTGCTTAAAAAAATTTTTTTGTTGTTTCATAGAAACTTGCACCTGTTACCACCAGAGGGGGCTGTATGACTTACATATTGCAAAGCCATTTATATTAAAAAAATGTAAAGGGAAAGTAATATTCTCTATTTTTGATTTTTCTTCACTCAAAACAAATCTTCATGAGTAAAGATGGGATGGCATTCTTCTCTAGGTTTTCATAGAGATCCACGTGAAAAAAGACAAAAAATGGCAGTAACTCATTAGCAAGGCTTATGGCAGTAACTTAGGTAGTTAAGCCCATGAACTGTGGAATCAGGCTTTCCTGGTTCATTTATACATCCAGCACTTACTATGTGGCCTTGGGCAAAGTTCTTCACATTTTCACACTTCAGTTGCTTCACGAGTAAACTGGGATAAAAATAGAAATGGTCTTTTAGGGCTATTGTCATAAAATAGGGACTTTTATAAGTGCTGAGCAAGTTCTTGGTACATAGTAATTAAATGCTTTACACATGTTAGCTATTACTTCTGACCGCCAAAACTATGGTTAAGAAAAATAAATGTGTGCCTTTCAGGATTCAAAGGATTTGACTCAGCCAGCTCGTTTCTTCATTTAATTACTGGACAAATACTTATTGAGAAAGGCCCTGGTAGGATCTGAGAATCTATTAGTAAACAAAAGCAGTAGTCATTTTTCCTTCTTTTAAAATTACATAGTAATGGATAGTAAAACATTAAGCAACTAATTGGCCAATTACTCATATAATTACCATTGCTTTGAAAAGAAAGTACAGGATATTATTAGAGTTAATGCTGTCAGAAATGACTTAATCTGGAGGCCTGAAACTGGGAACTCTAGAGGAAGAGCAGGCTACCTGAAGGAAGTGATATTTGAGGTAAGATCTGAAGTGTGAGCACAAGTTAACCAGAAGGTGGAGGTAAGGTGGCAAGAATCAATGTTCCAGGCAGAGGGTAAGTTACATGTGGAAAAAAAAGTCCTCAAATTTCAGTGGCTTAACACAAGAAAGGCTTATTTTTCATTCACTTCATAGACTCTGCCAGTCAGAGGTGTAGAGGGGAGTTGATGCATTGGGCTGGGCCCCATACAGTCAAGAACCCTGAATCTTCCCATCCATTGGCTCTTCATTTTCTTGACACCCTGACAATCTCCATTAGATCCTCGACATGCAGCCAAAAAGCAACTTTCAATGCCTACAGATTCCTGGAGATCTCTGTTAAAAAGGCAGACTAGGGGCACCTGGGTGGCTTAGTCGGTTAAGCATCCAACTTTCGCTTAGGTCATGATCTCGCGGTTCGTGGGTTCGAGCCCCGCGTCGGGCTCTGTGCTGACCGCCAGCTCAGAGCCTGGAGCCTGTTTCAGTCTGTGACTCTCTCTCTCTCTGACCCTCCCCTGCTCATGCTCTCTCTCTCTCTCTCCTAGAAATTAAAAACAAAACAAAAAAAACAAAAACAAAAAACGCAGACTCTGAGGTGCCTGGGTGGCTCAGCCAGTTAAGCGTTCGACTTCGGCTCAGGACATGATCTCACAGTTCATGAGTTTGAGTCCTGCGTCGGGCTCTGCGCTGGCAGCTCAGAGCCTGGAGTCTGCTTCAGATTCTGTGTCTCCCTCTCTCTAGGCCCCCCCCCCCACTTGTGCTCTGTCTCTCAAAACTGAATAAACATTAAAAAAAATTTTTTTTTAAACACAGATTCAGATTCAAGTAGGTCTGAGGTTGGGCCTGAGATTCTGCATCTGTATCAAGCCCTCTGGTGATACTGATAACAGCTAGCTTCTGGCCTCTCCTCTCTGATTAACAAGGACAGAGAGAATCTCTCAGAAGGGTGTAGGGGCCAGGCATGCATTTCTGCTCACATTTAGTTGGCTAAAACTTAAACACATGGCCATCTAGGTGCAGAAGGCTAGAAAACATCATCTGGCAATGTACTGGTGAAGACCACCTCCTCACAGTTTGCTGAAAAACTAATCAATCTCTGCCATAGATGGGGAAGAACCCCACTTTCTGACAGAAGATCGTTATTGTATAGAATTCTGGCAACAAGAGAACATGGCATGTTTAAGGAGTGTGATCCAGTGTGACCAGAACCTAAGAATGGAGAGGGCCAGTTTCAGGTAAGTCTAGAGGGGTAGGTAGGCAAGGGTCATAGCATAGACCTAGGAGGTGATGTTAAGGATTTTGGACAGTGGAAAGATCACATGATCCAATTTGTATTTTAAAACTTCACCCTGGCTGCAGAATGGAGAGTAGATGGTGAGGGGAATGAGGGAGGGTATGTGGAGGGAACACCCAGAACTTTCGCATTTGTCCTGGTATGAAATGGCAGGGGACTTTAGACACTGCACGGCTCTGCTATGCTACCAAAGATAGATGACATGCTGACTATTCTGCCCCATTATCTACATATTTTTGAGCTTATACTCTTGAATCATAAAATCCATACATTTTTTTAAAAGTAAACTCTATACCCAGTGTGCGGTCCAAACTCATGACCCCCAAATCCAGAGTCACATGCTCTCCTGACTGAGCCAGTGAGGCATCCCTGTCCAATCCAAACTTGATTTTCACTGTATTTATAGTGTTGGCTAATCGACATTTATTGAGTCTACTGCACAGAAAAGTCTACTAGATATTAATGATAAATGAGGCTTTTTCCCACTTTTCTAGGACGGTGTTGTCTGATAGAATTTTCTGCAACAGAGGAAGCCACTAACCACATGTGGCTACTGAGCATTTGAAATGTGGCTATTGCAACTGTGAAACTGAATTTATATTTAACTTAAATTAAATGTAATTCATTTACTAGCTACATGTGTCTAGTAGCTACCATTCTGGATAACAGAACTTCAGGAGTTAGAGTAAAACGAGAGGATAACCAGTACATGATCAAAACCAAATAAGTCACATAGTACAGTATAAACTGTGTTACAGATTATTAAGGGATACAGAGTTTAGGGCACAGTCTGTGGAGTTCTAAAACTGATGAAATGACATATTGGCTTGTTGTTTAATCTCTCCAAGCTTCACTAAAATGTAGCTAGTCATACTGACCTCCGTGGATTATTTTAAGAATGAAATGAGATCATGTATGTGGTATAGACACACACACACACACACACAATACAACTACAAGAAATTCTCTGCAGTGCCTGCTTCTTCTCCTTGTTCTTTTCCCGATCTTATTCTCCTGGGTGTGAATGTGGCTGGTGGAGCCTTAGATCACAAGCCCTATCACAGCCATGGTCTTCTGAGCAAAAGGGAAGCTGAGAATTGAATGATCCTGGCCACTCTTTTGGGAAAGAAGGACTTGTAATGCAGAAATTGCCCCAAATATAGAAAGGGTATTTAAACGGTGTCCAAATTTGGGGTGCCTGGGTGGCTCAGTCAGTTGAGCATCTGACCTGATTTTGGCTCAGGTCATGATCCCAGGGTTGTGGGATTGAGCCCGAGTGCGGCTGTACACTGAGCATGGAGCCTGCTTGAGATTTGTGCTCTCTCTCTCTCTCTCTCTCTCTCTCCTTCTGCACCTCTCCCCCTTTCTTTCTCTCTAAAATAAAAGGTATCCAAATCTGACAGATATCCTCCACCAAGAATGAGGTTTTGATGGTTGAGGAACATAGGATAACGTAGACCACGATTGAAGAGGAGTTAACTCATGGATATTTGTACAACTGTGATATTGTGGGGGCCAAACTATAAAATGAGTACTTTGTTGGCTTTGGTCCCCATTAGTTGAAGAGCTTATTTCTTCTGCTTACATGTAGGGTTAATGATGTGTCAGAGCTGTGTGATTCTCAAGTATTTATGAGTTTTCTCATTCCTTTCAGGATGAGAGGCAAGTCTCAGCTCTAGCTATGTCTTTTGAGTTATTTCTCTGAAAACAGGAATTCCTCAGTGCTTTGCTACTCCAGGTAGTGGTCTGAGAACCAACAAAATCAATGACTTGGAAGCTTATTAGAAATGTGGGACTCTCAAGCCCTACCCCAGACCTACTGAATTAGGATCTACATTTTAAAAGATTACCTACCCAGAGGCGAGAGAAATTACTCAGGGGATTTATATGCACACTTTATTCAATTTCCTCTTGTGACCAACAGTGTTACCACGGTCCCTGTCATTAAGGAGCTACACTCAGTGCCAGGAGAGCCAGAGCACGGTATGTGAACCATCCTTCCATTCCGGCTCCCTGCTATCTCCTGACGTCACTTAGTAGGCGAGCTCCAGACGAGCAAAATTACCAGGTCTGGAGGCTAGGATTCTTCGGATCCTCTCTTTGTCATTAACTAGTCAACAAATATTTGTTGAGCAACTAGTAAGTGCTTGGGAATACAGACACAAGTAAGATAGGCAAGATCTCTGATCTCATGGAATTTATATTCTAGTGGTAGAAAAAAAAAAAAAAAAGACCTAAGAGTGATATTCAGAAAACTGAAAGTGATACAGAAGATTGTGATTGGGTGGCTAGTGAAGACCGTTCTGCTGGGGACACTTAGATAAAGGAGCTGGCTTGGCAGAGTTCAGGGGAAGAGCATCCCGGGTAGAGGGGACAGGAAGTATCGATATCCTGGGCGGTGTAAGATCAGACACTAGGCAGGGCCGGATCACGGAGAGTTTTGTAAACCAAGATAAGCATTTGCTATTTAATAATAGAAAGCCATGAAGGGATTTGGGCAGGGGAATTATCTTTTAGATCATTCTGGCTATGTGAGCACATGGGAGCAAGAGTGGAGGCTAAGAGACTGGTGAGGAAGGCCATTCCAGTAATCCAAACACTGGACGACGATAGCTTGGATTGGGTAGAGGGAGTAGTGGTTATGAAGAGGTCAGCTTCAGGATTTGCTTTGAATGCAGAGTCAATGGGAGTTTTTAGTGTGTATTTGTGTCCGTGGTAAATTGTTTCCAAAGATGGCTGCAGCCACATCGTTCATCCTATATGCCTTTTTGCCACCTGTCTCTCAAGGAGTGAGGTTTATTTCCTCTGCTGTGAGCTGGATCCAGGACTTTGTTTTACAGGTAGAATGCAAAAGAAATGACATTCTGGGCTTCCAAGGTGAGTTTTTAGGGGAACTTTATTCAGCTATTTAAAGAAAGAGAAGGAAATCCTGCCATTTGTAACATGGATGAACCTTGAGTGTATTATGCTAAATAAGTAAGTCAGGGAAAGGCAAATACTGTAGGATCTCACTTATATGTAGAATCTAAAACACCCTCTACTTATAGAAACAGGGCACCGTGGGGTAGGGGCAATGGGTGAAGGTGGTTGAAGACTATAAACTTCCAGTCATAAGATGAGTAAGTTCTGGAGATCTAATGTACAGCATGGTGACAATAAATATGCGATAACAACAGCAGGCTATGCTGTTGGAGAAGCTGCATGGACAGAGCTTCCTTGGAGGATGAAACACTTCGAGGAGAGAGTATTCATGTAGAAAACTGAGGCATCATAGCAGGGGGTCAGCCCAAGGACCCTAGATGTGAATGAGGCCATTTTGGAACTTCTAGCCCAGCACATCCTGAGCTGAGGGCAGCTAATTTCAGGTAGAGAGAAGCCAAACCATCCTTTTGGAGGCCTACCCAAATTCCTGACCCATGGGATTGTTGCCTGAAAGCAGTCAATTCTAGGGGCACCAGGTGGCTCAGTTGGTTAAGCATCTGACTTTCACTCAGTTCATGATCTCACAGTTCCTGGGTTTGAGCCCCGTGTCTGGCTCTGGGCTAACAACTTGGAGTCTGGAGCCTGCTTTGGATTCTGTGTCTCCCTCTCTCTCTGCCCTTCACCCACTTTCTCTCTTTCTCTCTCAAAAATAAACATTAAAAAAATAAAAAACCACTCAATTCTGTGCGGTGTGTTACACAGCAAGAGATCCCTGAAATAGTCCAGGATATTTTGAGGGAAGATTACGTAGCTTATGGTTTTTCTTTCCTTCCATCCTTCTTTCCTTCCTCCCTCCCTCCCTCTTTTCTTCCTTCCTTCCTTTTTTTTTTTTTTTTTAAACATTTACTTACTTCTGAGGGAGAGAGAGTGAGAATGAGCGAGCAAGTGAGCACGAGCAAGGGAGGGTTAGAGAGGGAGACAAAGGATTTGAAAGAGGCTCTGCACTGTGATTGCAGAGCCTGATGCGGGGCTTAAATTCACGAACTGTGAGATTATGACATGAACTCAAGAGTCAGCCACTTAACCAACTGAGCCACCCAGGCGCCCCAGTAGTTTATCTATTTCACTGCTTCCTCCTTCCCTTGCAAAGAATCAACTTATATCAATTTTCAGGTTTCTCATTTAGAAGTTCCTACTGTCTTTTTCTTATACACTTTCAATATTCTTATGCTGGTAAAAATCAAACCAAAATGAATGCAAGTGTAGACACTCGGGGAAAAGAACTAATATGCAATATGCAGTGTGGGCATATGTAGGTACGGGGTAGGTTAAAGGGCAGCCACACCTGCCTGTTTCTAGGCTGGTAAAGGCCAATGGGCTTGAATGTATGCATGTGAACCTCTGGTTTTCTTTTAGTGTCAACTCAAGGCTTCTAGAATTTCAAGCAACACGCGGCTAGCTTTGAATCATACCAGCATGTATAGAGCACCTTCATGCTACTGCCACACTGGACACTAGCAGGAGATGGGAGTCTGTGCTCTCTGCTTCGGGGACTATACGTATCACATCTCATTATGTTTGGCAGGCATAGGCAGATAGGGGATCTGGCCACCTTCACCAAGGCCCTGAGGCTGGCCTCTCCTGAAGTCTTACATTTACATTTTTCCTGTTGATGAGGACACATGGAGAACCCAACTTTTGCTATCTCCTGAAGCAGCTGTGGACGTACTGGCTTTGATTCTTCTCAAGCCATTCTGGCACTGTGGGTTCTACTGAGACCCTGCGTTTCCACACTATTGAGAGGCCACAGATCCCTCCCTGGTGGGATCAGGAAAACAATGGCTCAGCCCGGGTGAGGATTTAGATGCCTATTTTGTTGTCAGCTCAGATGACAAGCTAATTATTGTTAATTACTGCTGGCATCATGGGAAACACACTTTGTGCTATAGATTCACAAACACATTCCCAACAGATCTATGTTCTTCATGCACCAAGGGCTTAAAACATTAAACCATATTCTTAGTTTTCTAATACATAAAGTAGTAGAAGTGGATAAAAAGTTATAGTGACCTCTATTATTCTCAAAGAAGGGACTGTTGGGGCTATTATTGGCATAGGTAAGAATAGCCCATTTTATTTTATTCATTTTTTAAAACATTTATTTATTTTTGAGAGATAGAGCTTAAAATGGGAAGGTGCAGAGAGAGAAGGAAACAGAACATGAAGCAGGCTCCACACTGACAGCACAGAGCCCAATGCGGGGCTCAAATTCACAAACCGGAAGATCATGACCTGAGCTGAAGTTGGACGTTTAACTGATTGGGCCCCTCAGGCACTACAAGAATAGACCATTTTATTTTTTATTATTATTTTTCATTTTTAAAAATATTTTTTTAATGTCTTATTTATTTCTGAGAGAGAGACACACAAAGCATGAGTAGAGGAGGGTCAAGAGAGAGGGAGACACAGAATCTGAAACAGGCTCCAGGCTGTAAGCTAGCTGTCAGCACAGAGCCCGATGCAGGGCTCGAACCCATGAACTGTGAGATCATGACCTGAGCTGCAGTCGGACACTTAACGGACTGAACCACCCAGGTGCCCCAAGAATAGCCTGTTTTAATAGCAAAAGTACCACCTGTCCCTCAATACAGACAGTGCTTTGGGAAAATGCACAGCCAAGGCTGTGAATCATTTGAATCTGTCTTCAGGAAGGTTAAAAGTCTGGGTCAACTCACAACTTACATGCTTCCTGTGTGCTACATCCTCCCACCATTTTTCTGTAGGTGAAGTCAGATTCTAGAGGATCAAAAAGAATAGAATAGAGTCTAGGGAATGTGTGCATATTTTTATAATAAGGGGGGGGGGTTTGGCAATTTCATTACTATTCCCATGTGATTGTCAGGGAATTGCGGGGGTGGTGGTGGGGTGGGTGAGAGCTAACTTCACAATAGCCTTGCTCTGGTTTTTTCTCTGGGCAGGGTGAGCCAAGGGTTGAAAGCAAACACAGGTTTTAATGTACAGCATGGTACTACAGCTAAGAATACTGTATGTATACTTGAAACTGGCTAACAGAGTGAGTTTAAAAGTTCTCATCACACACAAAATTGGTTAACTATACGAGGTGATGACTATTAGCTAGTCATTTTGCAATATATACAAATATCAAATCATTATGTTGTACAGAAACTAATATAATGTTGTATGTCAGTTAGGTTATATTAAATTAATCTAATTCAATTAGATTAAAAACAACTTTAAAAACCCCCCAAAAAACACTTACGTTTACTAGCAGTTCTACTGCAGGAGTTAAATAGTGAACAAACAGATGGTATTTTTAAAAATCTCCATCCCCATGTAGGATTAACAATTCTTGCTGTACTGGCCCTAAGTGTGTATCCTATCCTTCTTTGACTCTCTGTAGTCAAAAAGAATAAAAATTTGACAGGCCTTGGAAGTGAGGGACTTTGACAGGGCTCACTCTCTTTTTCCTCTGTGTATGGCTTCTTAATCTGATATGGTTCAAAGGCAGCTCCAACTTCTCCCGGGAGTACAATATTCAACGTCAGGATGTATCAGCTTGTCGAGAGGCCTGGGGTGCCCTGACACCAAGGAGGACTTTGCAGGAGCTTTATGGTGAGTGAACATCTGCACCAGAGTCTGGTAACACCTGTTGCTTCTGAGTTGCCCAGTAAACCTGTAGTCTGGGCCGGAAGCAAACTGAGCTCCAGCCAAGTTGCACTTGGCAGACATTCCCCTGACTTTTTGGGTTTCACAGCAGTTTGACTTTGCTTGGCTAGCAAACGAGAAAAGTTTTCTATAAAGCATTTGAGCTAAACTGGACAACTGGGTGCTTAATGTATTGGCTAAAACCACAAATTCTTTATCTATGCAAACATAATGTTTGAGTCTTAGCTTTAGATATATTCATACTAAAGACGGTCTTTCATTGACTGGTGTTAACTTTATGAGAGAACAAGATGACAGGAGTCACACCCACAGGCACCTCTCCCACAGAGAAAGCAATGCTTTGTAGGACTTCTGCAAAATGAACAGGTAACTGTCTACCATCTTCTGTCAATCTAAAACTGAAGTCTTCAAGACGGGTCAAGTCTTCAATACTGACACTCATTTAAAAAGGTCTTTTTAATTTACAAATGACAAAATGGGTCTGTATTTGTAAACATTTATTCTCTTGAACTGAAAAAGGCTTGCATCAGCAAACATTGTACAGCCTTGCAAATTACACAGAAATTGAAAAAAAGGTTCCTTGTTCATAAGTGCAATGAATCTTTGATGTCCAGTGATCCGCTGCAAACAATGAAAACAAATTTTAAACCACTTAAGAAGTTTCCAGCACTCATCAAATGCATTTCCTTAGGTGACAAGAAATCCACAAGGAGGGGAATGCAAATAAGTGGCATTTAGTTATCAGAGGGACACTTAAAAAAAAAAAGTGGAAGTATTTTCCTGCCTAAAATGATTCCTATTCCCCTTTGAACCTAAGTGGTTTGATTCAGAAGTGTTAAGAACATAATTTGCTTTACACTTAATGTTCATACTACCTAAATGAATAAGGAAAGGACCCTATGACGGAGTTCTGTATTTTCTGGAAATTGTTTCTGTGCTTAGAGATACAGGGGAAGAGTAATATTCGATTTGTGGGCTGTCCTTAGTCACCCTCCAGCCCCCCAAAAAGACAATATATGGTTTTGACTTGGTTATTCCATTCCTGCATTCTTTTTCCCTCAAATTCTCTGTTGGGTCACATTGTGCTGGCTGCAAAAAAGAAATACAGGTTGCAACTTGTTGTAATCGTTTTGAAGAATAATTTGCTGTACAATAGAGCTCTGGATCTGACACAAGAATTCAGAAATATAAAACAAAATAACTATAAAAGTTAGGAGGCATTTGAACAGCATTTCCTCAGAAAAAGCTGCTAACTCTGTATCATTCCGATGTGGATTCCTACAGTCACTTGGAGTGAAATGTGTAATTTCCCCCCTTTGCTGGATCACTGGCCTGTCCTTCAAAAGCTATAACGCCATGACCACACATCCTAGGAGTCTCTGTCATGTTAACAGAAGCTCCAAAAACCAAGCCAATTAAAGATGGGTGAGGACAGGGGAATCATAAAGGCGAAGGGTCCAAGGTGGCTCTGTTACTGAGAACTTGCCCTTTCCAGAATGTGAAAGTCATAGTGCTTCTTGCTCGTTCTCAGCTTAAACTTGTTAACCGAGTTAATTTGTTTCTTCAATGCATTCTGTGCTGCTGAAATGGAGGGGAATGTGGCTAAGACGGTATAAGTGGAGGCCAAGTCACTGGGTTTAGAGCGTTCAGGATTGACAGTGTTGTCCCCACTGCCACAGCAGAGGGGGTGACGACGCAGCTGGGGCTGGGATTGAGGGTCTCGGAGCCACCGGATCTTGGCACCAATTTTAAAGAGTTCCCCAAAAAGCTTCTCGGCTTCCGTGCGAGTTATTCCATCTGGTAGCTCAGTGATTTCCAAGACCTTCCCAACAACTAGAATGGAGAATGTGTAGAATTAATAATCCCTGTTACCAAAATGGTGGGCAGAGAGTACTGAAGACCCAAATATGACATAAGAAATGAACAGGACTTTGAAAAACAATTCAAACCCACAAAACTGTAATGCTTGCCATTTAAAAAACCATTCCTACCCACCCCTTAGGTAAGGGGTGTAGAACTAATGGTACTAAACTACCCATCTTGGTCTTCACTGAAAGCTATGCATAGAAAACACAGCATTGTAGAGTGGCTTCTCTAAGTTAGGTGTGTTATCCTGAGTAGTCTCCTGACCTCCGTGTCCCCACTGTGAAATAAAAATAACAGCACTTGTGTAACGACTCAAGGCTGTCGAGTACATACTGAAAGCACTCTGCCACAGAAAGGCAGTTATTTGTTCATCAGACTATCTCTGCATGAGTGTTTAAGACTACTTCCTTTCTCCAAAAACACACAGGCAAAGGGTGTCATGCTATCTGTTCCTTTCACATATAACTTTTCCCTTTGGTCCCTTCATCCCTCCTAAATCCACCTGTAGCTCACTGCACTCTGAAATCTGAAATGAGACACTTACAAGAATATACTTAAGAGCCCTACATTACAGGTGGCATAATTTCCTATAATATTCAGGGCTTTAGGAAGAGGAAACCCCATTTTTGTCTAAAGACTGCTATAAAATCACATCTAATTGCCACTCGGAGACACACCTGGCTCTCCTGCACCAAGATCAGTGGATGCAGCTTTTTTAGCTTGTTTCCTTCCTCGGTTTCCATGCCTGTTGCCAGACTGACCCTGAAAACCCACAAACAGATGAGAAATAAGGTTAATAGTGCTGAAAAAAAAATAGGTCTGTAATGTTTAAACACTTAACCCCTAAACATACCCAGTCTGGGTTCTGTACTTCTGTCTCTCACTATGACTAGTCACTTGCTGTCTTTCGTAAGCAAGGGTGCCCTAACACCCCAGCCACCAAGCCCTCTGGTTTGGGACAGCACTAGTGCACTGACCGCTCAGCCAAACAGCACACCACCTGCTCCCTTGTCTGCTCTCTGTGTGGCCAGACCCAGGCTCAATGGGGGCCACATCGATAAGTCGGCCAGCTGTCGTACAGAGGACTCCTTGCGCAATGCCAGCAGGTGGGCCCAGGACCCCATGCTCCATGCAACAGAGCTATGACGTTCTGCCAACAAAGGCTAGCTGCCAGACAGCTGACATACCTGCTGGGTTGGAATGTGTCCGTGCAAAACAGCAGGAGGGTTGTACTGCAGAGGCTGGCCAAGCAATGGATATCTGGCATCTCCTGAAAGTCAATTAAAAAACCATTTTTACATTGTTCTCTGCTCAGTTATAAAAGTACTTCCCAAAGTAGACAGGGGACAGGAAGGAGGGAAGCTTCATTTACCTAAACCTATTTACCTTAACATTCCAGAATAACTGTAATACCCATTCCACCCACTTGAGATGCTAAAATCCACGTTTTCTATGATGATTAAAAATTAATATAATTTACATTTGAGGGGAAGGGAAAACATTAAGCCATCTTGCCAAAATCACTATTTTTTTTTTTATTTTAAAGATTTTTTATTTTTAAAGTAATCTCTGCATTCAATGCGGGGCTGGAACACACAACTCTGGTATTAAGAGTCACATGCTCTACTGACTGAGCCAGCCAGGCACCCCTCCCCATGTCACTATTAATTACAATAAATATATGCATATATACATTTATATATGCTCATCACAAACTTTTTTTAAAGTTCATGTTTTTTTTTAAATAATCTCTACACCCATCATAACCTCATGACCCTGAGATCAAGAGTTGCACGCTCCTTTGACTGAGCCAGCCAGGGGCCCACCACAAACATTTTTACAATGTTAACCAATGGGTATATTTACATTTTAGGTCTTGGGTCTGCTCTCGAACAGTCTTTAAAGCGTTTAATAAGTGCTGATTGCAAAGACCTTGTCCTGGAGAATATTGTTTTCATTTGTTAATATTCTCATTTTATTTCAACCATAAGTTCCCCAATTCAGCACATTCTGAGTTTGGAGGGGGTTATGCACAGGTGCCAGTAAAGCACTTCAGGGACTCATACATCCCTTGAAAGCTTCATAATAGAGAAAAGCAAGGTGTGGCCTTCTCCCTACTCCAGTTCTTTTCTGACCAACAGTGTGAAGGAGCCAGGGCAGCATCCTGGCAGGATGTGCTCGTGACAGACTTGCTCCTTCCCCAGCACTATTCGAAGGGCAGATATGCCATGAAGGCTTAGTGCTGAGATCAGAGATGCAGTGCAAAGCATGAAGATGTATAAAGAACAGTTCCAAGAAAGTCAGGGTTAAGTTTAGGCCTATGGAGCAGTATTCTTTTCAAATATGGAGATGAGCTGTAGACAGCAATAATCAAAGACACCTGATAGGCCATGCTGTAAGCTCCTCTTGGGGCATTCCTCCTAGACCATGCACCCCAGTATTACTCTGTTGCCACACACTATTTCAATTTACTGTTCAGAAAAAAATTTTTTTTAAATGTTTACTTATTTTTGAGATAAGAGAGAAAGAAAAAGAGATCACACAGGAGGGGCAGAGAGAGATGGAGATATAGAATCCGAAGCAGGCTCCAGGCTCTGGGCTTTCAGCACAGACCCAGATGTGGGGCTTGAATTCATGAATCAAGAGATCATGACCTGAGTTGAAGTGGGATGCTTGATCAACTGGGTCACCCAGGCGCCCCTTCAATTTACTTTTTATGCTTTATTTTTCTAGATTATTAAAGTATGTAGCTTTGTAGAAAATTTGGAAACACAATTACAAACGAGAAAATAAAAACCACTCTGGAAATTCCATCACTTCTAACATTTTTGGTGTGTATCTTTTCAGCCTTTGTTCTATGTATGTGTGCTCACACATACGTATGTATGTATTTTATAAATCTTTTAAAAATTGAGACATAAATTATGTAAAACAAAATGCACTGTCTTTAGTGTCAGGTTTGATGAATTCCAACAATTGTAAAAGTCCACGTAATCAAAACCCAAAAAGACAACAAACATTTCCATCCCCTGAAAAGTGCCCTCGAGCTCTTTACCGTATCCCATCCACATGATTATCTCATTTCTAACATCACAGCTTAGTTGGCCTATAACTGGATTTAATTTAATTGGAATCGTATAGTATGTCTTTGTGTTTGGCTTGTTTTTTGCTTAATATAATGACTCTGAAACTCATCCATGTTGCTGCAGGTCAGGTTGCCTTGTTCATTCAAATCGTTGAATAGTATTCCACTGTAAGGATCCATTACAATCTATATATCCAGTCTCTTGTTGGTGGACATTTGGGTCATGTCCAGTTTGGTTGATTATAATAAAATAAGGTTGTTATATAAGTTGCTGTACAAGTCTACACAGGTATGCTTTCATTTCTCTTGAGTAAATACCTAGGAGTGGAACTACTGCATTGCACGGTAAGTGATTAACTTTGTAGGAAACTCAAATCTTTTTTCCAAAATTTTACCCCTCCACACTGATGTGCGAGAATTCTAGTTGCTCTGTAACTTCACCTATATTCAGTGGTGTTAATCTTTTTGATTATAGCCACTCTAGTGGGGTCAAAGTGATATTTCATTCAGATTTTAATATTCCTTTTCCATAATGAATAATGGATGATGCTGAGCACCTTTTCAAAGGCCTACTGGACGTCTCCAGTAAGCCCCTGCCTCTCCTACATACTCCCACAAAATAAATATTTAAAAAAATTGAGGAACAGTCAACACACTGAAACATTAGTTTCAGGTGTACAACACAGTGACTGGACAAGTTGGATGTTATGCTATGCTCACCACCAGTGTCCCTACCATCTGTCACCATAAAATGCCATTATACCACTGACTATATTCCCTATATTGTACTCCCCATCCCTGGGACTTATTCAGTCCATAACTTGAAGTCTGTATCTACCACTCCTCTTCAGGTAACGTGTTTTTTAAAATCACTCACTGTACTGTATTTCTTCTTTTAATGATTCTTTGAAACATGTTTTTTGGATGACTGCTTAGTATGCCCTGTATAGACACACGCTAATCCAACCTGTATTGATAGACATTCAGATTGTTTTGCATTTTTCTGCTACAGACCAAACTCTTCTGTGGATAAGTCATTGTGTGAGTTATCCTTAGGATAAATTCCTGAAAACAAAATTAATGTTTTCCATATTATTTTATAATCATCCATTTGCTGTCTGTTCCTCCAACTAAACTGAGGGTCGGTGAGGAGGGGGACCTCATCTTACTCATCTCTGTCAGGGGCACAATAAGGCCTCAAAAACTGTTGAGTACATTTTGTTTTTTTTTTTTTAAACTTTTTTTTTTTTTTTAAATATTTTTTATTTATTTCTAGGAGAGAGAGAGAGAAAGCGTGAGCAGGGGAGGGTCAGAGAGAGAGGGAGTCACAGACAGAAAAAGGCTCCAGGCTCTGAGCTGGCAGTCAGCACAGAGCCCGACGCGGGGCTCGAACCCACGAACCGCGAGATCATGACCTAAGCGAAAGTCGGATGCTTAACCGACTAAGCCACCCAGGCGCCCCGAGTACATTTTGATATATACTACTGTCATACAGGTGTTAGAAATAAAGAACAAATTTATAGCATTGCATATACTACTATAGAGAAATGGAGTCCAAGGATCATAAGTTAAGGTCATTTTGACTCCATCACATAATGAATTATTGAATGGAAGTAATTACTAAGCTAGGAATTATTAACTAGTGATGAAACATTAAGGTTACAAGACCATATGGTCTCCGGGTGGAGACCAAAAGGCAGTCCTGTGGAGAACTGAAAGCAGGACCACAGGATATCACAAAGTGACTGGGAAGGGAGGTCTTGTATTTTTAATTATATAAAAAAGTAAATTCCAGAAAAGTTAACATACAATGTTGTATTAGTTTCAGGTGTATAATAGAGTGATCCGACAATTCCACACGTCACCCGGGGCAAGGATGTCCTCCAAATCTGAGGCTGTGACTTAGTTTTTGTGCACTTACCCTGCCCTGGAACAAAAGGTCTAGAAAACTGAGGTATGATGGAAAGGGGTGGTCCGGAAGCACGGACAGTCTTCAGGGTGGTCAGCTGCGCTGGTGCTGGCGACTGAGCTGGTGAAATAATGGGACTACTGAGTTGAGGGCTGTGCTGTAATCACATCAAAAAAAAAAAAAAAAACCGATCAGCATTTTAGTCATATTTTTGCAAATTAAGTTTTGATCAAAATGTTTTCTGATTACAAATATGAACTTGTTATTAAAAAACTTAAAACATAAACTTTTAAAAAAATTATTTTTTATAATTTTCAACTCCTAAAGGCAAATACCAGTAACAGATGTTTCTACACCCATACGTATGCATCCATATGTCTATGTTTTATAAAAACGGAAACAGACTACACATCCTATTTCTGAATCTTGCTTTTGTACCTGGACAATCATACTGAAGATACTTTTCCATGAGAAGAAGAACACACACTTATCTCATTCTTTTTTTCATGTCAACTGCTTTAACATTTTCTTTGTGAACAATTCATCCCTAAAGAACAGTTACCAAAAATAACACAAAGAATTCTCGGATTTCCTATATTTTTATATAAATCTCTCTGCATATTTTTAAAATCTTTATCTCTCTCTATATATTGTTAGTCTTTTCCAAACTGTTTGAGAATGAGTTGTTCACAATACTCCATCCCAAAATAACCTTAGTGTATTTTTCCTAAAAACAGGGACATATTCTTACATAAATAGCCACAGTAGAATCATCAAATCTATATAAAAGTGATCCTACTCTGTAATATATGTAGTAGTGTTTTAAAAACTTGTAATAAAGAGGTTTCTAAGAAAAGTTCTTGGAAAAAAAAAAGGAATTATCAAAATCAGGCAATTAACAAGACAGTAATATTATGTAATCTATAGTTTATTCAAATTTCACCAATTGTACTAATATACTTTATAGCAAAAAAAAAAAAAAAAAGAATAAAGAAAAAAGAAAACATTTTCTCTTCTAGTCCAGAATCAAATGTTACATTTAGCTGTCACATCTCTTTCATCTTTTTAAATTAGGAACAGAACCTCAGTCTTTCTTCTCTTTCATGACTTTGACATTTTTGAAGATCAGTTTCTGAAGGTCATTTTGAAGATCAGTTATTTTGTAGAATGTCCCTCAATTTGGCTTTGCGCTGCTTCCTCATCCTCAAATTTACAATATATATTTGGGGAAGGAGTGCTAGGGAAGTGATGCTGTGTCCTTCTCAATGCATCACGTAAGAGGGAGCCTGAGGTCCATGTGTTAACACAGTATGGGTGATGTTTACTTCCATCACTTGGTTAAGGTGGTGTCTGCCAGGTCTCTTCATTGTTAAATTACTATTTTTTCCTTTCTAGTTATAGTATTAGGGAGACACTGTATTATCTGTAAACAGAATTTTACTACTTCCTCTCCCAGTTTGGATGCCTTTTGTATCTTTTTCTCACCTAACTGCTCCAGGTAGAACTCCCAGTACAATGTTGGTTGGAGAAGATACAGTATTAGCTGAAATTTACCTTTTAAAATCTACTGTGATTGAACTTTGGCCTAACATATATATTGGTCTATCCAAGAATATGTCCCACATGCACAAGAACAATGTGTATAATATTCACATGTGAACCGATGTGCAGGTGGAGTTCTCTTTATATGTCTGTTGGATCTAGCTACTTTGTTCTGTTTAAGTTCTCCATTTCCTTACTTAACTCTTCCCTGGTTGTTGTATCCATTATTGAGAGTGGGATATTAAAGTTTCCAGCAATTATTAGATGGTCTGCTATCAGGTAATTAATTATCAGATTATACAATCAGGTTTATAATTATTGTATCTTCTTGCTGTATTGAACTTTTGTGTCTAGAAAATTTTTTGGGTCTAGTCTTATTTTACCTAATATTAACAACTACCCCTACTCTCTTTTGGTTGCTATTTTCATGGACTATCTTTTTGCAATCTGTCACTTTCAATTCATTTGTGTCTTTGGATCTAAAGGGAGTCTCTTAGATCTCTTAGTTAGATCAGGTGTTTTTATCCATTCTGCCAGTCTCTGTCTTTATAGTTAAAATAACTACTGATAAAGAGAGATTTGCCTTTGTCATTTTGCTGTTTTCTTACAGCTTCCTCCCACCCTCATTTCCTGCATTTTCTGTTTACTCAGCTTTTTGTAGTAAATGTTTAAATTTCTTTCGCATTTCCTTTTGTATGTATTCCCTAGCTTTTCCCCTTGTGTTTACCTTGGGCATTACATCTAACATCTTAAAGTTATAACATTCTACTTTGAATTTATATTGGCCTAACTTCAATTATATGCAAAAATGCTGCTTCTTTGTATCTTTGTTCCCACCTCTTTTGGTTGCTGATGACATAAAAGTACATCTTTATATACTGTGTGCCCCCAAACATAAACTAGTAATTTTTTAAAAGTTATTTAAAAAGTTTATTTATTTTGGGGGGGGGGAGAGATGGAGTGGGGCAGGGGCAGAGAGAGGGAGACACAGAATCTGAAGCAGGCTCCAGGCTCTGAGCTGTCAGCACAGAGCCCGATGCGGGACTCGAACTCATGGACTGTAAGATCATGACCTGAGCTGAAGTCATATGCTCACCTGGCTGAGCCACCCAGGTGCCCCATTAGTAACTCTTTTAAGTGCATTAGTTTCTTAAATTATTTAGAAAAAAAAATTTGGAGTTACAAATCAAAGCTAGAACACTACCTTTTAGATAATGTTTATAAAAGAATACTTAAGTGCATTCGTCTCTCTAATCACATAGAAAGCAAAAAGTAGAGATATGGATCACTGGCACAATGCTACTAGCTTTTATATTTGCTTATGTATTTACGTTGAGAACTTTCTTTATATAGTTTTGTCTTACTGTCTAGTATTCTTTCTACTTCACTCTGCAGTACTCTTGAGAATTTCTTGCAGGGCCCACCTCCAGTTTTGTTTACCTGGGAATTTTAATTTCTACCTCACTTTTATTTTGTTTTTGTAATGTATTTATTTATTTTGAGAAAGAGCTGAGAGAGCAAGCATGAGTGGGGGGAAGGGCAGAGAGACAGAGGGAGAGAATCCCAAGCGGGCTACATGCTGTCAGCACAGAGTCTAATGTGGGGCTCAGTGTCACTAACTGTGAGATCATGACCTGAGTGGAAATTGAGTTGGATGCATAAGTGACTGAGCTACCCAGACACCTCTACCTCACTTTTGAAAGGCAGTTTTTACCAGATACAGGATTTGTAGTTAACTTATTTTTTTCCCTCTTAGCACTTTGAATATATCAGCCTGCTGTCTCTGGCCTCCCGTTTCTTCTTCTTTTTTTTTTTTTTGAAAGGAGAATCACCAAGGATTCTTTTTTTTTTTTAATTTTAATTTTTATTTATTTCTAGGAGAGAGAGAGAGAGAGAGAGAGAGAGAGAGACGGCGTGAGCAGGGGAGGGTCAGAGAGAGAGGGAGATACAGACTCTGAAATAGGCTCCAGGCTCTGAGCTGGCAGTCCGCACAGAGCCCAACGCGGGGCTTGAACCCACGAACCACGAGATCATGACCTAAGTGAAAGTCGGACGCTTAACCGACTAAGCCACCCAGGCGCCCCTCTGGCCTCCCGTTTCTGATGAGAAATCTGTTGATAACCTTTTTGAGGATTCCTTATATGTGACGAGTTGTTTCTTTCCTGCTGCTCTGAATACTGTCTTTATCCTTTGCAATCAAATGCTCTACCCGTGAGCCATACCCCCTTAATACAGTCTTTATCCTTTGAAAGACTGATTATACTGTGTCTCAGAGTAGGTATCTTGCAGTTTTTTTTTTTTTAAATATTTTTATTTATTTCTAGGAGAGAGAGAAAGAGAGACAGCGTGAGGAGGGGAGGGTCAGAGAGAGAGGGAGTCACAGACTGAAACAGGCTCCAGGCTCTGAGCTGGCGGTCAGCACAGAGCCTGATGCGGGGCTTGAACCCACGAACCGCGAGATCATGACCTAAGCGAAAGTCGGATCCTTAACCGACTAAGCCACCCAGGCGCCCCGGTATCTTGCAGTTCTTAACTACAATTCATCACAATGCTTGATGTTTATATTCATGTATGCCAACTTTCATCAAACTTGGTAGGTTTTCAACCATTATTTATTCAAATATTCTCTTCCTTCTGTGACAACCACAGTGAGCGTGTTGGTCAACTTGATGGTGTCTCACAGGTCTCTTAGGCTTTGTTCACTTTTCTTCATTCTGTTTTGTCTGTTCCTCAGGCTTGATAATTTCCACTGTCCTATCTTCAAATTCTTGGATTTTTTTCTTCTGCCTGTTCACATCTGCCAGTGAATTCCTCCAGGGAACTTTTCATTTTAGTTATTATATTTTGAGCTCTAGAATGTCTGGCCTCTTCTAGGTTTTCCATCTCTTTATTGATATTTCCATTTTCTTGTCTTTTGCCACATCTTCCTGTAGTTCTTGATAGCCTGAAGACAGCTGTTTTAAGGCTTTTTTTCCAGGAGATCTGTCATCGGGTCTTTTTCAAAGACTATGTTGATTTTCTTCCTCTGAATGAGCCACATTGCCCTGTTTCTCGGCTTGCCTTGTGACTCTTTGTTGAAAACTGGACATTTGAATCTAATAATGTGGTAACTGGAATCAGATTCTCCGCCCCTCCCGGGGTTTGTTATATTCTGTTGTTGTTACGGTTTTTGTTTACTGACTGTTGCGAGCTGTCTCTGTGTCAAAGATAAGCCTGAGTTATAGCTTCAAGGACTTCTCAGGCTTTGGCCTGTGCCTTTTCCTGGGCATGTGCCCTATATATTCAGTTGCTTTTGAATGTCCTAGTCCTTACTGTTTGGCACCCAAAAGGGATTCAAAGAGAAAAATGAAGGGAGGAAAAACAGGGTACCAGCCCTTTAAGTCCCCCAGAAGTGTTGGGGATGGGGGATGGAGGGAGAGATTCACAGCAATGGGGGGAGTTGCAATGATGGTTACTGCCTCTTTGTCTGCACCTCTGTGATCGGAAGCAGAAACCCATGATCAGAACATACATGCCTTGTATGTGGAGGACAGGGTCCTTTTTGCCTATCCTGGCTCCTGTGAGCTGCTCCAGTAAAAACATGCACAACAGCCTGTTTGGGGTTGGGGGTTAGGATGGGTAGCTGCTACTGTGCTGAAAGCTGAAACTGACTGAAATTAAGTTCAACTTATCACTCAAGCTTTTCCCTAGCAGTTGTAAGCCTTCAAAAGATTCTAGATCAACAAAACTATTATATCAGATTCTGCCAGTGTAATCATTTCTAGGTGGAGACATGGACTCCTGGTGCTTCTACTGTGCCAGTGTCCTAGAACCCTCTCTCCTCCAGTGATGATTCTCACTTGTTGGTTTCCCGGTGGTGATCCTGTAATTCCATCATTACTTCTATATTTACTAGTTCACATTTCACTGTAAAAAAAAGTCACTTTTCCTCCCATTTATTCATTTATATCAGTATAACTCATGGATTTGTTCAACATTAAAAAAATTTTCAATTTGAGTACAGCTGATAGTTTGAGGTGTACAACACTGTGATGCAACTTCTCTATAGGTTATGCTATTCTCACCACAAGTATAGCTACCATGCTACCATATGATGCTATTACAATGTAACTGACTATATTCCTTACGCTGTGCCTTTCATCCCGTGACTTGTTCATTCCATAGCTGGAAGCCTGTATCTCTCACTCTCCTTCATCTGTTTTGCCCATTTCCCTTCCCTCTGGCAACCATCAGTTGTTCTTTGTATTTACAGGTCTGATTCTGCTTTTTGTTTATTCATTTGTTTTGTTTTTTTGATTCCACATATGAGCCAAATCATATGGTATTTGTCTTTCTCTGTCTGACTTATTTCACCTAGCATACATAATACCCTCTAGGTCCATCCATGTTGTTGGAAATGCTAAGATTTCAACCTTTTTTAATGGGTAATATTCCATTGTTTATATATACCACATTTTCCTTATCCACTTAAATATTTTGAATTAGTGTCTTCATTTTCCTTGGATAAATACCCAGTACAATTATTGGATCACATGGTATTTCTTTTTTTAATATTTTGAGGAAAGTCCATACTGTTTTCCACAGTGGCTGCACTGTATGCATTGCACCAACAGTGCATGCACATGGATTCCTTTTCTTCACATTCTCACCAACATTTGAGAGTGATTTTAGCCATTCTGACAGGTGTAAGAGGATATCTCACTGTGGTTTTAATTTGCATTTCCTTGACGAGTGATGTTGAGCATCTTTTGATCTGTCTGTTGGCTATCTGTATGTCTTCTTTGGAAAAATGCCATATAAAGTCTTCCACCCAATTTTTGTTTATTTTTTAATTTTTTTTCCATAGTTTATTGCCAAGTTCGTTTCCATAGAATACCCAGTGCTCATCCCAACAAGTGCCTCCCTTCATGCTCATCACCCCACTTATCTTCTCCCCCACCCCCATCAGCCCTCAGTTTAATTGGGTTATTTTTGTCACTAAATTATACTTCAAAGAGTTCTATGAGTTTGTAGTTCCACTGAGAATGAACAGTAGAGTTTATAACTGGTTATCTCTGCCCACACTGAATATTATGAGTCTTTCTAAATTTTCCTGAATACATAAATAAAAATATTTTTGTATTTTCATTTGATTAATGGCCACTGGGCATTTACAGTTTGTGAGCTAGCCTACAAATGACCTTTGCCTGTCTTATTCTGCTATGATTTAATCATGTACCTTGAAATATTTCACTTCATCTTAAAATTTTTTTTAATGTTTACTTAGAGACAGAGAGAGAGAGAGAATACACATGGGGAGCAGCAGACAGAGAGGGAGATAGAATCCCACAGACTGAGAGAGAGAGACACGCGAGAGAGGGTGTGTGCACATGGGGGAGGAGCAGAGAGAGAGAGAGAGAGAGAGAGAGAGAATCTGTCCTGTCAGCATAGATACCAACCAGGGGCTCCATCTCAGAAACAGTAAGATCATGATCTGAGCAGAAATCAAGAGCCAGATGCTTAACCTGCTGAGCCACCCAGATGGCCCTAATCTATCCATTTTAAATTCCCCCATAAACCTTTTCATAATGTTCTTGACATGTGCTGATGATTTGCTTTATGATGCATTATTTCAGTGAGATTTCAAAATGGTGAGTTTTAAATTCTACTATTGCTTTTACATTTATTAACTGAATTTCTTCTATAATAAAGAGTGTTCTGCATCAATCTTCTGGTTACACTAATAGTTCAAATGGACAAGGTAGGAAAATGAATTATTTTTCTTTACCAAATTTTAGATCTAGTATATCTTATGATTTTTTAAACTAAAACATTTTACAAACACAAAGGTTGAAAAATAATATTTCCATATTGAAAGTAACAGTGGGGATATAGAGAATGTTCAAATTTCTTTACTAACCTGAGAAGATTTCAAATTCAAAGTCAAGCCTTGTAAGGTCAATCTTTTGGGACTAAATTGCTGAAAGATTTTTATTTTCTTCATGTTTTGTAAATGTTTACTTATTTTTGAAAGAGCACAAATAGGGGAGGGGCAGAGACAGAGGAGGACAGAGGATCCAAAGCAGGCTCTTTGCTGACAGTAGAGAGCCCTAATGGGGGGTTCAGACTCAGGAACCATGAGATCATGACCTGAGTTAAAGTCTGATATTCAACTGATTGAGCCACCCAGGTGCCCCTGAGTTGTTGTTTTTTGTTTTTTTGTTTTTAAAGTTTGAGGGGCGCCTGGGTGGCTCAGTCGGTTAAGCGACCGACTTTGGCTCATGTCATGATCTCAGTCAGTGGGTTTGAGCCCCACATCGGGCTCTGTGCTGACAGCTCAGAGCCTGGAGCCTGCTTCAGATTCTGTATCTCCCTCTCTCTGTGACCCTCCCCTTCTCAAGCTGTCTCTATCTCTCAGAAATAAATACAAATGTAAAATAAATAAAACATTAACAAAAAGTTTATTTGAGAGAGTCTGTGTGCACACAGGCAAGTGAGCAGAGAATGGGTAGAGAGAGAGAATCCAAGGAGTGCAGAGCCCGACGTGAGGCTTGAATCCATAAACCTTGAGACCATGACCTGAGCCGAGACCATGGCCTGAGCCGAGACCATGACCTGAGCCGAAACCAAGAGTCAGATACTTAAACGACTGAGTCACTAGATGCCCCAAACACCGGAAGTTTTAAAATTACAATAAACAAAAGAAGCATCTTACCTGAACAATATTGTCTACATTGCTAAATTCCACACACTTCTGCCCTCTCTGGTGATCACAGTAATATTTGTTTTGTTTCCACTGTGGGGGTGAGTGGGCCCGAGACTGCGGATTGTTTGGTACATTGAGCTGCATCATCACCATTCCTCCACCAGGGGGCGGAGGTGGCACAGCTGGAAATCAGAGTTGGGACACTGCAGTAAGTATATTGTGCCAACTAGCTGGTAGCTTTAAACACTAAGAAAATGGCAATCATTTTACATCTCTGAGAAAAGCTTTATTATCATATATACAAGTCATATTTAAGCCCCAGAACTTCATGCCATAAACGTGTGTGTTTAAAAAGACATTAAAATGGGACTCTGTAGGCCTAAACATCTCAGTTTTCTAAAATAACAAGCCCACAGTTACTCAGGAAAGTCCAAATACCTACTACAGGACCTAAGAGAGGGTAGCATAATTGAGACATTATGTATAAAAGTAAATGATTGCTAAAATGGATTAATTTTAAAACTGGCATTATTTTAAATACACAGAGGAAAAAAAAGTTTGGCATGTGGGAATCAGAAAGCCCAATTTTCATACTCTGAAATGTCCTGACTCTGGGGAAATTAGTTAACTCTTTTACAGTATGTTCTTACCTGAAAAAGGCAGCTAGGAAGACCTCCTTGGCTAACTTTAAAAAGCTGTGGCCACATGTATGTATAAACACTGTTAATTATATAGTAGTAAGTAGACTATTGTATACCTCCTTGTCTGACTTACTCCTCTTGTGTACCAGTCTGCAGCAGTGGTAGTATTAGGCAAACACCCCTTCAGTATAAGGTAAGGCAGGATTCTTATGTTCCTAGGGCCACAGCTTGCATTATAGTAACCAAAATGGTCGTTTCCAGTTCCCTGGAAAGTGAGCCAACCTGACTGGCTAGGCAAACCAGAGAGGGCTGACGCTTAGGCATACCCCGAAGATCTCCTCAACCACAGCAGCGCATCTCGGGGATGCACACCATTATTTATCTGATAATCATTTATGGTTTCTCTGTTTCTCAGAGATTACGTCTGTCAAAAAATCATTATAATAAAAGATGGTGTCATGACAAAGGATTGTTTAAGACACTATAGAAGCAGAGAAAAGAAGTAACAAATTTTGTTTTGAGTACTAGGGAAGACTTTATAGAAGAGGTGATTTTTGACTCAAACTTTAAGGATAAGCAAGATTTTTGGCAAAAAGATGGAAGAGCGGCATTCCAAGCAGAGGGAGGAACTGATAGAAAAATATCCTTGGCATGAAAAAGCATGGTACATTTTGGAAGCACAGTTTTGTGTGACCTGAACATGTAAATATAAATAGGAAGCTTATTTGCTAGGGAGTTTAGATGGAGAATCCATCCATGTACATTTCTGATTCAGGGGAATGACATAAAAAGAGACTTTTTGTTTCAGGAAAATATTTCTTGAACAGTGTGTGTGCACATGTGCATGTGTGCATGTTTATGTTTTGGGGAGGAGATAAGTTGGCTGTGGAGCAAACAAGAAATCAACAAAACACTTAAGAGATTGCAGCAAATACGATGTGAAAAGAACTGGTGGAGAATGGCAGCAGTGGGGAGGAAGGAAAGAAGGTATGAGACTTAAGGAAATGGTAACGGCATGAATGTGAAAAGAGGGAGTAGAGAGACTTGATTATGACTCTGAAAACTGTTCTGGTCCCTAGACAGAAGGTGGGTAAGGGATGCAGAAGGAGGGAGAACTAGTAAATCTAAAGTGCCTTTGATACAACGGGGTAGGGGTGTCCAGTAGACAGCTGGCTACATGGCTCTCTTCTCAGCCAAAATAAGACGATGGAGTTGCTGGCAAAAAAGCAGTTGTTGAGGCCTAGGAGGTGGGTGGATTACCTAGGAAGAGCAGAAGAGTAAGGAGATGATTCCAGAGAACACTAATATGTATGAGGTGGGGAAGGAAGGAGAATCTGAAGAAAGGAAACAGGACAGCAGTGTTGTATTAGTAACACAAAAAAGGAAGAAGTGGATGAAAACCATTAACTCTGAGTTTGCATGGCATCCTTGGGTGTATCTCAGCACAGAGTTGAAAATCCTATTCTAGAAATGCCTCAGGAACTTAATTATTTCTCAAATGGACAAATCATTAGCTTTCTTTTTAAATTATAGTCATACCTGCACACTGGTGGCTTTGAAGCTGCTGGGAATTGCATGGTGAAGTAGTTCGAGGAAACTGTACTTGTTCTGATCCTGGATGTTGCAAGTAACCTACTGATGAGCTATGGGGGGAGAATTGAACAAAGACAAAAACACAGCACAGTGAGATGGAGATGGCTGTAAAGATTCTTTGAATGAAACGATCCTATAAATTTATTAAAAAATTTTTTTCCCGGGGCGCCTGGGTGGCTTAGTTGGTTAAGCGTCCGACTTTCGCTTAGGTCATGATCTCACGGTTAGTGGGTTCGAGCCCCGCGTCGGGCTCTGTGCTGACTGCCAGCTCAGAGCCTGGAGCCTATTTCAGAGTCTGTAACACACTCTCTCTCTGACCCTCCCCTGCTCATGCTGTCTCTCTCCTAGAAATAAATAAAACATTAAAAAAAAAAAAAATTTTTTTTTCCCCAAATTGGTTAGGGGTAAAGTAAAATCTACTTCTATTCTCTATGAGTCAGAAACAATGACTTTTTGGATAAAAAACAAATCTCTTTATGTTTATGACAGTTATACTGATTTTTTTTAAAGCCTAGAAAAAACCATTCCTAATTTCATTGCTCTTACTCTTTCACAATTTATTCTAAATATGACCTTTTCTTTGTTCAAATAATTATTTAAAAAAGAAGAAAAATAACTCACTAACTTTTAAAAAATGAAAAAGTAATTTATATGGATCTCAATAAGTTATATTTTAAACAAGGGAACATGCTGTTTGATAATAATAAGACTCAGAAAAAAATGTTTTATTGCTTAAAATATGAACTAAGAATAAAGGAAATAGTAAAATATAATTCTAACATATTCTAACATAAATACTGACAAAAATAGAGGCTGTTGGTATAAAACCATTCAGTTATTGCTGCAATTCTCAAGTTAACTTTTGAGACTCAAACTAATATGGGATTTGTTACAATATGTTTTTAATCTTAATTTATATATAAAGCCTTATGAGTTACCAGTCTTTTTCAATCATTTAAACAAACTTTCCTTAGAGAGTATAATTTCTTAATCTAGTTTTAACAAGTTTTTGCATTAAAAATATGTTAGATCCAAATACTGAATTATAAAGACTATAGGGAGATGTGTAAACACCATGATGAGACAATCAGTAAAATCCAGACTATGGGACATTCAGAAAGACAAATGTGTAAAAACATAAGCAATATTTGTAGAGTAGTTAGAATTACAATTACCAACTAGATATTTGATATAATTAAGAAGGTATCTATTAAAATTAACTTTATTTACTTTGAGAGAGAGTGTGTGTGTGTGTGTGTCTGTGTGTGTATGTATGTGTGTGTGTGTGTGTGTGTATGTGTATGTGAGAGAGAGAGAGAGAGAGAGAGAGCAAGTGGGGGAGGGACAAAGAGGGAGAATCTCAAGCAGGCTCTATGTGGGGCTTGAACTCACGAACCATGAGATCATGACCTGAGCTGAAATTAAGAGTCAGACGTTTAACTGACTGAGCTGCTCAAGCACCTCCTTAAGATTTTTAATGTGAATGTGTATTATAGTTCTGTGGGTTTAAAAAAAAATCTTTTAGGGATTCCTATACTGAAATAGTCATGAATGAAACGGTAGGTTATCTGAATTTACTTCAAAGTCACATGGGAAGAGGATGAAGTAGAGCTTTAGATGAAACAGATAAGTACTACAGAAGTTATGGATACATGAGGTTCAGTGCACTTTAGTTTACGTTTATACACATTTAAAATTTTCTGTAATAAAAAGTTAAAAATGATTCCCTACTTTTCCAATTACTAAAAATTCATAAATTTTTTTTTTTTTTTTTTTTTTTTTTGGTGGCAGTAACTCATTGTGATTCAAAAAAAAAGGGAAAAGGAAAGGGATATAGAGAGGATTTCACAAAAGGGGATTCTGGACCTTATGACAAAATGTAAAAATAGTACTTCCTAAAATTGATGTTAACTATGATTGGGATGCATTATATGAGTATCAGCTAAGCTGTGGAAGTAACACAGCTTAAAACATGGTTTGTAAATTTGCTGCTACTGGGAGAATAAAAGTTTCACTGAAAGGTGGAAAGATTTTTATATTCTGTTCAAATTGGGATAAATACCCTCTTGGGCTGTGCAGTACCCTTCACCCTGATCTTGTTCACTAAGCAACTTCTAATGGCTTACTCAAGTTCTGAGGCACGTGAGTGACAGACAGGAAGCCACACAGAACAGAGAAGAGAACATTCAGGTCACTGAGATGAGCAATACATCCCATACCACCAAGCTACAATTGCCATTCCAGTTAACCACTACAGTTTTAGTTTTACATAGTTAGTATAAATCAGTTTTCTAGTCTTAGATTATCCCTTAGGTAAATGAATTATAAAAGCGAGTTCCAAGACTGACTATCCCCCAAAAGACATGAAGACACTTGAAGGGACACAGACTGGACAATGGGTAGCTCTCTTAAATTTCTTAAATGCTCTATTTTCAATTACCATCTAATTTGTCTTCTACAAAGGCATAACTAGAACACGTTAAAAAAAAAAAAGAAAAGAAAGGGAGTCAGTTTTTTAAATACCACTCTCACATTAAAAATACAAACAAATATTCGGGCGCCTGGGGTGGCTCAGTTGGTTAGGCGTCCGACTCTGGCTCAGGTCATGATCTCACCATTTGTGAGTTCGAGCCCCGTGTCAGGCTCTGTGCTGACAGCTCAGAGCCTGGGGCCTGCTTCTGTCTCTGTCTCTCTCTCTCAAAAATAAACAAACATTAAAAGAAAACAGAAAAAGGAAGGGACACCACCTTCTCTTTGTCCTCTTGAAAAAAAAAAAAACACAAATATTTATGGGACACATGGGTGGCTCAGTTGGCAAAGTATCCAACTTTGGCTCAGGTCATCATCTCGGAGTCCATGAGTTTGAGTCGCACATTACGCTGTGTGCTGACAGCTCAGAGCCTGGAGCTTGCTTTGGATTCTGTGTCTCCCTCTCTCTCTGCCCCTCCCCCACTTGTGCTTGCACACACTCTCTTTCTCAAAAATAAAAAAATACTAAAAAATATAAATATTTATATATCAAAAATGAAAAATCATTTTGTCATAGCTTCAAAAAATTTCTTCTTTGGAAGGCAAGGTATAAACAGAAAGGGGACTTTTAAAAGTAAAACACCAGGCCTAGTCCTTATAGAAGTTCATACTCTACCACTGAATAGGAACATAAAACATCAATCCCATGAATGAATCCTATTTGGTCCCAAATTTCCTGAAAACTATAAATGTAAGTTAAAACTAATAATATCAACTTCAAAGTTACTACAGTTCACTGCAATGAAAACTGGCTTTGCCACTTTCAGCCACTGCTTTGCTATACTTTTAAGGAGCTTCCCCTTCCCACTCGAGGTACAGCCAAGTCAACCTGCAGCAAAACTGGCTCTACATGATCAGTGGAGATTGATAAGTGACACAAGTGTCCAAAAAGTTTCTTTTTTGGGTTTTTCTATAATTTTCATCTTATTCCTACAATGTTCGACAGTAGTTCCATAGAGATAGTATCTCCGTGGAAAGAGGTAAAAATTTGTTCTTGCGTTCTTACTGTATTAATCAAAGCTATGGTGGAAAAAATGATAACACATTATATATTTTTAAAATCTAAAACCTACTGTAGTCTACCAAAGTGTGAAGAATTTTTTAAAATGTCATAAAACCCTTTATAAATGGGTGAAACTGGCCCTTTACAGGGTTACTCCTCATGCTTTTGATTAGATCATGGTAATCTCTATGATACACTGTGAGTGGAAATTAATACTTGTTATTAAGACATACTCACTACATATTCTTATAAATTCAAGTGATGTTACATTGCTATCTTTAAAAACTTTTTTTAAATGTTTATTTATTTTTGAAGGAGAGAGAGGGACAAAGCATGAGTGGGGGAAGAACAGAGAGAGAGGGAGACACAGGATCCAAAAGCAGGCTCCAGCTCTGAGCTGTCAGCACAGAGCCCGATGTGGGACTTGATCTCACAAACTGTGAGATCATGACCTGAGCCAAAGTTGGACACTTAACTGACTGAGACACCAGGTGCCCCTCTATCTTTTTTATTTGAGAGAGAGAGAGAGAGAGAGAATGAGAGAGAGAGAGAGAGAGCGTGAGCATATACATGAGTGGGGGAGGTGCAGAGGGAGAAAGGGAGAGAGACAATATTCAGGAGGCTCCACGCTCAGCGCACAGCCTGATGTGTTGCTTGATCCCATGACCCTGGGATCATGACCTGAGCAGAAATTAAGAGCCAGACATTCAAATGACTGAGCCACCCAGGCACCCACACTGCTATCTACTTTAATGGCTTTTGACATTTAATACTTGCCGCAGTGGAAAGAACCATGTATTTGGGTGTTAGAAGGTAGCACAAGTTTGAGTTCAAATTCCATTTACTTGTAGTATGTTTTTGAACTTCAGCTCTCTCATTAATAAATGTGTGATTAATACTTACCTTACCAAACTATGATAAAAGACCTGGCCAAATAATTAAAAACACAGTGCAATGAGAAAACGTACATTTTTATTAATGCTCCAAAAGCCAAATTAAAATGAGATATGTCTCTTTTTATGAAACATGAAAACAACAAAAACAAGTCAGTACCTATAAGGACAAAATGAAGATTTTGTCAAAATGTACTAAGGACCTTAAGAACAGATACGTCTTTTGACCTATTAATTTCCCTCTAAGGACTCTATGCCAAGAAAGAAATTCAAAATGCTCACTAAATGGTTGAATACACCGAAAAAAAAAAATGGATACGACCTATAAGTTCTTCTCAAAATATATGAAAAGTAAAAGAGGGAGAGGAAAACATGAATATGACAATAATCAACTTAGAGTTGTGGGAATATAGCTGATTCTTGACGATTTATATTATTTGCTTTTTTCCAAAACAGCACGTGGACATTTTGTAAGTATAAAAAATAAGCACTAAAAATATCCTATGAAAACTGCCTGAAAAGTTTGACTTTTAAATGTTGTTTCAGAGATTTAATTTCAACGACTGATCTGAATCTCCTTCAGAACTCCTCAGCAGATGTCAGAGCCGGCCATCTGGAAGCAGTTATACTGATCCTGTGCAACATAAACCTTCAACTCATTTGAGGGTCAGGCACTCAGCTGAACTTGCTGTCTCTAGAAGAAAATATTAACTTTCTGCCTTATAACCTTTCTGCAAGTCAAGGTGATTTCTAGCTTATGTACTTTTGTGATGACACCACCTATTTAGGACAATATATATAAAACTCTCAACTAATTAGAATCTGACCAAACTATATGCTCAATTAATAAAAACAAATGTCAAATAAAATACTACATAATATTTTAGGTTTTTTCCTTAAATGCAAATGGCCAATTTTCCTTGGCTTTCTGGTTACATGTTCAGATTTATACAAATACTTCTGTAGAGCTCACCTATTCCCAAATGTAAAATATTTCTAAAAATTCAGGGGCGCCTGGGTGGCTTAGTCGGTTGAGGGTCCGACTTTCGCTTAGGTCATGATCTCGCGGTTCGTGGGTTTGAGCCCCGCGTCGGGCTCTGTGCTGACTGCCAGCTCAGAGCCTGGAGCCTGTTTCAGTCTGTGACTCCCTCTCTCTCTGACCCTCCCCTGCTCACGCTGTCTCTCTCTCTCTCCTAGAAATAAATAAAACATTAAAAAAAAATTTAAAAAAAATCTCTAAAAATTCAACAGACTAAGAAGTAAAGCATATATTTAAAAGACAAAACAGAAATGGGATAAGGCCATCTGAGATAAAATTGTTGCTTTCACTGAGCACTGAATCTAGCTTTGTGTTTCCTGGCAGCTAAGACAAAATGGTGAACCCAAAGGATTATACAACTCTGCCAGGATGATAAAAGAAGGAAGTATTTAAGCCTCTGGCAGGTGCTGGATTACAGACATATCATAACTATATTCTATGATGAATTTAAAGCATGGAGTTAATTATAGAAGAATCTAGTCTTCTGATATGAGGCACAGTTCATATTTTACTAGCAAACTGATGGCCTGGGGTGGAAAACTGGGTTATTTCCCATTAAATAAACAGTTAAGCTGCTAAAGTACCTGCAGTCAGGGCTAACATTTTCCTTAAATATGAACTTTGAATTTTCTAAGTACTGGTATAAGAGCCAAAATCCACTATCACATTTCAGATAAAAGATACTTTGGCTTGAGTACTGTAAGGGCAGCTATTATCAAACACAATCAACCACTGGTGCTCTTGGGAGAATGACTGATTTTGAGAAGGATCATATTCTGACTGACCCACTAGCATGAACTAGCTATCATGAAGCAGCTGTGTTACTGGACCTGTTGGATACATCACTTTAGAAGCTCAGTGAAGTGGTGAAAAACATCTGCCAAACAATAATTTTAGTTCTGTTATATTGGTCTTAAGCTCTTCTTTCTGGTAATAATTTAGATATGTATTAAGTTTGCTCCTAGAGTGATACTATAATGTTGCCATTGATACCAAGAACGATGCTGATACACCTGGGGGATAACTAAAGAACATGCATCCTATTCCCCAAATAGCTTCATAAAAATAATTTCAAAAGATGGGATGGCAGAATAGCCTAAGTTCTTATTTTTTAAAAAACACTCTATTTTTAAGTAATCTTTATATCCAATGTGGGGCTCAAACTTATAGTTCCAAAACCAAGAGTGGCATGCTTTACTTCCTTTCTTCTAGTTGATTTAAAAAGCAACTATATGGGGCACCTGGGTGGCTCGGTAGGTTAAACATCTGACTTCAGCTCAGGTCATGATCTTGTGGTTTCTGAGTTCAAGTCCTGCATCAGGCTGTGTGCAGACAACTCAGAGCCTGGAGCCTACTTTGGATTCTGTGTCTTCCTTTCTCTCTGCCCCTACTCTGCTCATACTCTATCTCAAAAATAAAAATAATAAAAACATTGAAAAAATAAAAAAATTTTAAAAAGCAACTACATAAAATAATATGTATATAATGTAGTGGTGGGCCCATATAATATACAAATGTAATATATTTGCCAATAAAAGCACAAAGGAAATAGGTTGGAGGCAAAGCTGTATTGCCTACAGATGTTAAGGTACTAATTATAACAGGTACTTTTTTCTATATGATGGTAGAATTTAACTAGTATAAGTACTAAGTACATTTGGATTCCTTAAGATGTATATGGTAAATTTAGAAAAATCACTAAAAATACTCAAAAAAGGAAAAAATACTGCAAAAATTAAACTGCCACATAGGAAAATATTCACTTAATGTAAAAAAAAAGGCAGAAAAAGTAGAAAAAAAAAAAAAAAAAAAACAAGAAAAAAACAAAAAAAAAAAAAAAAACAAACAAACAAAAAAAAACCCCAAAGCAAAATGGTAGACATAAGCCAATTATATCGGTAACATTAAATGCAAAAGGATTAAACAATTCAATCAAAAGACACAGTTTAAGTAGAATGCTGATTCAAATATACACTGTCCTTAGGAGACATACTGGAAAAAAGGATGGGAAAAGATACATCATGCAAATAGTAACCATGAGAAAGTAAAAGTGACTATGTATTAATAAAAAATGTTTTGAGACATAAAGCATTTCATAATGAAAAAGTTTAAGTCAGTAAAATATAACAGTTATAAACATATCAGCCCCTAATAAAGAAGCACAAAATATATGAAGCAAACACTAATAGAAATGAAGGGAGAAATAGACAATCCATAGTAATAGTTGAAGACTGTAACACCCACTTTGAATAATAGATAAAATAATAACATAGAAGATTAACAAGAAAATAGAAGACTGTGACAACACTATAAACCAACCAGACCTAAAAGACATCTACAGAACCCTCTAGGGGCACTTGGGTGGCTTAGTCAGTTAAGTGTCTGACTTCAGCTCAAGTCATGAGCCTGTTGTTTGTGGGTTCAAGCCCCGTGTTGGGCTCTGTGCTGACAGCTCAGAACCTGAAGCCTGCTTCAGATTCTGTGTCTCCCTTTCTTTCTGCCCCTCCCTTGCTCACAATCTGTCTCTCAAAAATAAACACTGAAACTTAATAATAGAACACCCAATAATCTTAAAGTGAAAATTAACACAATCCTAAATTATCAATGGGTCAAAGAAGAAATCAAAAGGGTAACCATAAGATACATGACAGAGAAGACACAACATAGTAAAAGAGGCAACTAAAGCAGTGCTTGAGGGAAACTCATAGCTGTAAATGCCTATTTCAAGAAAAGTATTCTCAAATCAGTATCCTACATTTCCATCTTAAGACATAGGTGTGGGAAAGGAAGAGCAAATCAAACCTAATGCAAGTGGAAGAAAGTAAATAATAAAGAATACAGTAAAAATAGATAAAATACAGAACAGAAAAACAGGAAAAAACTCAAACCGTAAATATGTTCACTGAAAAGACCAATAAAAACTGACACTTTTTGTCAGACTGACCAAGAAAATAAAAGAGAGAAAACTCAAATGATCAGAATCAGAAATAAATAAGGAAGATTCTACTGAATCTACAAAAATAAAAAGGATTAATAAAGGATACTATGAAAAGCTATACACCAACAGATTAGATCAAATTCCCAGAAACAGATAACTACCAAAATGGATCAAGGAGATATAATTCAAATAGACCTAAAAAAAATGGAAGGCAGCTATGCTCACCACTATACCATCAATGCTGCACTAGACCTGTAACAAATGGAGACCAAAGTAGTAATCAAAAAAAATCTTAAAAAAAAACAAAAAAACCCAAAAAACCCCCAAAAAATCTTACCCACACAAAAGCTCCAGCACAGAAGACTTCATCAGTGAATTCTATCAAACATATAAAGAATTAACAACAGTTTTTCATAAAATCTTCCAAAAAACAGAAGAGACACTTCCCAACTCATTCTATGAGGCTAATAGTACCCCAATGCTAAAATCAGAAAAAGGTATCACAGGAAAACAACATACCAGTATTTCTTATGAATATAGATACAAAAATCCTTAATATACTAGTAAAGTGAACCCAGCAATCCATGAAAATAATTATACACCAGGACTCAGTAAAATCCATTAATGTAATATATCATCATCAAATAATAAAAACTATATAATAAAACTAAGAATCACATGATCATCTCAATGGGTGCAGAAAATATATGACAAAATCTAATACTCTTCCATAATAAAAATATCCAACAGACTAGGAAGAGAAAAAAATTTTCTCAACTTGATTATCTGTGACAAAAACCATAGCTAACATCATACTTAAGGTGGAAGACTGGGTGCTCTCCTGCTAAAATCATGAACAAGGATATCTGCACTCACTATTTGTACTGAACATTGTATTGAGGTTCTAGCCAGAGAAATGAGCCAAGAAAATAAAACAAAAGGTATCTAGACTGAAAAAGAAGCAAAACCGTATCTTCACAGATGACATGATCTTGAAAATCCTAAAAAATCCACTAAGGAAGGATATAACTAGTAAAATGAGTTTGACAATGCTGTAGGATACAACATAAATACAAAATACAAATATATAAAAAATTAATTATGCTTCTATACATTTCCAATGAACAATCTAAAGAAAATTAAAACAATTTTATTTAAATATCATTAAAAGATAAAATACTTAGGTATAAATTTAATAAAAGACATATAAAATTAACTCTGAAAATTACAGAAACTGTTGAAAGAAAATAATTGGAAAACATTCCATGTTCAAGGAATGGAAGACTTAACATAGTTAAGATGCCAATACTTCAAATTAATCTACAGATTCAACACGATTCCCATCAAAATTCCAATTGACTTCTTTGTGAACACTGACAAACTGATTGTAAAATTCATATAAAATTGCAAAGACCCAGAGAAGCCAAAACAATCTTGATAAAGATCAAAGTTGGAGGACTCACATATCCCAATTTCAAACTTCCATCAAAACAATGTGACACTGGCACAGGACAGACATATAGATTAACTGAGTAGCACTGAGAAATAAACTCAGACATTTATGATCATGTGATTGACTGACTGAATGATTGATGTAGCATGTGCACGAGTTGGGGAGGGGCAGAGAGAGGGAGAGAAGAATCTCAAGCAGGATCCATTCTTAGCACACAGCCTGGTGTGGGGCTTGATCTCATAATCTGAGCCTAAATCAAGAGTCAGAAGCTCAACCGATTAAGCCACCCAGAACCCCCTATGATCATCTGATTTTTGATAAGGGTGCCAAAACCATTCTATGGGAGAATAGTCTTTTCAGCAAATGGTGCTGGGGCAACTTGATCACCATGTGCAAAAAGATTGTAGTTAGATCTGATCTCATACCGTATAAGACATTAACTAAAAGTGGATCAAAGTTTAAATGTCAGAGCTAAAACTATAAAAGTTTTAGAAGAAAATCCACACAAGAATCTTTGTGATCTTAGAGCTGGTAATGAATTATTTGATATGACACCAAAAGCATGATCAACAAAATAAAAATAAATTGAACTTCATCAAAATTAAAAACTTTTGTACTTGAACAATAAAGTGAACAGACAACTCGCAAAATGGGACAAAATATTTCCAAGTCACTGATGTATTAAGGGACTTGTATCAGAATACAGGAAGAACTCTTAAAATTCAATAATAAAACGACAAACAACAATTATATTGGGCAAAGGATCTGAATAGACATTTTCCAAGGAAGATATACAAATGGCTAATAAGCACATGAAAAGATACTCAATATCATCAGTCATCAGGGAAATCAAAATCCAAATCACAATGAGACATTACTAGAATGGCTATAATAAACAAAGTCAAATAATTAACAAGTGTTGGCAAGGATGCAGGGAAATTAAATCACTCATGCAATGCTTACGGGGATGTAAAATGGTGTGGCTTCTTTGGAAAAGTTTGACAGTTCCTCAAATGATTAAAACAGAGTCACCACAGGGCGCCTGGGTGGCTCAGTCAGTTAAGTGTCCGACTTCGGATCAGGTCATGATCTCAGTCTGTGGGTTCAAGCCCCACGTCGGGCTCTGTGCTGACAGCTCAGAGCCTGGAGCCTGCTTCAGATTCTCTGTCTCCCTCTGACCCTTCCCTGCTCACTCTCTGTCTCTCTCTCAAAATAAAATAAAGACATAAAAAAAAAAAACAAAAAAAAAAAAACAGGGTCATCATATGATCCAGTATACTAACAGAAATGAAAACATATGACCGCACAAAAACTTACTAACTAGGAGCATGTGGCCGGCACAGTTGGTAGAGCATGTGATTCTTGATCTTGGGGTTGTGAGTTTGAGCCCCTGGTTGGGTGGAGAGATTACTTAAAACAAACTTAAAAAAAATGTAGAAACTAATGTTTATAGCAGTACTGTGTGGAACCAACCCAAATGTCCATCAATTGACAAATGGATAAACACAATGTGGCAGTATTATTATTCAGCAGTAAAAGTAGCGAACTACTGATACATGCTAACACGGATGAGACTTAACATTATGCTGCATGAAAGCAGCTAGTCACAAAGACTACCCATGACTCCATTCATATGAAATAACAGGGAAATTTATAGAGACAGAAAGTAAATGAGTGGCTGGGAGATGGTGGTGGTGTCAGGGGATAACAGCTAAAGGGTATAGTTTCTTTCCTTGTTATTTTCACCAGTCTATTCACATTAAAACATTTAAATGTGGTAAAATACACAATTTACAATTCACCATTTTAACCATTTTTTAGTGTATAGTTCAGTACTATTAAGTACATTCACATTATTGTACAATCATTACCACAGTCCATCTTTAGAACTCTTTTCAACTTGCAAAACTGAAAGTGTACTCCATAAATATTTCCCCGCCCCTGGCAACCATCATTCTACTTTCTGTTTCTAGAAAAACATTCTACTTTCTGTTTATATGACTACTCTAGGTAACTCATACAAGTGGAATCATACAACACTTGTCCCTTTGTAACTGGCTTATTTCATACAGCATAAGCTTTCTTTAAGATTCATCCATGATGTAGCATGTCTTAATTTCCCTCCTTTTAAGGGTGAGTAATATCCTAGAGTATGTACAACCCACATTTTGTTTATTCATTGATTTGTTAATGGACACTTGCTTTTTTTCCACCTCAGGGTTTCTTTCTGAGGAGATGAAAATGTTCTAAAATTTATTGTGGTGACAGTTGCATATTTGTGAATATACTGAAAAGTATATTTTGAGTAGGTGAATTGTACAGTATGTGAACTTTATCCCAATAATAGTGTTGCAAATAAGATAAATAAGAAATGGCAGAATGAATAAGAATGGGGTATATATATAAAAGATATTCACAAAGTAGTTCTATCACATGAAGTTGCCCACAAGAGGGTTGATGACTTAAGCAATCAGAGGGAAATTCTAAACAAAAATGTTATGATCATCATCTTCTCTTCATGATTTTGCAAACATCATGATTTATTTCAAACTGTTACTTTCTTGATGGGAGACAATGACTAAGTATATTCTTCTCACGCAGTAATTAATTCATTTGAAAAGCAAGCTCCACATCTGGTACAGTTCTTAGGGGCTACGAAAGATGCTATCTTTGAAAATTTATGAACAGTTAGCAAGGTGTACTAGGAAGTCATTTGGTTTTCTCTCTTTTTCAACCATCTGATGTCTTATTGCCAATGGTATAGGAAATATGCCTGAACTTACTACTTAGTATGCATGGCTGTGTTCCCCAAAGATGCTGTAATTAATCAACAGAATCCATTTGGGGACTGTAGTAGTCTGAGTATCACACATTTAATTCTTCTGAATTACAAAGACTGAAGCAGTTAACACAGAACAAACACTCTGAAACCCTTTGGTCCCAATGTCTGACTTAACATGTGTGCCAACTAAGCAAATTTCATTATAAATGTAAACCAAACTTAATTAGCCCAGCAGAAAATAGGAAATTGATAGTTTAACTATTGAAAAATTAGGGCACCTGGGTAGCTTAGTTGGTTAAGCATCAGACTTTGGCTCAGGTCATGATCTCATGGCTTGTGAGTCTCAACTCTCTGGGCTTTCAGCACAGAGCCTGGAGCCTGCTTCTGATTCTGTCTCCTTCTCTCTGCCCTTCCCCTACCTCCAGTCTGTCTGTCAGTCTCTCATAAAAATAAACATTAAAACATTTTTAAAAACTATTCAAAAGTTATTCCATATTTCCTTGGACTTAAAAAAAAACTTTTAAAACTGAAGTATAGTTGACAATGTTACATTAGTTTCAGATATACAACATAGTGATTCACCTTCTCTATATGTTATGCTACCTTGACCACAAGTGTAGCCATACACAAGTCACCATATAACGTTAAAATACCATTGACTATACTCTCTATGCTTCACATATTTTGGATCTTTTTTGTTAGATTTTCCTATTAAGAGCACTGTTATAAACTTCTCTTGCAGCAATTTTAATTTTGGGACTGGATTAAATATGTAGATATGATTATAGGATAAAAAAGTACAGCAGTTTTGTGTTTCACTAAATGTCATCAGACTGATTTATAGAGAAGTGGGCTTTTCATATGCCTACCAACTAGCAATGTCTGGCTTTATGCAGAATGCTTTAACTCTTGTTTTATCCCCCATTTGCTGTTAAAGTTGCCGTAATTCTCATTTCTTAAGACTGTTGGTGAGTAAACATTTTCTTATGTGGTAGTTTACCATTAGTTTCAGTCAGCTGAGTGAACTATTTATCTCCATGAATTGTTTGTTGAGTTTCACTGTTCTTATTCTAGTACAGAAGTGATAACAGCATTTTATGTAATAAGCTTTTACCAGACATATCTGTTACATTTCCCAACTTCTTGCTGCTTTCCTTCTGAAATCTGTCTTACTGTAACTGCACTGGATCTTTACATTAAGAAACTTTCCAATATTCATCTACTCTTTGATAATGTATTTCCTATCTTAAATCCTAAATCAGTGGGAAAAAAAAAAAACAGTTGGGAGAAAAGAATTTTCACAAACTCCTTTCTGCACCTATCCCCTACCAGAATCTAACTCATGTACTGTTTCTTCTATTTCCCATATGTGAACCCTCCGCACTCTTACCTACGACTAACGTACTTCATTTGGAATGCTGGCTCTCCCCTTCCTTAGGGACCATACAACTCTCCTTCTTCGTCCTGCAGAGGCGTACGTTTCTACTGTCTTTTCCTTCAATATACAAACCCTTCTTTTTCCAATTAAGAAAAGGACATTCTTTCTTGACCTCCTTTCCCCTCCCATGTACTATTTCAATTCAAGCTTCCCTTTTATGAAAGCAATCCTCCTCAAAAGTTGTCTCAATTTCCTCTCCTCTCATTCTTTGGCTTTTATCTCCTGAAGTCTTCCCCCATAGTTAAGTTTCTCTTCAAGTGTTTTTATTATGTTTTTTGGGGGTCTGAAATATATATATATATATATATATATGGCCACAAATATGTTATACAGTTCAAAGAATTCTAAAATGAACCGCCATTTGAATAAAGACACAAAACATCAGTAATATCTTAGAAGCTCCCATACATTCCCCTGCACACACCTCTAACCGTTGTATTGTTGTGCTCTGAATGGATACATAAGACATTTATCCATTCAATTTGGGTGGCTGCTGCAAACATTCATGTACAGGTCTCTAGTACACATCTGTTAAGGTTTTAAGGTAGAGTCTGGAACATTTTTTTCTGTAAAGAACCAGCTAGTATACATATTTAGGCTCTGTGGGATACATGGTCTCCATTGCTTATTCTTCTTTGATTTTTAAAATTATCCTTTACAAATTTAAAAACCATTCTTAGCTCGAACCATATTTGGGTTCTGGGACACTACTGGCTTCTTTTTTAAGGTATAAACCTAGTAGCAAAACTGCTCAACCACAGGTGCACATCTTCAACATCAAAGATGTTTAGTTTCTCTCCATGTTTGTTTTCTGCATAAAGATTTTACACTTATTTTGTTGGAATTATTTTCAGTCATTTACTTGCTTAAAAGCTTTAAGAAATTACTTTTATGCCTCTGTTAAATGCCCTGTGGTATATACTTTTCCTTAAAAATACTTATTTTTAAAAAATACTTATTTTTGAAGGAGAGAGAGACAGTGTGAGCAGGGGAGAAGCAGAGACAGAGAGAAAGAGAAGGAGACACAGAATCCAAAATGGGCTCCAACTCTGAGCTGTCAGCACAGAGCCCAATGCAGGGCTCGAACTCACAAACCACAAGATCATGACCAGAGTTGAAGTTGGTTGCTTAGTCAAATGAGCCACTCAGGCGCCCCCAAAATACTTATTTTTAAAGATGTTAGTTTTGCAGCTTTTCTCTTCATTTTAAATAAAACTGGTCTTTGCTCAAACTATTAGAAAAGGAGACCAAAATCATTATTTACAGCTTTAAGGAAGTATAACTGATGGAAAATAAACTGCACATTATGGGTGCTATTTGAGGAGCTGTGACACACATATATATATCATGAAACCTTCACTTACCCAGAAGTTGCCTTATGCCCCATTTGTAGTTCCTTCCTTCTTCTCCATCAACTAACTCCCCCTTAGCTGTACTCTGCCCCAAACACTGATAATGCTTTCATGTAAAAGATTAGGCTGCATTTTCTACAGTTTCATATACATGGAATCATATGGTATATACCTTTATCTGGCTTTTCTCCACTCAGGGTAATTATGAGATTCATCCATGTTGTATATGTCAATAGTTCATTCTTTTTATTGCTAAGTGATATGCCATTGATGAATGTAACACAAATTGTTTATCCATTCAGTTGTAGCTGGACATTTGGGTTGGTCCCACTTTTCAATTCTCTTGATTAAATACCTAGAAGTGGAATAGTTGGGTCACATAGTAGGTTTAACTTTTTAAACAAATTTTCCCAGGGTGTGTTTTTGTTTTAACTGGGGTTTGAGAATTCTTGTTATATTTTCTACATGGTTTTTTCTAAGATACTCAATTTTATGAGCCAGTATACTGCTTGACTTTTTATTTTTATTCTTTTGTACAGGGGCCAGTTTCCATCAGACATTTTCTTTCTGTCTGAAAGACTTCAACAATTCTTGTGGTGCAGGTCACTTGTGATTCAGTTTTTATACATTTGAAATCATCTTCATTTCAGCTTTGTTTCTCAAAAATAAGTCTACTGGTATAACTCTAGATTATTTTTTTCACTACTTCAAATACAGATGTCGTGGCACTGTCTTCTGGCTTGTGTGGTTTCTAGCAAGTGGTCTGCTGCCATTCTTACCTTTGTTCCCCTTTATGTAATGTCTTTTTTTCTCTGGCTGCTTTTATGATCTTCTCTTTACCACTTTTTTTTTAAGAAGTTTTTTCCTTCATGTTCTTTTCCTTGGAGATCGTTGAACTATTTTTGGAACTGTGGGTTTATAATTTTCATCAGATTAAAAAAATTTTCAGCCATTACTTACTAAAAAATATTTTTTTTCTATCCTTTTCTCTCTTTTGAGGATGCCAATTACACATGTATTAGGCCCCTTTATGAGCACTGATGCTCTATTCATTTTTTCCCCCTCTCTGATTTTTGTATTAATATTGTTTTGCAAACAGTTTCAATTAGCTGATATTTCTCCTCATTACTAGCCTTAGTTTCCTACTTCTCTCCATACTTGGTAACTTTTGATTTGACGGCAGGCATTGTAACTTTAATCTTGCTGGGCGTTGGATATTCTTGTATTTTTTAACAATATTTGCCCTGAGTCACAGTTAAGTTACCGAGAAATCATTTAATTCTTTTGAGTCTTGCTTTTCTTTAGGTATGACCAGAGTAGCCTTTAATCTAGGGCTAATGTTCCCCCCACTACTGAGACACTGTCCTTTTAGGTCTTCCACTCGACGTCTCATGTATAATAAGGTTTTGGCACTCTGGCTGGTAGGAATATAAACTATTCCCATCCTTGTATGAGCTCCAGGGATTGTCCTGCCTGCTCCTGGCCTTGGATGGATTTTGTACATAAAAACACTAGGCAGGAATCTATTAGACTCAAGAGGGTCCCTCTGTAGATCTCCACAGCCTTCTCTTGGTAGTCTCTTCTCTTCAGCACTCTGTCCTGTAAACTCTAGTCACCTTGGCTTCCTTGCACTCCTAACTCCATCTCTTTAATTGAGAGAGAGGCTCTGCTTAGGCCCATCCTCGAGTGGTGGCTAGGAAATTCTTGCTAGGCAGCAAGATGAGACTCATTTTATTTTCCTTCTCTCAGGATTTATTGTCCCTCACTGTCTAAAGAAATCTGGTTTTGTAGATATAAATATTTTAAGTTTATTTATTTTGGGAGAGAGTATGCGAGTGGGGGAGGGGAGAGACAGAGGAGACAGACCTCCCCCCAAGCAGGTTCCACACTGCCAGTGTGGAAGGGCTTGAACTCATAAACTGCAAGATCACGACCTGAGCTGAAACCAAGAATTGGATGTGTAACTGACTGAGCCACCCAGGCACCCCTACTTTTAAGTTAAGGCAGGAGGATAAATCCAGTTCCCAATAACCATCTCGGCTAGAAATGGAAGGCAGGAGGATGAAGATTTTTAAGATACTTTCATCAGTGTGCCTTATACTGTTCCCAAAACCAGTAAGTAAAATGCAAAGTCAGCACACTTCCAAGCCACAGAAATTATTCACAAAATAAAATACAAGGGATATGCCAGAGGGGTATTTCTAAGACAAGCCTATTACACTTCCTAAACTTGGCCTATCTCAGGGGACTGTGTGTTATCTCAGTTACCTACGGCCTGAAGGAATACCAAATAAAATTGAAAGCCATTCCAAATGTTGGGCTATACAGAACATCACTGGGTTTTTAGAACAATTTGGAAAAGCTTAAAACTTACATGGGGAAGAAAGCAGTGAAAATTTAACGATTCAAAAAGAAGGCAGGGAAGATTAAGAGATTTACTTTTCTTCTAAAATTTAAAAAATACATTTTTAATCTGAATATCTCCTTTATACAAGTTCTTTATTATCCTTTAAAAAAGAACTACCTATTTTTGAATAAATACTCTGGACCTTTCATACATAAGACTTCCTGAACTGTCTAAACTTCTCATTTCCTTCTCAGAGTTCTCTAATCTACTACATACTGTCTGGAAGGTTACAAATGACCTCTTGTTACATACAATGTCTTCTCCATCTAATAGTTTTCATCCTCCCTAGCAACATTTGTTAATCTTTGAAATCCCCTTGTATTTTGGCTTTCCTATTGCTCTCTTCCTGTGTAGTTAGTCTTCATTTCAAAGGGTTTCCTATAGGTCTTAGCTATTGCTGGTTATTAATCATCTAGTCTAAGTATTGGCAAACTATGGCCACTGGGCCAATTATGACTCTGTGTCTGCTTCTGAATAGCCTGCAAGCCAAGAATGATTTTTACTGATAAACATTTGCGATCAATTTGATAGAAAATATTCACTTTGAGCTCCTTAGTTAAATGAAATGTTATCTCCCTATGAAGAGTAATTATATTCATGTCATTAGTAGGCCTGTGGTAAAAAAAAAAATTGTCCTCAATTATTATATTTTGAATTTTGTCAATGAAATTTCTTTTTTTTTCTTAAATAGTTTATTGTCAAGTTGGTTTAAATAGAACACCCAGTGCTCATCCCAACAAGTGCCCTCCTCCATGCCTATCAACCTATTTTCTCTCTTATATAAATACCTAAAATAGTATCAAAATTTTATATTTTTGCCTTTAAAGCCTAAAATATTTCCTTTCTGGCCTGTTAAAGATAAGTTTGTTGACTCTAGATCTAGTACATATTTTTAAGTAAATGATATCCAAATAATATTTACACTTACTTCCAACTCTAACATTGAAAAACATTAAAAAATATTTACTTGGGGTGCCTGGGTGGCTCAGTTGGTTAAGCAGCCGACTTCGGCTCAGGTCATGATCTTATGGTTCGTGGGTTCAAGCCCCGCAACGGGCTCTGTGCTGACAGCCAGGTCAGAGCCTGGAGCCTGTTTCAGATTCTGTGTCTCTCTCTCTGACCCTCCCCTGCTCATGCTGTCTCTCTCTCTCTCTCAGAAATAAGTACAACATTTAAAAAAATAAAAATTTACTTATTTTTGGGAGAGCACAATCAAGAGATGGGCATAGAGAGGGGGACAGAGGATCCGAAGTGGGCTCTGTGCTGACAGGCCGACAGCAGCAAGCCCAATGTGGGGTTTGAACTCACAAGCTGCAAGACCATGACCTGAGCCGAAGTCGGACATTCAACCAACTGAGCCCAGGTGCCCCTCCAACCCCAGCATTCTATTGTTGCTAGTAAAACATTTTCCATCAAGATATTTGAAATTTTTAATCATCACTTATAATATCACCAAATATTTGTAAATTCTTTCAAAAGTCCTCCTAAATGTACCCCTTCTGATTGCGACCACCACAGGCAAGGATCCTGCCACTTGATGCTTCTATTACGGGGCCCTTCGCTTGTGGTCTTGGCTTAAATCAAATCTATCTCAGGACCTGCTACTGAACTAAATAAAAACAACAACAGAGGCGCCCGGATGGCTCAGCTGGTTGAACGTCCGACTTTAGTTCAGGTCATGATCTCACAAGATTCCTGAGTTCGAGCCCTACATAGGGCTCCGTGTCTCCCTCTCTCTCTGCTCCCTCACTCGTGCTCTGTGTCTGTCTCTCTCAAATATAAATAAAACATTAAAAGAAAACCCCTAGCAATTTATTAAACTTAAACACAAATTCCTTAGTCTGATCTCTTATGAGTTGGTTTCTCTTTATTCTAACCTAAAAGAAATAATCCAAATACTCTGTGGAAAAATATTTAAAAGTAATATATGATGAAAAAAGCAAGCTGCAGCAGAATAAAAAATTTATGAAAATAATTCCACATATGCAAAAAAAAATTCACAGTAACACAAACAAGGACATTCCTAACCTCTCAACAAAAACAATGATGCTCTCTTTCTAAAACTCAAGTTTTTCACATATCTACCTAAAAGAAATAGAAGTGTTATAAAGGTTCATACCAAAGTCTAAACAGTGATAATTTTGGTGAATAGTAACTGCTTTGGACAAAGGGCAAAGGATATGGCAGAAATTAAAAAGTTTATACCATGTGTTTTTATATTGTTTAATTTGTAAGCCAGAGTCAATTAAAACTATAGAAAATACACTGCTTAAAACCCAGAATTCCTAGCAAAGTTTACATATTATGTATGTATTGAGAAATGACTTGAGAAACGTGCCAAAATTTAACAGTGATTATCTCTGGGAGATAATAGCTGACAGTAGTTGATCTGCTTTTTCACACGTAAAAAAATTAATATTTAATTTTTTAGAGAGAGAGAGAAAGACAGACAGACAGACAGTATGTGGAGACATAGAATCCGAAGCAGTCTCCAGGCTCTGGGCTGTCAGCACAGAGCCCGACATGGGACTCGAACACATCAACTGTGAGATCATGACCGAACCCAAGGTCAGACACTTAACTGACTGAGTCACCCAGGAGCCCTTGCTTTTTCACACATTTTTATGTTTTGAAACATTTTATATTTTTAAATTTTCTGCAATGACTATGTATCATATATGTAATCAGAGATAGAGAAAAGACTGTTTCAAATAGATGAAATACAGATGTAGGAGAAATATTCTGGGTATTTCTCAACAGAAACCCACTGAGAGAGAATGAGGAAGAGCCACAAATATGATCAGTTAGCTTATGTGTAACATGAAGAGATTTTTGCATGAAAGGTTAGCTTTCCTCCACATTCTTTATAGGTACCTATTAAATATTAAGGTACCTATTAAATATTAGTATTCTAAATCTACAATATTACTACTATGATTCGTTTTGAACTCACAAAAAATAAAACAGCTATAGCATCTTCTTTCCTTCCCGTTTAACATTTTGTCAATGAAACTTAATTCACTAATAAATTTTGCTAATAAATACACGTCTACAAAAATAGTAAAAAGTGTATTTTACATTTGGTGAAGAGAAAATGAATGCTGTGGAAAGGGAATGTTTTAGCCCCCCAAATCATTTTCTCTTTACATTTTATTTCTCTAGGCTTGGAGTTAACTTCCTGGTTAATAACAAAAACAAAATTTCACCAGAAAATACGGTTCAAACTGAGACTTTGTTACCATCAATTATGTCAAAGGATGGCTGAGACAAATGAAAAAGTTAACATGTGAAACCAGAAGTTTAGGAGAAATACAATGAATCCAAGACAGGTTCCAGGAGTAGGACAAAGGGGATACCAACAGGATTCCAATAGTATATAGCAAGAGTAAGATATAAAAATGGGGAAAAACAGATTGTGGGGAGGAAAAAGGGAAAAGACTTAAAAGGAGGTTTGCTTTTCATCATTTCGTAAAGATACTGTGAAACATTTTTTAGCAAGTTCTGAAAAATAAAGGTTACGGTCTCTTCAAGCTTCTCTCTGTGTATGCGAGCCCTTTGAGATGACAGATCAAAAACAAAAGTATATTCTCCTTTTGAGTTTCAAGATAAAAATGAGAAATGAAAGGTAAAACAGAAGGAAAAAAATCCATTAAAAATGAGGGCATTTTTAAGATATTATCCAACTAGCTTGTCACTTTTGAAGACACTATAGGAAGGGAATTAATTTTTCTCCATACCAAAAACTGAGAGAAATCCCACAATTAGTTGTAAAACCAGTTCTTCTGACCACTAAATCGCTTGCTGAAAATGACAAGACATAACTTGCAATCTTCACAGTATACATAACAACAAATCTAATGCAAACAAAAAGTTGCCTCAGTGATAACTGAAACGTTTAGCTGAAAAGTAAAATTAACAATTCAAATTCTATTTTTCTGCATAAGGAGCCGCTGCCCCCCCCCAAAAAAAATGAGGTTGCTAAGCAACTCAAGCTAAGGAAGCCATTTTTCAAAACAAAGGCTCACTGTTGTTACAGAAATCTTAGCTCTTTTTATAATCTGGTAGTGGAATGGAGCTCATTACAGTCCATTAATAAAAAACATAAAGTGTATGGATGAGGACCCTTTAAGCCCAGAGTTTAACATATACTTTCCATCTAAAACTAAGTATACTTTTTGGAATGGTGTAATTTATACAGTTTTATCTTTAAATATTGGGTCTTGGATAAAAGTTTACCAATAAACAGTGATAATCAGATATAACTTTCTTGCAGATGTTTAAAATATTACTGGATTATGGCTATATACACAGCTCAGCTCTCTGGATAAAAACAAGATGAGAAGAAGGGCTTAGCGCAGGTGAAGGGTGTTAACTCTTGTTGCCTGAAGAATCACCCAGATCAGGCCCATGCCGGTGAAATGAGAATGTAGAGAGCTAGGGGTTATGACCAGTGTTTTAAGTTTATTTATTTTGAGAGCGAGCGAGCGTGAGAGTGAGCAGGGGTGGGGCAGAGAGAGAGAGACAGAGAGAGAGAATCCCAAGCAGGCTCTGTACTGTCAGTGTGGAATCCACTGTGGGGCTCCATCTCATGACCCTGGAATCAGGATCTGAGAGCAGAAATCAAGAGTTGGATATGCTTAATTGACTGAGCCATCCAGGAGTCCCTATTAACAGTATTTTAAAAGAGTTTTACAGGTGATTCTAACAAGCTGATGAGATTAGGAATCACTGGAAGACAAGTTATAAGTTAGGGTTCTAGAAATCAGGGTAGAAAAGTTTAGACCTTCAGGTTAAATTCTATGATTAACTTTTCCTGTTTCATAGTCTATATGTAAAATAAAAACAAACACACTATCATTTTCAAAGAAGGACACTTTAAAGACAAGGTTCTAGAAATGTAAAGAGTTTACATAAGAAAACATTCTGGAAGAAAGTTTTTATCTGCATTTCTAAGCTTTCCGTAATAAAAACCCCATTAAAAAAATTCGTTTTTTTTTTTTGTGAGAGAGTGCATGTATGCACCACAGTGGGGGAGGGGCAGAGGGAGGGAAGGAGAATCTGAAGTAAGCTCCATGCTCGGTGTGTAGCATGACCCACTGGGAGATCATGACCTGAAGCAAAATCAAGAGTCGGACGCTTAACTGACTGAGTCACCCAGGCACCTCCAAAACCCTATTTTAGATTTTTAGATGGACTGAAACAGAAGGTGAAGAAATGTTGACCAGGTAAGGTAGGGCTCAAACAGTAATAATGCTAAGTTATATATACTAGCAAAATGCTTAGTAGCTATACATATTTTGTTCCTTAATGCTTTCAAATTATCCCTTCCTTATAGGACTTTCTACTTGTTTCTTATGTGTAAGTTTAGGTGTCCATAAAAAAAAAAAAAACTGTAGCTCCCTAAGGACAAGGACTATGTCTTATCATTTTTCCATATCTAAATATGTAAATTGTTGCTGGATTGAATCTTGGCATTAGAAAGGAAAACAAACTTTTTATAGTGTTCTGAAAAATAAAGTGTGCAGATCTGTCAAATTTTATAGTCTTCACTTGAATACAATACTTCATTAAGATTTAGTAAGCTTTAGCAGTGGAAATGATTAAAACTAACAATATAAACTCTCCATTATTATGCATTCTGCAGGCCTTTATGGTGGCTAATACAGTATGAGGCATAAAATTCAGCTGATTCTTATTATTCATGATAATTATGTTCTAAAAGTCATATGAACGTTCATTGAATTAGCAAATACCGAGCCACTGTCGCTACAGGAAATACAGGGTTACTAAGAGCATCTGGTCACAATATCCTCATCAACTGATCAACATGTAACCTTATTCTCACGTGTATCTGTTTAAAGACCTGTAATCTAGATTTCTTACAATAATTAATTATATGTAATATTTTTTTATTAAACATTATTTGATAAGGTTTTAACACTTTCCTGGCGCAGAATAATTGGACCAAAATTTCTTTAGCCTGGCCTTATGATGTTGTCATTATGCTTTGATTAGCTGTCATCCCATGAATCCACAAATTTATCTGCTTTTCTATCTTTACTACAGCTTCATCACACACTTTAGAGGTTACCTTAGTACTTTCTGGAGTGGTCTCCCCTACAGATGGGTGAACTTCTTCCTTTTTCCTGGATGTGCCACATGGTTGACTCCTTAACATTGATCTGATGGCCAACAATATAATTCATAACAGAATAAACATATTTATTCCATAAGACACATTACAGCTTTCTTGTGCTTAGGAACACTCGAAAGAACTTCAGCACTATGCCTGGGGGCCACTTTAAGCGGCAAAAATCACCAAATAGCACAAAAATGCCAAAACTGTGGCATTAAATAGACTGAAAAGGACATTTCCAGTATGAGAGCTGAAGTAAGGAGGAAGACTTGTAACCTTATGTTTGGCCTCAGCTGAGACTGTGTACGTTGGGTGACTCAAATTTTTCATTGTTCTGTGCATATCTGCAAATGACTGAGAAAGCCCATAAATATCTATTTTGGGATTACAAATACATTATAGGGAATAGGCAATTTTGCAAATACAAATTCACAACAATGATCAACTGTACATATTTTCTTTATGTAAGTTACCCTGAAGGGATAATGTAGTATATTTTTTCACTCCTCAGCTTAATGTTTTGGTAAAAATGCAGATTTCAAATTCACTGAAGTAAATGGAGATAAATTTTCTGTTCTTATTTAAGGTTTATTTATTTTGAGAGAGAGAGAGAGAGAGAGAGCGCGTGCACGCACGCACAAGTTGGGGAGAGACAGAGAGGAAGAATACCAAGCAGGCTCCTTGCTATTAGCATAGAGCCTGACATGTGGCTCGAACCCATGAACTGTGAGATCATGACCTGAGCTGAAACCAAGAGTTGGATGCTTAACCGACTGAGCAACCCAGGAACCCTGAGATAAATTTTGTTAAACCTACAAAGGGAATGTCTTTTAAGAAGTATTAGCTTGGCATACAAGAAAAGAACAAATATGTAAATTCTGGTCACATAGAAAACACAAGTAATTTAGAAAATAAACTAACATTTTATTATATTTAGTCTACTCGGGAATAACACTCAAAAATATTTTCTGCCTAAAGGACAAACTAATGATAGTCTATGATTTCTCTCAGCTTTCCTACTACTTTTTGGGGAAGTGTCTAACCACCACAATAATCTGGAACATAGCTCAGATCCAGGTTAGAGGTAAAGGGACATGAACTATTAAAATAGAAGTCACAAATTCCTCAAGGATATCACAACCTTTTTTCAAAGTAGAGCCCTCCAGGATCTGACTCACAGCCTTTCTTTTTAAAAACTTAGTTCTGGTAACTCCACTATAGATTTAGAACACTACACTACTGATAACTGACCAAGAAAGACTCTGAGGTTAGAAAGTAAATGAAAATATGTCCAACATGCTTCAAAATTCTGTGGGGGGCACACTGTAATTACTGATGCTCAGGATTATGGCTCTGAATCAGCAATAAAACATCTTAACTATTTTCAGTGTCTTCTACTTAAGAACATAGGCAGCATAAACTGTATTTTAGAATCATTTTTATACACAAAGTCCTACACATTGAATTCTGCAAACTGATCCTGTGAGGTATTATACTTATCTCTTATAGATGAGAAAACCAGAGTACAAAAAGACTAATTAACTTGCCTAAAGTCACACATGCTTGAAATCATGTTTTGATTCCAAAGCTCACCTTCTTTTTAAATTTTTTTCCCAAATGTTTATTTTGAGAGAGAAAGAGAAGGAGAGAGCAGGGGAGGGGCACAGAGAAAGGGAGAGAGAGAATTCCAAGCAGGTTTGGCGCAGATAGCACAGATGTAGGGCTTGATCTTACAAATTGTGAGAGTCAGCTGCTTAACCGAATGAACCACCCAGGTGCCCACGAGTTCATCTTCTTCTAAGCGTATCATGTTCCCCATCAATGAATACCTAATGGCACAAGATTCAGTTATCTATAAAAAGTAGCTAGGTTAGACCTCCTCATAACCTGATATCAAATCAGTTAGACTCCATGATGAAGAGCCTTTAGGAACAGGGCATACATTTGGACTCCTGAGAAAATGGTAGAAGTTATAAGCACAGTGTCTTAAAATAAATGAAGCTAGCTGGAAAAAAAAATCTACTATATCAACTGTAGTATAAAATTTGAAAGATTTAATTCTCTCATATTTCAAACATGATATGGTTGTGTATTAAAAAAAACCCAAGTTGTAGACATTTCATATTTTAAATTATTTATAAATTCCACTTTATGTCTGTGTTCATCAATCTTGGGTCTCCATACCCATTACCTTTGTTAGCATATGCTTAGGTACAAGGAGGAAGAGAGGAAGGATATAAACCAGAAGAGAAACATGGGTTATCCAACATGTGTGTATATGGAAAAGAATCTCGTTGACAGGGTCAGGGGAAAGAAGGACATCATAACAACAACAACAAAAAAAACACCTGCACAACATGACTGCATTTATGTAAAACTATGTTTGTGAAGAAATTAGGAAAAAACAAACACACAAAACAAAAATGTCTTAGACTGAATTTTACTAATCTGATATTGACAATACATTGTTAAAGAATGAATACAAGATAATGTCTATTTCATTAGAACCTATTGCCTAATTTCAATACATATGTATTTTACATGTGTATATGTTTGTTTGGGCAGGAGGCTAATGTGAGAGAATCCATCCTCTAGAATGTTGAACACCGGTTACCTGGAGGTGAGGGCAGAGTGAGGCCTAATGATTAGCCTTCATTTTACACACCTTTGTGTTGATTGTTTAACTTGTGTCAGCAAGCATAATATATTTTGTAGTAAAAAAATTAATGAAAAATTTAAAAGCATATAGAGATTACAGAAACAAAATAGTAACATTAAGGCCCATAACTGTACATAACTGAGAATGAATAATATACATGTACCAATACATATGTGTAAGTTGGCCTCTGCCATTAAAGAAGTGTATTCAATTTACTACGCATTTACCGAGCTTCTACCCTGGGTTAGGCCCTGCTCTAGGTGCTGGAATACTCAGATAAACCTCTGTTCTGTGTGTAAACACACAGGAATATGTAAGATAAAGTATAATTTATACAAGCTAAACAAATCTATATTAATGAAGGAATGGTCTCTATAATATTAGCTCTTGGATAGGAATATGATGACCTAATTAGTAAATGCCAACAGTTGATCTTTAAGTTGGAAACCTGAAATATTATGGCAATTTGTTTATTAAATATTGCCCAGAATAACAAATAAATTTTCTGTAAAGAATGCGGTTACATTTTTTAAAATGCTGTTATATTTAAAAATGTTTTTTAAGTTTAAAAATTTTTAAAAATAACATTAGATACAAATGTTTTTCACTCAGGGGTATCCTAAATCAATTCTGTATATGACTTGTACTCCTACTTAATAACTAGCATAAAAGGTACCAGGATAAAAGTCTGACAGGATACAGATTCTTGCTTTAAGTGACACCCATTCCATTTCTCACATTGGTAATCTGTAGTTGGAAGAGATCAATGTAGTTTGTTACACAGTAACCAATTACTACTGTCAATATATAGCTAGCTTATTTCACACTGAACTTACTCCTCTAGGTCATAGCCCTAAACTGAGTAGTTCCCAAAACTTTCTCTAAATTTCAAGTTGGAGGGAAATTTCACTTCTCTTTTAATTGCTGGGCTTCCAAACTATCTCTCAGGCCAAGGCCAGCTCCCCCAATTTTTATTTTCTTGCAGAAGCAGGCCCAGGAACTAAAAGTTCGTATGGTTCTTTCCGAAGTATAATTATCAGCATCTACTTGACAGTTTTTAGATCCTGCCATCATACTTAAAACAAGGTTGAATTTAGGGGTGGTAGTACAGGGCTGTGCTCTTTCACATCTATAGACACTCCTAGGGCCAGCTCCCTCAGAAGTGGAGACAAGATTGCTTTTGTTTCAAAGGACTGATAAATATAACAAACATGGGAAAGTTTAAAGTCTAAGCCATCTTTATAGATCCTTTTAGACTTGATCTTCTTTCAAGAAAGCTCCTTTACTCAGCATGCAGGCCTATAAAACTTACAAAACCAGGGGTCTTTTTGATCTCTAGTAAGTCACTGTATTAAGTAATATCCCCTAATCTCAGCTCCTGCTCTACACTGGAATGATTTCTTTGGTAATTTTCTCTCAGGTCAAAAAAACATTATACTTTGGTTCAAAACGCAGATAATTCACAGCCATTCTCACACCATACATTTCACCTGCTTTAGCACAAAATTCTGCTTCTGACAATTGAAGGCTGAACTGGAATTACAGACCCCAAGTTTACTTAAATTAGAAAAAGCAGCTCAGATTGGGAGCATTTTCTCCTTATTTACAGAATTTAAACTTATACAATAAATGGGAAATTTAACACAGTATACATTTCTATTTTCAGTGTGTAGCTGCTCTACCTCAAAAGAGCTCATTAGAATATAAAACTCCAAAGCTGCCTGTGATTCATAACCAACTTGCTGATTAAAAATCCTGGGCCTCTTCAATCTGTGACATCACAGAGCTGGAAAGGGCAAGGAAATATGTGAGTTCCTGTGTGTGTGTTGTGTCTGTTTGGTAAAAAATAAAATGAGAGGCACGTCTCCATTCTCCCAAGTAGATTCAATGAAACAAGTCTGTCAATTCCTTTCTCACCCCTAATACCATCATCGGTAACCATAACCAGTGCCAACTGTTTACCAGCAATTAAAACTTAAGTCTTCCTTCTTGAAAACAGCAATGCAGTCCCTCTGGCAACCTTACAGGGATGTCATGAGAATAAATCAAAGACTGTAATACTTTCTGAATAATGGACTAAAGTGACCCAATTCAAAGGAAGATTACTATTTGTATCACATTAGGCTTATCAGAGAAGCTTCTCTTCTTCTGAGTTGAAGTAGCTAAAGAAGTAGTTCCATAACTTGCTTTTAGACAGAGCTATTATCATTTGCTTCTGCTATATGCCTTCCTCCACTTAGTGATGAAAAATGAGTTCCCCGTAGCCTGAAAAATTTCAGCAAGAAATTTTGCTGCTAACATTATATACAAGAAATATTCTCCCCCAATTCCTTACAAAAACCTTAAATATTAAGAAATGCTCCAAACTCCAAGGTCTATGACCACTATTGGTTATGAGGTGAACTGCCTACCTTTAGGCACATGAGAGAGATGATTTGACTCTTCAGTTTACATATGAAATGTTTTGCTTATACTGATTTTGTTAGAACTATTAGAGAAGTAGACTGTATCATAGTTTATCTATTCTATATTAGATAATGATTTCAGATCATGCCCCTTAGTGAATTTTAAAATTAGCAACAGATCATAATCATGATAAACAATGAAAAGCTATAGGATTAGGTTTCTTGGTCGTACTCACCTTAAGTTATTTTGTTGACCAGGAGGAATGACACTATAGTAAACTGGCATTCCTGTTGTGGGCATAGATCCTTGATTAGACTGATTAGGGAACATAACAGGCTGCTGATAAGTCTGATGGGCAATTCCTTGAGAACTTTGAGGCAGTGAAACCTAAAATTTGAAAGACAATTTAAAGGGAAAAAAGTTCTTCAAAACCTTGCAAATGTTAGGGTCTCCAGCCTCCATAAACTTTTCCAGTATCAATATTTAGGAATAAGCTAAAACTGCCAATTGGCTGTCATGCTAAATTAGCTATAGTACCACAACTTTATTTCTGTTCTTTTCAGCTAGCTATTATTTTTGGCTAGCCTTTATCAACTGTACAGTAGGCTAGATATATTAGGTTATAAAAATAAAATGTGACTTATGTCCTTAGGTAAAAGTTGTTTTAAAAAATAAATGGTTTCCAGAGGCACGTGAGTGGCTCAGTCAGTTAAGTGTCTGATTCTTGATTTCAGCTCAGGTCATTATCTCACAGTTTGTGGGTTCAAGCCTCAGGTCGGGCTCTGTGCTGACAGTGCGGAGCCTGCTTGGGATTCTCTCTCCCCCTCTCTCTCTGCTCCTTTCCCACTTAGATGCATGTACTTTCTTTCTCTTAAAAAAAAAAATGAACTTAAAAAAAAGGAAATGGTCATCTAAACACTGATGACATTTCCAAATATGAATGATGATTTGATGTGGAAAAAGTAATACCATACAGTTTGCCCCAGGCAGAGCTAAGTAAAACTCAGGTAGGGCACCAGTGAGCTACACTGCATCAGAAAGATGTGAGTTTGGAGTTTAAGACGTGGTATTGGCTCCATTCCTTTCTACCTATGAGACTTTGGACAAATGACTTAGCTATTAGGAGGCCCATCAGCTCCTTATCTGAAAAAATGGGATACTACCTCCATCTCATGGGAGGCATTATCTCCACTGTAATCTCTATTTACAGGATGTAAATACAGTAGGCATCTGGTGAACAGTGGATCTTTCAGTTCTTTGTTTTCTATATTATCTACATAGAAACCTCATAAACATGATGGATTTTCAGTTCACTGGTTTCTCTAGTTTCTTTTTTAAAAATTTTTAACATTTATTTATTACTGAGAGACAAAGGGAGACAGAGCATGGGCATGGGAGGGGCAGAGAGAGGAGGAGACAGAAGCTGAAGCAGGTTCCAGGCTCTGAGCTGTCAGCACAGAGACTGACACAGGGCTTGAACTCACAAACTGTGAGATCATGACCTGAGCAGGAGTTGGACGCTTAACCAACTGAGCCACCCAGGTGCCCCTCTAGTTTCTAAAATAGAAACCATAGACAACAATGGGCTCTTCTGATGATGTTGTTCTGTTGTAATGGGTTCTTAATTTATAAGTGTGTCTCAAAACTACAGGTAGATTTTACTGACTTTGATAAATAGGGCCAGTATAAAAGCTTCTGAAGATTATGATGATGATGTTAGCAATAATATTAGCAATAGTAATAACAGTAGGATAGTGATGATAATGGAGGTTAATATTAGTAGTTACCATCAGGCATCAGGTTCCATTCTAATAACTTTATGTGTGTTATAATATCATATCTTCCTAATAACCTGAAAAAGGTACTTTTATCATCCCTCTTTTATGGTTGGGAAAATTGAGGTTTAGTAACTTGCCCAACATTGTATAGCTAGCAAGCAGGAAGTTAAGATTAAGAAGATCTGAACCTATGCCCTCTGGCTCCAGAGCATCCGCACCTTAACCATTTCACTATTCTCAACATAACAGCCCCTGTGATTAAGAAGTTGATTAACTTTTTATTTATTGTTTTTAAATTTATTTATTTAAATTTTTTTTTTTTAACATTTACTTATTGAGGGACAGAGAGACAGAGTGTGAGCATGGGAGGGGCAGAAAGAGGGGCAGACACAGAATCTGAAGCAGGCTCCAGGCTCTGAGCTGTCAGCACAGAGCCTGATGCGGGGCTTGAACTCACAAACTGCCAGAGTATGACCTGAGCCCAAGTTGGATACTTAACTGACTGAGCTGCTCAGGTGCCTCAACTTTTTTTTAAATTTTTTAAATGAGAGAGAGAGAGAGAGAGAGAGAGCGAGCCCGTGCACCTGCGCACGAGTGGGAGAGGAGCAGAGAAAGAGGGCACAAGAGAGAATCCATTGTCAGTGTCACAGAGCCCAACTAAGGGCTTGAACTCACGAACCCTGAGATCATGACCTGAACTGAAATCAAAAGTCAAACGCTTAGCTGACTGAGCCACCCAAGCGCCACTGGAAACTGATTAACTTCCAAGTCTTGCCTATATAACATGTTTCTGAAATGCAAACCATCTTTTCAAAAAACACAGTAATCCCTTAATCACTTTCAATTTTGCTCAAATATTGCAAAGAAAAAGTTACTAGTTTAACTTATCCAACTCTGAATAACATATTTTAGCCTTTTTGTCCACTGAGTGAGTGTAACATTCTAAAATTATTATTTATGATAGTATCTAAGTTAATATATATGGAAGACAGATCTAGGGAAAATGACACAGCTCAATCTAGATAATTTAAGCTACAGAATAACTCTTCTGTAGAAAAAATTAAAGTACCAAAAAAGAGAGAGGGAACAGTACTTGAGACATATGGCCACCAAATACATTCTACTAAGGACAGATAATTTTTCTGGGTTATTTTTTAGATGGCATTTTATCACCACCTAGACTGTCTACCAGAGGTAGTAGGAATTATAAGGCAAGTTTTCAATGCTCTACAGAGCCATTCTTCTCATAGTCTTACCCAGTTTGAAGATTATATAAAATACCTTGAGAAATGATTTATAACTTATAAAAAAAGGTATGCTATAGAAATTATAATTACTGGCTTAGCACTGAAACATTTTTCAGTATCTAGCTCTTTTTTTTAAATACACTAGTAAGTCTGTAATTTATTCAAAAAGTATATTACTCACACCAGACTGTGAACCCCTTAAAGGTGAAGGGCAGATCTTATTTTCACAGTGCTTGGGTACTGGGTTAGGTAGCATGACCAACGTCTTTGACAAGGCAGAGTTCCTGGCCTGGTACTGATCCTGGATAATATCTAGCTATGGAGAAGTAGGGGATGAGCAGTATGAGTGCCCGAGCTCAAGTACAGAGGATAAGGAGTAAAAAGCATGGGGATTGGAGAGTAAACAAAAATATAAAATCTAATTTTATATTTATCTTTTCTTTCTTCCTTAGTTGATTTCTATTAGCAGGAAGCTAGAAAACTACACATACTCTTAGTGCTCACTAGCCCATGACAATTCTGTAGTTTACATTTAATTTCAATTTAAAACTTCTGGAACTATATGGAATATGCTAGCATCTTTGTTCATATCCTTCTCTATCCCCAGGATTTCTTCTTAACCAATTTATGCCCATAATTTTCTTTTAAGAGCTAGTTGAAGGTTTTTATCTTTCCAGAGAAGTTCTGTATTTAAGTTCTTAATCTATTCATGGTTCTATTTCATGATCCTGTTATGAGACTGTATACATCATCAACTTGTTTACATGTACATTTATCTTCCTAACTAGATTGTCTTTACCTCGTTGAGATGAATGGAAATGGTCTTTGGATTTCTTAACAACAGATTTAGCTATGGAAAGCCATTAGGCTAATAAAACAAATTTCTGAAAATGTTTCATATTATACTAATTATAACTGACCTATACAAGAAACCATAGGTATTTCTACTTTAGAACTATAAATTAAAATCCAAAACATTTTCTAAACAGAAAACTCAAATAGTTTTATGAAAACTTTTACTTATTTTTTAAAAGTTTATTTTGAGTGGGGGTGGAAGGGGCAGAGAGGAGGCAGAGGATTCAAGTGGGCTCTGCAATGTCAGTACAGAGCCTGATGCAGAGCTTGTACTCATGAACTGTGAGATCGTGACCTGAGCTGAAGTCAGACACTTAATTAACCACCTGAGCCACCAGGTGCCCCAATTTTATGACTTTTAAGTAAATGGAATCAATAATAATAAATTTTTTAAGTGAAGCAGTTCTCTGTTAAACTATATTCAGTATTTTGTAAGAAGAATTATTCTGTGCTTGTGTAAATTATTCAGGGAAATATAAAGACAAGATATACTTCATAACTCATTTTATGTAGTAAAATCCACAACATTTTAAATGTATCATGTGCCATTCCTTTCTGGGACTGGGGGTAGGGAAAAAGATGAGTTCCAGCATAAAAAACTTGACATTCTTCTCTATTCTATAAACAGTGATTTATAGTTTGTATTCTACCTCACTCTTTTAAATACTGACCTCTACCTCTATTTTTCCCATCATTCCACTCTCAACATGACTTTCTAAGAAGCTGAAGAATCAGATACTTGCTTATTATATATTTATATCACTGAAAACATAGACAATGCCTAAGAAAATTTGTTTGCCAATACCAATGTGGTTCACATGGTAGCTTACATTTAATATTTATAAAAATTAAAGAATTGAATGAATAAAAAGCAATACAATGAGAGTAAAACAAAGCTGCTATGACTAATACAACTCTTACAACTATAAAATTATGTATCACAGAATAATTTCCACTATATGACAAAGAGAGAGAAGATGCACTGTAGTTATACATTTTATGTATTCAAAGTCACCTCTACCCAAAGATGTTTATAGTGACAACATACCTGGTATGATGGCACTGAAGGATATGGGATGACTACTCCTTGGATCTGATTTCCAATGCTGTTGGGCTGGCCACCAACTAGACTCTGACTCTGGGGTTGCTGAACTCCAACTAGTCCTTGGTAGTTTTGCTGGTGGTTGGGTATAACTTGATAACCTGTAATGGCATAATGAGTTAAACCCTGCTTTGAATTTAATTTTCTTCATGTAACAGAATGTTCTTGTGTTTTAAGCAAATACTTTTGTCTTAAGATGACAAAAAAAAAAAAATAATAGAACTCTGTTAAAACGGCAAATGTTAAAAACCCTCATTACGAGAGCTAATATTTAAAGGATTTACTGTAGACGTAACTCTCAGCTGTATTTTTCCCCACTTAAAATACATTCAGATAAAATTTCTGTACCAAGATTTCCTTTGTAGCTAAGGAAATTTTATGGTTTACACAGACAGTTACTATTCAGTGTATATTATAATCGACTATGACAACTGATTTCTGAGGAACATGACTAGCTACATAATTTCTGGTCCCTGTGCAAGAGGAAAATGTAGGGCTGTTTGTTGAAAATTATTAAGAATTTTGAGAGCATTAATCCAGAGCATTAAATCAAAAACAGGGCCCTATGTAACATCAGAGATTGCATGCCCATGAACCTGGCTCTTCTGAAAACCGAAGGTAGAGGAGAACCACTTTAAAAGAATGGTTGGCATACTAAGATACGCATCCTTATATTAGGAATGTGTCAAGGGCACAAGGAAAATGGAGTTATGTAGCAAGTTTTTAGATCATTTCCTTATTGTATTATTAAGGTCACATGACAGAGAAATAGGTCCTTAAAGAGATTAAGTAATTTACCTGAAGTCACACATCAAACACCTAAGGGACAACTTTCTCTAAGCTGAAGGCACTATTAGTTAACTTGAGTAGTAAATTAAAAGTATAAATTTACTTTTTTCAAGTAATCAGTTATTTATTTATAAATATTTTAAACGTTTATTTATTTTTGAAAGAAAGAAGGGCACCAGTGGGGGAGGGGCAGAGAGGGAAGAAGATGCAGAATCCGAAGCAGGCTCCAGGCTCCAAGCTGTCAGCACAGAGTCTGATGCGGGGCTTGAATTCCCGAACCATGAGATCAAGACCTGAGCTGAAGTCAGCCGCTCAACCGACTGAGCCACCCAGGTGCCCCCAAGTAATCAGTTATTTAAACAAGAATCCACAATGATAAACTTTAAGTAGCAAGTAAGAATTGCATTAAAAAAAAAAAAAAAAAAAAAGAATCATATTTGTCTCTTGACCCCAAGAGGATTCCTTTAGGTAAACCAATTATCTCAAAACTTAAGTAAATCACTAGAAGCTACCAGAAATCATTTTTACTTCCTTCCCTCGCTCCCTCCCTCCCTCCCTTCCTTCCCTCCTTCCTTCCTTAAAGAAACCAGATAAAAATAACCATCCAGCTTCAGGGTATTTGAAAAATTTCTACAAAGATGAATCAAACTATTGCCTATACAAACTTCTACAACAAAAGGTAAATGAAATGATTTCTCTGGTAATAGCATAAATATACTTTGCTATCTTATAAATATCAGTTTTCATTTCTATGGTTATTAATCCCTTAAGCAACAGAAATGGTAAAGATCCCATCTCATGTACTAAACTGTGGATAACAGTATCACTATAGTTGTCTGGAAGCCTCAGTGATTCTGCTCAATGACTAAGTAACTGGATATAATCTCGCATTAACCTTTGCCAAAGAAAGAAATAAAAAGCCTATTTGTTAAATAAAAAACATATTAAGACCAAACATCAAAGTAAAAGTCCAGTTATAGTGAACTGTTTAATAGTCAAGGGTTTTGTAAACTTATGCTACTTCTATGGCAATGCTGCTTTAAGACCACGTTATAAATGACTTCTGTGTATTCTAACTTTGTATAGAAAATTTATATTTTAATCCTAGTCAGAAATGAAGTGATAATATGCTATTTCCTAAACCTTTCTGTGCGTGAATTTTCTATAATACTTAAACTTGTAGGCAGATAAAGGACAAGGGGAGAAGAATCTTCCTTCTTGTAAAGGACAAGTAAGTTTCTTTTCCCCTTGTCCTTTAGTCTAACAGTTAACATTCATCCCTCTTTTTATTTTACCAAATCACATGTATTTCAAATTCATGCTCTAAATTCCTAGCACCATCAATCCGTACACTAGCAACATAAAGGGTAGGAATAGAAATGGGATGTGAAGATATGATCTTTCCTTGTGTTGGAAATACCATCTCAAAACATACACATACACAAACATATATTGCAGTTGCAGAATTTGGGCTCAGCTCTTTACAGACTGTGAAAGTAACTTACAATGTACTTGTCAGACCAATAGTCTTATACAATTGAAAAGAAAAATGCAGATACCTGGCAGAATTCACTGTAATGTAATCTGACTTAAAATACCTCGACTTAAATAATCACATCCTCCCAAGGAACTTCACAACTGTTTCTCATATTATTTTTAAAGTTTATTCAAAATACATTCGAAGTTATAGGTTACCTTGAAATAATACTTTGGAAAAAAAAAGCCAATTTATGTGCAAATGTGGTTCTGATTTCCTTTATTTATTTAAATTTACTAATTCTTGGAGATTCACACTGGAGCCTTCTAGCCTAAAATTCTCTCTTATAAAAAAAAAAAAACATCTGACAGAGAACACTTTCAATAAATAGCTATAGATTCCATGTCATAGGACATTACATCATGGAATTTGCATCTGCAAATTTCCATTGGTATTTTATTTTATTTATTTATTTTTAATTTTTTTATTTATTTCTAGGAGAGAGAGAGAGACAGAGTGAGCAGGGGAGGGTCAGAGAGAGAGGGAGTCACAGACTGAAACAGGCTCCAGGTTCTGAGCTGGCAGTCAGCACAGAGCCCGACGCGGGGCCCGAACCCACCCGCGAACCGCAAGATCATGACCTAAGCGAAAGTCGGACGCTTAACCGACTAAGCCACCCANCTGAAATAGGCTGCAGGCTCTGAGCTGGCAGTCAGCACAGAGCCCGACGCGGGGCCCGAACCCACCCGCGAACCGCAAGATCATGACCTAAGCGAAAGTCGGACGCTTAACCGACTAAGCCACCCAGGCGCCCCTCCATTGGTATTTTAGATTCCCTAATGCAACCTAATCCCCATTAATATCCATGCCACAGTATATCTCCACACAAATGTCATGCAAGTTTGAAAATGTGACAACATAACATAAAATCTAAAATATCTGACTCCAGTACTCCATCATTTGTTACATAGGGTATTATGCTGTGAACCCAGGATGTTACTGGTGGGGATATAAAGATGAGTAAGACATGGTCTCATATCTTTGAATAAGGTATTCCTAGCCCTGACACTGTATCAGAATAGGAGTATAATTAGGACTTATGAAAATAGGAGGGGGAAATTAATCTTGAAAGAAGTAGTAACACTTAGGCTTGGACTTAAGGAAAAAGAAAAATGTCAGAAAATAGTATAGGGGAACCTGGGTGGCTCAATCGGTTAAGCATCTGACTTTGGCTCAGGTCATGATCGTGGTTCATGAGTTTGAGCCCCCTGTTGGGTTCTGTGCTAACAGCTCAGAGCCTGGAACCTGCTCCAGATTCTGTGTCTCTCCCTCTCTCTGCCCCTCCCCCGCTCACGCTCTGTTTCTGCCGCTCTCAAAAATAAACATTAAAAATTTAAAAAAAAGCAGCTAAGCAAACTGTGAGCATATTCTTTAAATAGCAGTGGAGCTATTAAAAACAAGAATGTAAGGGTGCCTTGGTGGCTCAGTGAGTTGAATATCTGACTCTTGATTCTGGCTCAGGTCATGATCCTGAGGTCATGGTATAAAGCCCTGTGTCAGGCTTTATAATAAGCATGGAGCGTGCTCTCCCTCTCTCAAAAAAACAAAATACAAACAAAAAACAAACCCCACGTGAAACACTTTAAAATATCTTTAAAGTGCTCACATTAATCTTCTTATAATTTTGTTCTCTGCCTTATTTCAGATGTTTTAAATGCTACAGGTAACAACCCTAAGTGGCTCCTGCTGAGTCACATTCTGCAAGCAGCCCCGACAAGGATGAGAGGCACTCCCAAGTGACTCCTGCCCTGGGGAGAATGGGAGATAACCATATGAACCAGTCTCACAGCAGCCCCAGCAGATGGATAGGGGCAGACATCTGATCTCACTGCCAGCCACTTGCACCAATAAAAAGCTCTCAGGGGGCAAGACAGGAAGAGAGTCCTGCAGCATGGCAGACAAAGTGGGGGTTGGATCTGGTCTGCTGCTGGCACTGCTTACCAACACAAGATTCTCAGAGGAACAAGGCAGGAAGTGCATCTTGCAGGTCAGTATGGTGATCTGCTGAGAGAACGCATCTGGTCTGATCGCTGACACTGCCTAACTACAAGCCCACAGTGGTCGCAGTCTGGGTCCTAAATGGCACAGCGACCAAATCCTACCCACAACATGCAAAGTGGGCCATTGCAGCCAAGAGGACTGAAGGCCACAGTGGCTCAGCCACAAAAGCAGAGCACAAGTAACCCAGAGGAGCCACCGTGAAGCACCTGGTTCTGGTAAAGAGGGGACACTGTGCTACAGAGCACCACTGGACCTCTTCTTAAGGCCACTACTTTCAAGATCAGTAGACATAGTTGACCTTCTTAATACACAGAAACAAACATGGAGAGTTAGACAAAACGAGGAGACAAGAATACATCTCAAATGAAAGAACAGGGCAAAACTGCAGCAAAAGGGCCAAATCAAACAGACCAGCAATATGTCAGGATAAAGAATTCAAAGCAGTGGTCATAATGACACTAACTGGACTTGAGGGAAAAAAAATGGGACCAACTCAATGTGAACATCAACAAAGAGAAAATACAAAAAAGAACCAGTCGGAGATGAAGAATTCGATAATCAAAATGAAAAATGTATTACAGAGAGTTAGCAGATTAGAGGATACAGAACAGATCAGTGAGTTGGAAGGCAGGTAATGAAAAGGAAACAAGCTGAACAGCAAAAAGAAACAATAATAATAATAAAAAATGAGAATAGGTTAAGGTTGCTCAGTGACATCACCAGGTGTAGTAACATTTGCATTACTGGGATGCTAGGAAGAGATGGGAGAGAAAGGAGGAAGAAAATTAATTTGAAGAAATAATAGCTGATAACATCCTTAATTTGAGGAAGGAAATAGACATTCAGATTCAGAAGGCACAGAAGGCCTCCAGCAAATTCAATCAAAGGAGGGTCACACCAAGATACTTAGTAACTGAAAGTAGTGAGGTAAAGAGAGAATTTTAATTTTTTTAAGGAGGCTCTACTCCCAGCATGGAGTCCAATGTAGGGCCTGATCATGACCCTGAGATCAAGACCTGAGGTGATATCAACAGTCGGATGCTTAACTGACTAGCCACCCTGAAGGGCATTCTTTGAGTAGAAAGAAAAGGCCATAATCAGGAGTGACAAAATTATCAATGAAAAAAATTTCATTATGTAAACAGAAACACAATCAGAGTGGCAGATTAATCACTGAGGGTAATTACTGAGGGTAAAGCACAAAAGCAGTAAAATAAATATATCTATGAAAATCAGTCAAGGGATCCACAAAATTAAAGGGTGTAAAGCAGGGGTGGCTGGGTGGCTCAGCTGGTTTAGCGGCCAGCTCTTGACTTAGCCTCAGTTCATGATCTCACAATTGTGGGGTCAAGAGGTCCCAGGCTGACGTCTGCACTGAGCGTGGAACTTGCCTGGGATTCTCTCTCTCCCTTTCTCTATCAAAATAGATAAACTTAAAAAATTTTTTTGAAAAAGGCTGTAAAGTATGACATCACATACACAGAATGTGAGTTGGAGGGGAGTAAAAATTTAGTGCTTTTACAACAGGTTCAAAGTTTAAATAGACTATCAATGTAATACAGACTTCTTTATCCATATTATATATGAGCCTAATGGTAACAAAACAAAAACCTGTAATAGATACACAAGAAATAAAGAGAAAGCAATCTAAGCATTTCACTGATGAAAGCCATCAAGTCACAAAGAAAGAGAGCAAAAGACGAAACGAAGAGAGACAAACTTACAAAAGTAACCATAAAACAACTAACAAAATGGCAGTATATATATATACCCATCAATAACTACTTTGAATGTAAATAGACTAAAGGCACCAATCAAAAGACACAGGGTGAATTCATGGATAAGAAAGCAAGACCCATCTATACACTGCCTACCAGAGACTCACTTTAGGGGCGCCTGGGTGGCTCAGTCGGTTAAGCGCCCAACTTCGGCTCAGGTCATGATCTCACAACTCGTGGGTTTGAGCCCTGCGTTGGGCTCTGTGCCAAAAGCTAGCTCAGATCCTGGAGCCTGCTTCGGATTCTGTATCTCCCTCTCTCTCTGACCCTCCCCTGCTCACACTGTTTCTCTCTCAGAGAGAAATAAAAAACATTTTTAAAAAATTTAGAAAAAAGTCTTTAAAAAGAGAGGGACTCACTTTAGACCTAAATACACATGCAGACTGAAAGTTAAGGGATACAAATACATTACCATGAATATGGAAGTGAAAACAAAGCTAGGGTAGCAAAACTTACATTGCACAAAACAGTCTGTAAAACAAAGACTTAAAAGAGACAAAGAAGCACACTATGTAATGTTAAAGGGAACAATCCAACAAGGGCCTATATACACCTAACTTTGAAATTCCTAAATACATAAAGTAACTGTTAAGAGACATCAAAGAAGAAATGATAGTAATACAGTAACAGGAGGGGACTGTAATACCCCATTTACATCAATGGATACATCATCCAGACAGAAAACAAGGAAGCAGTGGCTCTGAATGACACACTGGATCAGATGAACCTATCAGATATATTCAGAACATTCTATCCAAAAACAGCAGCATATACGTTCAGGTGCACATGAAACAGTCTCCAAAATAGATCATGTGTCATGTCACAAAACAAATTTCAATAAATTGAAAAAAACTTAAAACATGTTATGCATCTTTTCTGACCACAATGGTATGAAACTAGAAATCAACCACAAGAAAAGATTTGAAAACACGAATACATGGTAGCACAAAACAGACACTCAGATCAATGGAACAGAATAGGGAACACAGAAATGGACCCACAAATATATGGCCAACTAATCTTTGACAAAGCAGGAAAGACTATCTAATGGAATAAAGACAGTCTCTTCAGCAAATGGTGCTGGGAAAACTGGACAGCAGCATGCAGGAAAAAAAACCTGGACCACTTTCTTACACCATACACAAAAACACACTCAAAATGGATGGAAGACCTAAACGTAAGACAGGAAGCCATCAAAATCCTAGAGGAGAAAGCAGGCAAAAATCTGCTTGACTTCAGCTGCAGCAACTTATTTAACATGTCTCCAGAGGCAAGGCAAACCAAAGCAAAAATGAACCTACTGGGACCTCATCAAAATAAAAAGCTTCTGTACAGCGAAAGAAACCATCAGCAAAACTAAAAGGCAACTGACAGAATGTATTTGCAACTGACATATCAGATAAAGGGTTAGTATCCAAAATGTACACAGAACTCCTGAAACTCAACACCTAAAAAACAACTAATCCAGTGTAGAAATGGGCAAAACACATGGACACTTCTCCAAAGAAGACATCCAGATGGCCAACCAACACATGAAAAAATGCTCAACATCACTCAGCATCTGGGAAATACAAATCAAAACCACAATGAGATGCCACCTCACACCTGTCAGAATGCCTAACATTAACAACTCAGGCAACAACAGATGTTGGTGAGGATGTGGAGAAAGAGGATCTCTTTTGCACTGCTGGTGGGAATGCAAACTGGTGCAGCCACTCTGGAAAACAGTGTGGAGGTTCCTCAACTAAAAATAGAACCACCCTATGACCCAGAAATTGCATTACTAGGTATTTATCCAAGGAATACAGGTATGCTGTTTCAAAGGGGCACATGCACCCCACTATTTATAGCAGCACTATTAACAAAAGCCAAAGTGTGGAAAGAGCCCAAATGTCTACTGATGGATGAATGGATAAAGAAGATGTGGTGTATACATACAATGGAGTATTACTTGGCAATCAAAAAGAATGAAATCTTGCCATTTGCAACTACATGGATGGAGCTAGAGAGTATAATGCTAAGTGAAATTAGCCAGAGAAAAACAATGACTTCACTCATATGAGGACTTTAAGATACAAAACAGATGAACAAAAGGGAAGGGAAGAAAAAATAATATAAAAACAGTGAGGGGGACAAAACATAAGAGACTCGTAAATGGAGAACAAACATAGGGTTGCTGGAGGCGGGATGGGATAAATGGGTAAGTGGCTTAAGGAATTTACTCCTGAAATCATTGCTGTACCATGTGCTAACTTGGATATACATTATTAAAAAAAATTATAGAAAGTAAAAAAAATAATTTTAAGGGATAATACTAATGCTATGATAATCTTTTTATATCTATGAAAACCATAAACTTTTAAATTTATAAACTTTTCTGGTTTATAATATTTAATTTTGTCCTACTGTATATGACATTTCATTATTGTGAAATGACTACATCTTTCTATAAAAACACTTGTGAGGGGTGCCTGGGTGGCTCACTGGGTTGAGTGTCTGACTTTGGCTCAGGTTATGGTCTCATGGTTCATGAGTTTGAGCCCCACATCACGCTTGCTGCTGTCCATGCGGAGCCCACTTTGGATCCTCTGTTCTCCTCTCTCTGCCCCTCTCCCACATGGACTCTCTCAAAAATTAATATAGACACTATTAAAAAAACCCCACAAATATATGGAGCCTTAATAGCATGCTACTAAAATGGATCAACCAAGAAATCAAAGAGGAATTAAAAAAAAAAATACATGGACTCTAGATGCTGGCGAGGATGTGGAGAAACGGGCACCCTCCTACACTGTTGGTGGGAATGTAAACTGGTACAGCCCCTCTGGAAAACAGTGTGGAGCTTCCTCAGGAAACTAACAATAGAACTCCCTTATGACCCAGCAATAGCACTGCTAGGAATTTACCCAAGGGATACAGAAATGCTGAGGCATAGGAGCACATGTACCCCAATGTTCATAGCAGCACTCTCCACAATAGCTAAAACATGGAAAGAGCCTAAGTGTCCATCAACAGATGAATGGATCAAGAAGATGTGGTTTATCTATACCATGGAATACTACATGGCAATGAGAAACAATGAAATCTGGCCATGTGTAGCAACATGGATGGACCTTGAGGGTGTTATGCTGAGCGAAATAAGTCAGGCAGAGAAGGACAAATATCATATGTTTGCACGTATAGGAGGATTAGGAGGAACTTGATGGAGGAACAAGGGGGAGAAGAAGGGCGGAAATGGTGGGGGAAAGGGAGAGAGGCAAACCATGAGAGACTCTTGAATGCTGACAAAAACTGAGGACTGATGGATGTGGGGGGGAGGGGGGGATGGGCATGGAGGAGGGCACTTTGGGGATGAGCACTGAGTGTTATGTAGAAACTAATTTGACAATAAACTATTTGTAAAAAAAAAAAAAAAAAAATACATGGAGACAAATGAAAATGAATATACAATGGACCAAAATCTTTGGGATGCAGCAAAAACTGTTCTAACAGGGAAGTTTATAGTAATGCAAGTCTACCTCAAGAAGCAAGTAAAATTCCAATTATCAATTTAACTTTACATCTAAAGGAGCCAGGAAAAGAACAAAGTCCAAAGCCAGTAGAAGGAAGGAAATAATAAAGATCAGAGCAGAAATAAATAAAACAGGTACTAAAAACCCAATAGAATAGATCAATGAAATCAGGAGCTGGTTCTCTGAACAGATCAACAAAACTGATAAACCATTACCCAGACTCATTAAAAGTAGAGAGGGAGGGAGGGAGGGAGGAAGGGAGAGAGAGACAGAGTCCTGTTAGTGCTTGCCCACCCCATCTAAAATAAAATAAAATAATTAAAAAAAGAAACATTTTTCTAGATATGTCTTCTTGGGCAAGAGAAACAATAGCGAAACTAAACTATTGGGACTACACCAAATTAAAATGCTTCTGCACAGTAAAGGAAACCATCAATAAAACAAACAAACAAACAAAAGGTAACCTACTGAGTGGGAGAAGATATTTGCAAATGATATTTCTGATAATATCCAAAATACATAAAAAACTATACAAGTCAACAACAAAACCCCTCAAATAATCCAATTAAAAAATGGCAGAGGATGTGAACAGACATTTCTCCAAAGACGATATCTAGATGGCCAACAGACACATGAAAAGATGCCCATCACCACTTATCATGAGGTTTTGATGCAAATCAAAACCACAATGAGATATCACCTTAGATCTGTCAGAATGGCTAAAATAAAAAAACACAGGAAATAAAAAGCATTGGTGAGAATGTAGAGAAAAAGGAAAACTTGTGTACTGCTGGAGGAATGCTACCTGGTGCAGCTACAGCAGAAAACAGTATGAAGGTTCTTCAAAAATTTAAAAACAGAATTACAGCATGATCCAGCAATTATACTATTTATCCAAAGAAAATGAAAACACTAATTCAAAAAGATATATGCATCCCTATGTTTACTGCCAAATTATTTATAACAGCCAAGATATGGAGGCAATTCAAGTGTCCATCGACTGATGAATGGATAAAGATGTGGTATCATATATACCAACAATGGAATATTTCTCAGCCATACAAAAATAATGAAATCTTGCTATTTGCTATAACATGGATATACCTAGAGGATACAATGCTAAGTGAAATAAGTCAGTGAGAAAGATGGATACTATTAGGATTTTACTCATATGTAGAACTTCGGAAATGAAACAAGGGAACACACAGGAAAAAAGATTAAAACAACAAAAAAAACAGAGTTAAATAGAATAACTAGGTGGTTATGAGAGGTGAAGTGGTTGGTGGGATGGATGAAATAGGTGAAGGGGATTAGGAGTATAGGTATTTTGATAAACAGAATTATACTACACACCCAAAACCAGTAACACTGAATGTTAATTATACTTAAAAAAAAAAAAAAACATAGGTTCTATCTAAAATTGTTCTTTTTTAATTGTTTGCTCATGGTTTAGGCATGCCTTTAAAAAACAAAACAATGAAATGGCCTGCTTTTTAATAAGGTTAGAAACTTTAACACTCTTTCCTATTAAAAACAAAGAAAACCTGTATCAGCTATCACAGAGCTAAGCCAGTAAATGGGCTCTCAATATTTATACTCACTGAATAGAGGAAAATATATTCTTTTTTTTAAAAAAATTTTTAATGTTTTATTTATTTTTGAGAGAGACAGTGTGAGCAGAGGAGGGTCAGAGAGAAAGGGAGTCACAGAATCCGAAGACAGGCTCCAGGCTCTGAGCTAGCTGTCAGCACCGAGCCCGACATGGGGCTCGAACCCACAAACTGTGAGATCATGACCTGAGCCGGTCGGACACTTAACCAACTGAGCCACCCAGGGGCCTCGAGGAAAACATATTCGTAACATAATAGAATCAAAATAATACATGCTTCTACATGAAACCAGAGGCTTACTCTGTGTGCTGACAGGCTGGCTGAGAATGGCATTTTTCACTGTCCATGTTTATTAAATGGCTCTGAAAGCAATAGCTCAACTTAAATTTCAAGGTAACATGTTTCAAGTAAGGTTCAACACATTTAATTGCCATTTCATTAAAATGAAACCTGACTCTGTGATTATGAATCACCTCAGTGGATTCATGAATTCACGGGTCACTCATTAATCCTCTCCAAAGAAACTGCACTGCAGCTGAAATGCAGATTTCATGTCATTAACCTCAAGGCGCTTACATGATAGAGAAGAACATGAAACATTTTAGTTTATAGTTAATATGTAAAGCCTGAAATGAAGGTTTCATTAGAATATTTCTGAATAAATCTGCACATTTAAAATATCCCTAAAAAAAGCTTTATTTGATTATACAATAGGTTTTTATGGTAGAACATTTGGAAAATATGAAAAAGGAAAAAGCCACTATGGAAAAAATCATTTTCGTAAAACAATTACTCATAGATAGTCACCATTTATATGTTGTACGTATAGGTAGCCTTATTTCTATGGACGGATATAAATATATATATCCACTTACTTTATTTCTAGAAAGGGTACATACTGTTTCAAAACCTTTTCCCTGTAATGTTTCCATAGCTATGGAGAAGCTCAAGAGAAATTTTTTAAAAACTATGGGAAGGAAATATTTAAGTAAATGTTCTTAGAACATACTTAGACCTCAGGTTTTAACAACAGAGAATCAGAAAAGAAAACAATTGATCTGAATTCTCTATTTTAATTTAAAGAAAAGGCCTGGATTAAGAAGCTAAAAGAACAAACTATCTCCATTTCCTGTGGCCACTCTGGAATTCAGACAAAACACAAATTTAGCCCAAAATTCCTATGCCTCTTCACTTAGAATAGTACGTAACTGTCATTTTTTTAAATGACACCACAAAGTAACATTAGTAGCTAACAGTTACATGACATTTATTAGGTTTTGGGCACTGTTCTAAGTATTTTATATATGCTAACTCATTTAGTGCTAACAATTTTATGAAATAGGTACAATTATTACCCTTATTTCTTGGGATGAAGAAACAAAAGGACAAAGAGACTCATACTTTGCCAAAGGGGGTTTGCACATACTATTCTGATTCTAAAATTTACTTTTCTCAGGGACAAACGTTGAAATAGAAAGAGTATTACAGTAAGCAGAACACTAAACACCTAGGCTCCTTCCATTTTCTGAGAATTTTGGTTAATGAACTTTTACTGTAGTTTAAGATGCTTAAGTCTCAAGATAAATTAAAGGGAAAAAAAGGAATGAATGAAAATAGTTAACTGGCAAACTTTTTTCATTTGAATTGAAGATTTTTTTTTTTAAGTATAAATGTGGTTATCCAAAACAGGAATCAGAATGAAAGTTGTTGGAATTAGTCCAGATGGTAGTTACAGGAACTTGGGGTTAAAAAAGACTTCATCTCAAAGAGTTTATACAATCAGCCCATAATGTCCTCTCACTGGGAGGGACTCTCCTTCACTTGTGTTGTCCATTACTCTTAAGGTGCATGGTTTGTGACCTTTTGTATTTCAAGATTACACTTCCTTGCCTTATTATAATTAGATCTCCCACCTATAAGAAATAGTTGGGAAGAGGAAAAGGATGCTCAAATATTTCAGGTTCATGTCCCTTGGTCTGTGTCTCTCAACCTAGGTATTTTTCAGACCAATCTTCAATATTCCTTGTTGGGGTTTAGCTTCACTGTTTTGCTTAAAAGGCTGACTTTGCTCAAAATGTATACTCTGTTGCCATATCCCAGATGAACCGATTTAAGATTTCTTTGGCAGAAATTCATAATCTGGCTCTTCTCCACAAAGTTGAGTTGTTTTGCCAAGAAGTCAGACTTTACACCCAATGGGGCAAAGGGAGCTTTAACTTGGACACCTGTGTACAAAGAGGCATGTACTGTATCATGGGTGAAATTTTAAGTTATTGTGAAGCAATGATTCTTTTCTATACCTTCAGTAGCTTTACATTCATTTTTAAACTTGAGGTAGGAAAGCCCAGCAGGTATGAACCACACTGGGAGGACATTGCCAGGACCTGAGGGATCTTTCTAAGCCTGTCATAACTATTAAAAAAAAAAAACCAAAGGGGGGGGGGGGGGGCCTGGGTGGCTCAGTTGGTTAAGCGACCAACTTCAGCTCAGGTCATGATCTCACACTTCGTGAGTTCAAGCCCCGCGTTGGGCTCTGTGCTGACAGCTCAGAGCCTGGAGCTTGCTTCAGATTCTGTGTCTCCCTCTCTCTCTGCCCCTCCCCTGCTCATGCTCTGTCTCAAAAAGAAAACATTAAAAAAATAAAAAAACAAATAAACAAACAAACAAAAAGCATCCTTTAACATTTTATACTCCTGGCACCACAGGAGGGGAATTCTACTGGTAACTTGGACAGGTACCTGAACATTTTTCTAGAAGTCACAATGAGATGTTTGACCATTCATTACAATAATGACAACACACAAACCACAACCTAGCAGCTAGTTGTATATAGTTCTGGAGTATACTCTCTAAAAACCAGGAAATGAAAAGCTGCAAAAAAGATGACTGAAGACCACAGGATCTATGATGGTTAAAGTTACTACAACTACAGGGAAAACTAGAAATATTTGGTTGGAAAGCACTGAAAACAAACAAGCAAAAATCCATATTATCCTACTGATCAAATTAAAGAATATTACCACTGCCTATGCAAGACAAAATCATTAATATTTTATTAGCAATATAATATAAAGGATCATCTAATCACAGGCATGCCTCACTTTATGTACACGTGGTAAGTAAAATTTACATCTATAAGAACTGTTCAAGTTGCTCACTCCTCTGAACCTGTGTTTAAACAGAGACATCTCAGGCTGCTGAGCATCCTGACTGACTGAGCATGTTAACTGTTACAGAGGGGCACTTAGTGGAGAAGTGGCACGGTGGCTTAGGTTCATCATCTAATTATTCAGACAAAAGGAAGGGAAGGGACATAGTTCTGATGGTTTCAATAGTATCCAGTTTGAAGACCATCAAGTATGAGAAAAACAATACAACGATCTTTAAAGAGGGAGAAAGTTGAAAACTGAGAAAGCGGAAGTAGCCTCTTAGAGAATGAAAAGTACCATTAGGTTACTAGAGGGAAGGTGGTAGGGGGGATGGGTTAAATAGGTGATGGGTAGGGGGTCACTCTTGATCTTGGGGTCATGAGTTTAAGCTCCACAATAGATGTAGAGATTACTTGAAAAATGAACTTAAAAAAAAATAGGTGATGGGTTTTAAGGAGAGCACTGGTTGTGATGAGCACTGGATGTTGTAGGTAAGTGATCAATAACTAAAATCTATACCTGAAACTATTATTGTACTGTATGTTAATTAGCTATAACTTAAAAACTTGGAAGAAAAATAATTCTAAGAGAACAGTGTTTCTAGTATTTTAACACTCAATAAATCACCAACTTGGCCACACCTAAATTATTCCTTAATAAGAAGTGTTTCAGTACACCAGAAATTTAAAAAAAAAAAATCTTTCCTGTGATTTTTCTAGGTTTAACCTGAAAGTCAGAGGAAAATAGGATCTATATATATCGCCTATACAAATTTGTGCCAGTATTGTGGGAAAGTACGTATTTTGTAAAGCAAGCAATGCCAATGTAAGTGATAACCAATAAAAGAATAAACATCCAGATCTCAACATAGGTGTTATTTAACACTGTCATTCTCCTTTGTGAAAGAACTGCACTGCTGCAGTATTATCCCATTTCTTCCAGCACTTGCAGAGGAAAGCACAATTAATTCTGCAAGCAAAGAGAACTAGGACAATATAAATTGATGGCTTAGGCACTTCCCTGGAGGGCTCCAAAGAATATTCTATTTTTAACTCTCTTTCACTTCAACAGAGAAGAGAGCAAGAAGGAAACATAGTGCTCAGCAGAAAAGTACTGCATAGGATTTAACAGGTTAGTTGTATTTTGTGCAGGTGTCATGAACAGTATTTGCGTTAAAGGAAAGCATTCTTAGTAATATGATTTAGACATAATGAGAAAGATAATAAAAAGAACCGAAGAACTGCTTAGTCATAATAGCCCTAAATCTAAGGTCATTTCATTTAAGTTTTTCAAGACTAATCCTGTACAGCAGAAGCACTGTGAGATTAGATTTTTTTTTTTTTTAAATAAGCCATTTTGCCAACTCTAATCTGTAACTAGGTATCTACAATAAAATTTAGATAAACTGTTTCCAAATCATCAAAATCTCAAGTTTGTAATCCTGGTCTGTCTTAGGCATCTGCAACACATTTTTAGTGAGCAGGCAAATTCTAGTAAAAGCCTCTTAGGTGAATTTAGAAGACAGAATTGCCAGCACACCTTCACAATTTTTTTTTCCTCTACCACCTTCTGCTCTACTATTTCTGTGACTAAATAAACATAAATACAAGTACACAAAAAAGAATCTAATATAAACAGCCACACAGGTTATAGCTCATGGCTATTTAAATGACGATCCTACGGAAGAGTTGGCAAACTCAAGGAAATCTATGGGTACTTACCAGATACTTTTGGCTCCAGATTTCAGTGGCGGCAGGTTAATGGAGAAGGGAAAAGGGAAATAGGTGGATTTGTAGGTATTCAATGTCTGAATCTATTTTGGTCACACAATACTAAGAAATGCTCATAGAATCAATGAAAAAAACAAGGATAACCAGGGCCATCACAAAGTAACAACACTATAAAACTCCTATTATGTGAGTCAAAAGATGCCAAAAAAGAAACTTTGTACCAAAGTCCCTATTTAACACAGCTAAATCCCTTGTTACTATCACCCCTTCTGTGCTTACCCAGTATGTCCATTTCTTCCTTGCCTACTTTTTACACCAAGTTACTTTTAAACTTGTACTCTGCTATGCTGCCAATACTCTCTCCATGTTATAGACTGCTTATCCTAAAGTGTTCCTTCTATGGTGCGGTTCATCAGGACCCTACCATAGTCTGCTGGTAATGAAGCTTAATTGGAACCACATGGTTCTGAGTTACATTAAAAGCTAAGACTGACAATATAATACACTGATATTCTTTGAATTTATCAACTGGCTGAAAAACTAAAATGACATTTCATTTTACAGTTATTCTGCTTTCCACATGCATGCGATATCACGGTTTGGAAAAAAATTGAATTAAATCCCTGGTCAGCACCCAAGTAGTTTTAGATGCTTTTAGGTGTCTTAGGTCCATTAGAAGGCATGCATTAATGCATACTAATATTCCTTAAAAGTTATGTAGCAGTAGAGAAAGAGATGTACTCGACTATTGCTAATGAGTTTGGCATGCTTAAGACATTAGCCTTTTAAGAAATGCTATAAAGCAAACTGAATCTGCCATTCAAATCTGCTTTGGAAAAGAAATTAAAGCAATAGCTTTGACAGATTTTTAAAAGGTAAATTATAGTAAGCCAACGTTGTCATTTAAATTCAAATCCCTGTTTCTGAGTATGATGCATGATTAAAAGGCATTATAATGGAAAATATAAGCAAATATCAATACTTTAACATAGCATTAAAAAAAGAAAAAAGAAAAAAAAAGCAGTGGAAACCTGAGTAAAAAGAAGCCAGGAAGCAGCTGAAAAAGAGACCGGTTCACTGTGAGAAATGTAAACCTCTCAGACAGTGCTACGGCCCCGAATCCAACAGCTCAGAAACAAGGCCAATTATTGCAAAATATTAAACATATATGGTAAAGCTGCAAACTTTTCAAAAGAGTCATAAGAATGAAAGCAGCTACACAGAAAACAGCCAGGGCTTCATAAACCCAAAATCTTTGCTATAACTACTATGTGCAGGAATAGATTCTTTCTATCAAGTTCCTTATATGTAGTATACTTTATAGTATTCAAACTGTAAACTTTATGATAAAGAGTTAAGATAATAAATCTTTATTACTGCAAATGGCAAGTAACCGTATCTTTTGAAATAGTTGCTTGTGTGACTCCAGCTTTTGACAGTAAGTCACTAAGCTACTACAAACCAATCCTCCAATATTCCACCTTTCTGAACTAGAGATGACTCACATAAGATAGAAACACAGAATCATGGAATTTTAGAGATCACAGAGGCTTCAATCAGCAAAATTCTCTTACTGTGCAAGTAAGTAAAATGAAACCAAAAAGCTTTAAGTGATAGACCTAATACCTGATAAAAATGAATGAGGCTGTCAGGATTTTATTCCTATTTTGTTTTCTTTCATACTATACAATGCACTCAAAAGCCTCATGTAGCCAGAATTTCTTCTGCTTCTGCTGATTGGGGTCGTCTTAACCTTGATTTGAATGACCATGACAGTTTCAGATTCACATTCATTCCCCAGCAATCATGTTAGTACTATTTTCAATTCAATTCTTGTAATATATGGGAGGTTTGTTGTCAAGGAGATCAATAACTATTGTGGATCTCTGGCACTCATATGGATGGAAGACCAAAGCATTTTATCCTTGAGATATCTCCTCAACCTCCATCCTGCCCCCGAAAGGGAAAATAGCAGAATGTCTTGTATTTCTCTTGCCATTTCCCCTGGTTTACAAATACTTAATTTAAAAATTATTTATTTACTGCACCCCAGTGAAGAAAAACTGTTCCAAATCTATTAATGTTTTCATTATTCGGTTGAATAGTTTTACCTTTTTATGTAATAAAAGAAAATAATATGCTTCTTGACTAAATGTTACTTGTCAAGAAACAAAAAGTTAAGAGATGTAACAAATTATTTCTAATTTTAATCAGATTGGGATGGTGGAATGTATGTAGGGAAATATAAAGAAAAGAATAAAAGAATGAAATCCAGAAAGTATAATGCGTACATACAAAAATGTAAATTATTGAGAAAGAAATTGCTATAAATTTGTTAAACACGCACACACACACACACACACACACACAGAAAATTGCCTTGTTCATTTCCCACTGCATTTTACTTTTCTATTAGGACACACACAAACATAAATGCACACTTTTCTGTACGCTTTAACATAAAAAATAACCATTAACTACTTACAAAAAAATCTTTTGATTATAAGTCTTTTAGTAGTTCAAATCCTACTAATTCCACAAAAAAGGTTTGTTATAATTACCAACACAATACTTGCTACTGGCATTACTGAACTTCTAAAGAGGGATTTACTATTGTACTTATTAGCATAATAAAATTTCCTTCCTTTTCAGAACAGGATGATTTGAGGATTTATTTCTCTTTTTTTCAACTAACTTAAGCTAAACTTAGATCACAATAATTGGAAGGACAAATTCTATAACATGTTACATTATGGTAACGTTAAGAGTCAAACAGTATTAAAAACTGTTCACAAAAACTGTTTTTCTGTGCCTGGACTATACAGATGCACTCTAAGTTTTGTTTCCCTCTTTTTCCCCTTAACTAGCATTAGGAAAAATCCACAGTGAAAATATCACTCATTATAAAACAACTACTGACTGTCACATAGATATTTTGGCCCTCAATTGTGAGGAGTGGCATATTCAGTTGTTCTCTATTAAGTGGGAGGATTTTTGCTGAGATGCATCTGTAAAAGCACACTGGGACAACCTATGATTAAAAGTTTCAATTCTGTAGGCAGTTTGACAATGCAGAAGAATAAAAATTTAGTCATGGGAAAGAACAAAACTAGTAAATTCATACAAACATGGAGCAAAAAATCTTTGCATGCCTCATTAGCAGGCTGTACGAAACTCATTAGTCACACACAAGATATTTGAATGGGGAGACAGAAGGTAAATTTCTTTTTGTTATGACATTAGCAATAATCTGTATTATAATTTTGGGAGAAAAACAATATGAAAAGTAAGTCACTGTAGCCCAGGAAAAGTCAGAAAATAATTTCTATTAAAATAGAACAACAATGTACTTAAAACTAATGAATGAATGGTGCCATAATGACGCTCCCATTATAAAGAATAACTTTTGATGACTTTCAAAATTAGAGCACGTATTAGATTATATTACTTGAAGTGGATTGTATTATTAGCCTTCAGGAAAACTTGAATTAAACGGAGTCATAATTAAGAGAGAAGCTGGCTAAAATGACCAATGCTTGTATTCAACATCCACTGAAAGAACATCTGTCACACATACAACACAGGGTTAGTAATACAAAAAAGGAAAGACCTAACATGAAGTCTAAGACAACTCCTAGGAGCAAAGGATTAAAAACCTGGCAGTTCCCCCACAGGAATGATAAGTAACAATCCTATCTGGTTAAAGAAGTTGGTGAGCCACAAAGGAGAAACAAGGACACTTCTCATCAGATTGGCCCATGTAGGCATCTTTCTCCTAAAACTGCGGCTCCCCTTAAGAGTGGCACATATCAAGAGCAAGAAACTGCATAAGTGGAGGGTTATATGGCCTCAGTGAGTCATGGTGATATAGCCTGAGAGCCTCCAACAGTGACAACCAGCTAACATGGTCTCAAAGATGCCAAGAAACATACCACTTCAACAGCTAGAGTTATGAAAGGCTGAAAAGTACCTTATTATACATCTGGGGCAGAAGCACAAATCTAGGTGGGAAGCATAGAAATAAATGAATTCAGTAAAGATAGTTTTTTATACTGAAGTCACAGCTGTTTTCACAGAAAGCTTAAAGAAAATTTGAGAGAGGCAAAAGGAAAAGGATCTTTTGAGTTTTAATATATTTGATATTCTTAGGGTTAGATTGTATTTGGTTTAAAAATATCTTTCACTATATAACCAGCAAACTGAAAAAGCACAAAAAAGATGTTTGAGAACATCATTCCTTTTAAAGGCATACTGAGAACAAGACATCAAAATGTCTTCACCAGGCTAGATTCTCAGAGGTGGGTCACTTTGATTCCTGCTTCTAGTTAGCTGCTCGGGAGACACCTTAGCTTGCCGTGCCTCTCTTTTGCTATTAACAGAGGTGGATTATCAGGCTGCAAAGGAGGATTCACTACAGTGGCACTGAGTAACAAGAAGCTGCTCATCACTTTGCTTTGCATGGTACAGTCTTCTCATTATGGTTTGTGGCTCTATACACATCAGCATATAAACCTGACAGTGTCATTTTCTGGCAGGTGCTAAGATTTGCCCACTCTTTGAAATCTCACTGGTTTACATATTCATATGGACCATATCTGAGACCCTTGATGCATGGAGTATGGTTAACATCTTAATAGTAACACTAAATAAAGCAGAATGAAAAAAGCTATATCAGTAGCTAAGAAATCATAGCCTCAGAAACATTACTCACCTGTCTGTTGTGCAGGCTGTGGCAGTGGTTGGTTTAGATGTGAATTGTAATGGACAGAAGGGATTGGGCGATACTGAGGTTGACTGGAGTGATAGTGGCCTGGAGCACAGTAACAGGCTGGCATCTAGGATAAGTATTGAAGAAGAAAAAACAATTTCACTTGCAAATAAATGTTTTCTCTGAGGAACAAAAGAATGTATTTAGTAATAATTTTTACTATTATTACCCAAAAAGAGATTTTCTTAGCTTTAAATTTATCTGAAAAAATTTAAAAAAATTTAAGCATACAGTATACATAGCAAGAGACACCTACCAATATGCCTGGCAATTAGATTTAGTAGGTTTAAATTTTTTGGTCCTATTTGTTTCAGATTTTTCTCTCTCTTTTATAAAAACCAAACACTATTAAAATAGCTAAAGGTTTAACTCTAGCATTCTTCTGTCCTATATTAACAGAAAAACCATTATCCTACAGTTGGCACTGATCTTTCCTATAAATGTCTCGGAACCTCTACTATATATACATATCTGTTATCCATACAGAAAATGCTGAGGATCTAAAAAAGGTACATTTATGGAACTCAACTATATATAACACAATGCAAATTATTTTGCAATTAACATTCTTTTTTGAGGCTTCTCTTGGTTGAAATGTGTACACTGCTAGCTCATTCAACTTGATATGTGAACTGCAATCATTATTATATAAATTAGCCAGTTTATCTATTCTAGTACTAATACACAGGTGCACTGGTTCCATTTTTTGACTTTTCTCATATTTCTAGTGCAAATTAAAATATCAATACAAATCTTATTGTCAATTATACCATAATAAAGCTGGGAGAAAAGCCAGTAAACTAGCTTGATTATATTTACTTCTGGAGCTATTTAAAAAAAAAAATTTTTATTGTTTATTTCTTGAGAAAGAAAGAGAGAGAGACAAAGTACAAGTGAGGGAGGGTCAGAGAGAGAGTGAGGCACAGAATCTGAAGCAGATTTCAGGCTCTATGCTGTCAGCAAACAGCCCGATGTGGGGTTTGACACCATGAACCGTGACATCATGACCTAAGCCAAAGCTGGACACTCAAGTGACTGAGCCAACTAGGTGATCCTCCTTCTGGAGCTATTTATACTAGTTGTGCATTTCTCTTAATCTGACCTAATATGGAATAAGGAATAAACCATTAATTCAGTGATGTAGAAGTTATGTGGTAAATTAACTTTATTAGCTTCATAAGCTCTTTCAGGTTCTGCTCTTCCAATTGGATTACTTCTCAGAGACATCTGTAGACACCTTAAAGAGTGTCCATTTCATCTGGAAACCAGCTGGAGTACATACAGAATTTCTGTGTCAGTTATAAGCCAATAATCTCCTAAACTGTAACTATAACATTCTTCTGATTTTGAAACATTAGATACAATACACATGTGGTCCCTTAATTGTTCCTGGAGGTATCAGCAAGCAGTAGGTTTGTCCTGATTTCAGATCTTAATCCATTATTATGCTTTTCAGTATATGTATGTATATCAGTAACAGCATATTCTTTTCTCCCTCATAATTTAAAAAAGACATCACTGGGGTGCCGGGGTGTCTGGGTGACTCAGTTGGTTAAGCACCTGACTCTCGATTTCAGCTCAGGTCATGATCTCATGGTTTCGTGAATGTGACCTCTGTGTCAGGCTCTGAACTAAGAACACAGAGCCTGCTTGGGATGCTCCCTTTCTCTTTGCCCCACCCTGGCTTGTGCACGCTTTCTCGCTCTCTCTCTCTCAAAATAAGTAAATAAACTTATCGCTTCTCGGCCTTTTGGCTAAGATCAAGTGTAAATAAACTTAAAAAAATGTGTTGATAGTTTCCTGTCTCACGTTCAGGTCCTTTATCCATTTTGAGTTTATTTTTGTGCATGGCGTGAGAAAATGATCTAGTTTCATTCTTCTGCATGTTGCTGTCTAGTTCTCCCAACACCATCTGTTAAAAAGGCTGTCTTTTTTCCATTGGATATTCTTTCCTGCTTTGTCAAAGATGAGTTGGCTGTATACTTTTGGGTCCACTTCTGAGTTCTCGATTCTGTTCCATTGGTCTATGTGTCTGTTTTTGTGCCAATACCATACTGTCTTGATGATGACAGCTTTGTAGTAGAGGTTAAAGTCTGGGATGGTGATACCTCCTTTAACATTTATTTTTTGAGAGAGAGACACACAGCATGAGTGAGGAAGGGGCAGAAAGAGAGAGGGAATCACAGAATTTGAAACAGGCTTCAGGCTCTGAGCTGTCAGCAAAGAGTCTTTGTGTGCGGGGATCGAACACACAAACCGTGAGATCATGACCTGACCTGAAGCTGGCTGCTCAACCGACTGAGCCACCGGTGCGCCCCCAAAACAATACTGAAAAAGAACAAAGTTGGGGTGCCTGAG